>NC_139625.1:62769716-62972216 GCF_964638095.1 Poromitra crassiceps
CTCATCACTCCACTGAGTCAGCTAACTGTGTTTTTGTTGAAAAGGTCAAGTGTATGCTGGATAAAAACCCATATGTAGGTGCGGTGTTCCTGGACCTCAGAAAGGCATTTGACAATGTCGACCATCAGGTACTTCTAGCAAAGTTATCTAATTTCAACTTTTCTGCAGATACAATACTATGGTTCAAGGGATACCTAACAAACAGAAAACAGTACGTCATGGTTGACGGTGTCAAATCCCCTTATCTTGACAATCCAGTCGGTGTCCCACAAGGATTGATCCTTGGGCCTTTATTGTTTTCCCTGTACATCAATTACCAATAGAATCATTGTGCCAGTGCATTGATCAAATAAATAACTGGATGTGCCAGAATTTCCTACAGCTAAACAAAGACAAAACAGAGGTGATCGTCTTTGGTCCCAAAGAACAAAGCTTAAAATCACTGCATGCCTTGAGTCTCGATCCCTGAAGCCTATAGGATCAAGTTAAAAATCTTGGCGTTATTATTGATTCCAATCTCAACTTTAACTCCCACATTAAGTCAATCAGAAAATCAGCTTTTTAGCATCTTAAAAATATAGCAAGAATTAGGGGATACATGTCCAGACAGGATCTAGAAAAACGAATTCACGCCTTCATCTATAGTAGGTTAGACTACTGCAATAGCCTTTTCTCTGGTCTCTCCAAAAAACAACTTAGGCAACTTCAGCTCATTCAGAATGCTGCTGCTAGAGTTCTAACGAAGACTAAGAAAGCTGATCATATCACTCCAGTTCTTAAGTCCTTACACTGGTTGCCAGGGTGTCATAGAATAGATTTTAAAATACTGTTATTAGTCTATAAATCACTTAATGGCCTAGGCCCAAAATACATAGCTGAATTGCTCCCACGCTACAAACCGTCTAGAACTCTTAGGTCAGCAGGGTCCAGCTTATTAACTGTCCCTAGGATCAAATCAAATCATGGGAAGGCCGCATTTACCCACTATGCTTCTGCTAGCTGGAACAAATTGCCTGAAGACCTCAGATCTGCCCCAACCTTACTTACGGTACTTTTAAAAATAGACTAAAGACTTTTATGTTTACCATCGCTTTTAACTGCTGACAGCTATTATGCAAACCCAATGAGTCCTCTATAAGTTTTTAGCTCTTTTTGCAACTGCTGCGCCTGTTGCTTAATGCACTTTTTATCCTCTTTTTTTAAGTTTTGTTGTGATGCTTTTAAATGTCCATTTTATTCTCTTCTTTTATTCTTTTATTTTCCTGTCAACCATTTTATGTGAAGCACTTTGAATTGCCTCTGTGTATGAAATGTGCTATACAAATAAACTTGACTTGACTTGACTTGACCTGCCAGACCTGATTTTAATGTACAAATGTATGCTGATGATGCAGTAATTCTTGTGCATGGTAAAAAATATGGACCTGATTTCATGTAGTCTTACGAGTAGGGGTGTCACAATATATCGTCCCACGAAATTTCGCGATAGTAAAACGTCACGATATGTATCGTTGAGATGAAATCTCATATCGCAAAAAAAAAAAAAAAAAAAAAAAAATTCAAAAAAATAGACTAAGAAACGTCTTTGTTTGTTGAAGTTCAATGTGTGGAAAGTAGTTCAGTTGAACAAGTCTCTGAAGAGACACATGAGAAGTTATACAGGAGAGAAACCATTCAATTGAGTTTCTGGCAAAACTGTTTACTTGACAGGAAAAACTGAAGATGCATAAAAAATAGATTAAGAAAAGTCTTGTTGTTTGAGTTTGAAGAAAAACTGAAGATGCATAATGAGAATTTATACTGCTGAGAAACCTTTTAGTTCAAAGTAAATCTAAGTGACGTGTAACTCATTCTATTTCAAGATAAGCCTTATCTCCAATCTCATGTTTTTTCTAGTTGTTATTGTAATAACAATTTCCCACAACAGCCAGGTTGTTTTGTATTTGTGCATTTCAAATAAAATACTACTTTTCCAGTCATATATTGTCATTATTCAATTTAAAAAAAATATTGTTAAAATCGTATCGTATCGTATCGTTATCGTGAACCCAGTATCGTGATACGTATCGTATCGTGAACTGAGTGTATCGTGACACCCCTACTTACGAGTGTTCTGAACAAGGTCCAACACTGGTTGAACAACATGTGCCTACTGTTAAATACAAAAAAAACTGTATGCATGATGCTCAGTAAACGACCAGAATCACGAGGTCCAATGTGTTCCTGGGGGGAGAGGAATTGGAACTGGTCTCCCAGTCATTTTGGACTCAAATCTATCCTTCAGGAAACACATTAAAAAGGTAAAATGCACAATTAATTTTAATTTATTTACTTTTAAACAAATCCAGCCCTTAGCAGTTGACGCTGCAAAGGCATATCTTCATTGCATGATTTTCTCTCACATTGAATATTGCTTTACAAACTGGTCATTTGCAGGTGCCACAGTCATAAAACCCATTGAACAGATTTTTAATAGAGCCATCAAGTTATTTGCTAGAAAACCATGATCATACCATCATTGTAACATTCTGGAACATCACTTTTTAAACTTTGAAAATGTCAAGGTCTTTAAGAGTGCTTGTTTTATCTACAAATGCCTACACGAACTAGCCCCCCCTCCTGTTCAGGAATTCATCCACAGGAAAATAATCACTGGACTTGGCACCAGGTCAAACATCAGAGGTGATTGTGAGGTCCAACGTAGACTGACCACGTTTGGCCAAAACGTCCTGTCTATAAAAGGCAGCCAAACGTGGAACAATCTCCCAGTTGCTTTAAGGGAAAGCCCCACCCTGGCCACTTTTAGAAATAAACTGAGACAATGGTTGAAAGCCAACCAGACGTGAACATTTGTAGTATATTTTTGGTGTCTTTGTATTTTTGAGTGTACTCTGTTATCTATGTTTTCTTTTTGAATGTATTCTATTACCTATGTAGTCCTTACTGTTTACATTTCTGTTTTTATGTTTGGGGACTGCGGATGGAAACTAGCCTTTACACTTTTACCATGTTTCAGGTGACTGTATCTGTTTCATGTTCAATGTGTTCATTAATTGTGCATTGTCACGTCCAAATAAACGAATAAAGAAAGTAAGGTGTAACCAATAGCATTAATTATGGTTCCATGTTCCAGTGCCAGGGCCCTCATTAATGTTATTGGTTACACCTGCTTTACTTCCTGCTCACTACCTCAAAACCATTGCTGTGAAATGTGCCCATTGCGTCTCATGGTCATTGCGAGAGTTGGCAGACCTGTCAAGTTGTATTCATAACTTTTGTGCATGTCACACAGCTGTTCAATTATATCGGCGCTTGCTCTGGGTGCATGTAAACACCAGATCGTATTAAATCACATCCCATGTAAACAGTTGACCCGGAATCTTCAAAGCGATTGATTTCAATCAGATAGAGGAAAAAGTGTGCATGTAAACGCAGCTAGTCTTACATAAGATGCAGCAGGCAGTGTTTGCAGTGGGTCTAATTGACTACAGGTGTGTGCGGAGGCGGTTCGCCGTCTCTCTTGGGCTACTGGTGTTTATGGCTTTCTCACATGAGCTGTTTAAAAAATGCTGGCCTGTTGTGGGTGACAAAACTATTTGTATAAAGTGCCAAATTCTGAAATGCTGCCTAATTATGGGCGTTTTCCAGCACAAACTGATACAAACGTAACAAGTCCCATTTGGCATATCGCCAAAAGGTATTGTCTGGAAAATGGTCCTGTCTGGAAAATCAATCTGTATGTATGTAGGGTGTGTGTGTGTGTGTGTGTGTGTGTGTGTGTGTGTGTGTGGGGGGGGGGGGGGGTTATTGGAGTGAGTGTGCCTTGACATTTTGAAATCTGGTTTGCTATTTTTCATCACCATAATTATTGTCACATTGGGACCGACACTTAACCGGCTTGTCATGATAGGATTAGTGAAAGGGGGCACATGGCAGCCTCATGGTTCTAGGATGATCCTTTTTCCTTCAATGAATCTTTTGAAGTAGCCAATCATACAATGTGTGATTGGTGCCAGATTAACTGGACCAGCCACTGTGAATAGCTAAAGCTAAATAAATTGCTAAATTTGGTGGAGTTATACATGAATGTTATGTAATGTTAGTTTGGCAATGCCATCAGTCTCCTTGTGGTTTAAGAATTTGTGTGTTTGGTCGGAGGGCACACTATCTGGTACTCTGGTACTCTCACTCTGGTAGTCTAAGGCAGTGGTTCTCAAATGGGGGTCCGCGGACCCCCAGGGGTCCGTGGCACTTTGCCAGGGGGTCCGCGAAAAGTTTTCAAGTAAAAAAAAAAAACTTTTTTTTATTTATTTTTTATTTTTTTAATAATTAAAAAGAAAATGCTACATGTTACTTATTCCTTCTCAAACTACTTCCTACATGGTGCTAGTCTATCAAAATATCTTGGCTGTCATTTATTGTGTTGCATAGTGGTTTTCTGGACTGTTGACAAATTGTGATATTGTAAGTCGCTTTGGACAAAACAAAAGCGTCTGCTAAATGACGTAATGTAAATGTAATGTAATAAAAAATATATATATATATATATTTTTTGCAAAATCTTCATAGTTCAACGAAAATAGTTAATGCTTTAAATCTAAAATGGTTCATGGATTACATTCTAATAACAAACCTATCAAATTAAAAGTCAAGCACGTTACCGTGGAAACAATTAAGCTTAGCCCAAAATCACAAATCAGAATGAGGGGGTCCACGGTATATTTTCTATCTTGTAAGGGGTCCTTGGCTGAAAAACATTTGAGAACCTCTGGTCTAAGGCCTACAGAATAACCCTTCAGCCGGAGGCAGAACTCGACATCTTCGGCTGCTCTGAGTCTTCTCTGAACTTCCCTACAGCTGCGCATCAGTCTCTGACACGGGGGACAACTGTTGCCAAGAAACTCATCCTGAAAGAATGGAAGTCCCCCTCTTCACCCTCTTTTCCATTGTGGCTGACGGATATGATCTCTGTTATACGGATGGAGGCACTTATGTTCCTGAGAACCAACTCACTTGCATTTTCGGCTTTTTGGGACATGTTTCTAGCCTACCTCGTTGAGGTTGGGGTGACGGGTGACTCGTCTGACTAATTTCTCATGGACCCCTTGCATGGGATCCCGGGCACAATGGCCCCTATTCTCCCACAGGCAAAACGCAAAAAAACGTGCCTTGCGCCTGCCTCGGGAAGATATCAATATGGCTTTACGCTGCCAAACGCGCTTTAGGCCGAATGGGCGTGGCGCAGTCCCAGAATGGGCCAGAATGGGTGTGTCGGCCTTAAATGCCGGCGTAATGATATCTTCCCACCTGGCGTAAATTTAGCGCTTTGCGCTTTTGAAAACCAGGCCTATGCGTGGAGCATTCCTCTGGCTCTCCTCTGTCACCCTTCTCTGTGTCACTCCCTCTCTCTTGCTCATATCAGTCTGACAGGCACAATACGACTCTCTCTCTGTGACTCCCTCGCTCAGACAGACACAACACATAGACCCAGCTTCCCATAGGAAAAAGAAGTTGTAAGTTCAGTGCCTGGCATGTCCCAGCATGCATTGTGATGCTCCATTTAGCTACTAAATAGCAACCAAATGAGCCGAAATAGATATAAAAGGTAGTTCTAAATAATGTGTAATGGTAACACAACCTGCAATTGTAGAACATTTCAATATTGGACCAAATAAAACATCGAAATGAAAACACCACCCTATGTGAAACATATATGTCCTCCTGGGCCTATATATACCCCTTGTCGATTTAACGTGATTTAGATAAGTGACAGCGGAACGCGCTTCTACTGGCATCTGCTATACTGTGATGTCTGCTCCAATAACTTGGCCCTATTTCACATTTAGTTTTACAATAAAAACACATTTATGCAATGACTTTACATAATGTAGGGTATATTTATGTGCATCATCCTTCCTGCAGCAGGCGAGAGAAAATTATATCTTTCTGGACAAACTTTCACCAATCTAATAGGCTATATTTTTCTAGCTGATGCATTTAGAACATTCTTTTCACTTTGATCTTGCTATAGTGTAGGGTATTTACATGCTTGCAGTATTTAAACTGCAGTTAGATTGGTTTGAGAAGCATAATAATATGGAATAATAGCCTATATATGGAGGCAGACAGACGGGATGAAGGGAGGCGGGGGGGGGATCAGAGCGCTTGGCTTGGTCTGGTTTTACTGGACCAGTGGAATTGGAGCTTAAAAGGCAAGCTTGTGATTCGTTTATTGCACTTATCCAATGAACTGACGGTGCATAATTTTACGCTTAAAAGGCGTGGTTGTAATGCTTTAGGCTGCGTGTAGCGCCAACACGAAGATATCAAGTGCGCTGGTCCACGCCCACTGATTTGCGCAGCGCCAGGCGCTCGGCCTAGAAACAACGCCGATGCAACGATAGGGGCCAATATCTCCTACAAGCACCTTATGTGACTGGTAGCATGACGTACAATTTAATGTCGATAATATGTTTTTTTGTTTTCTTTTGTTTTCTTTTCTTTTCCTGTGTCTGAGCCTGTTTGTTTGTCTTGTTCATGTGTTGTTCAAAAAAGTTGAAAATAAAATATTGGGGCGGGAAAAGAATTTGTGGGTTGGGGCCAAGATTTGGGTGTTTATTTGTGGACGGGTATTCCACGGAATCTCCAAGCGCCCTCCTTAACCAATAAAGCCAGTGTGAAGGATTTATGGACATGGAGGATCAACGAAAGGTCACCATGTCTTTTTATAGATATGCATCGGGACATGAAAACATTCACTGTCTGAATCTTCTCATCAGTAGATTTTGAACAAGTTGTAGAATCCTCTGAAAGATGTTTTGACACACATGTCCCTCATACAACACTAAAGCCTGGAGAAAGCTTTTTCTTTAATGTAAGGCTGTACTCCCCTTGCTCCCATAACTTTCACTTCCATCTTTAATAGTGACCTTATAAATTCCAACCAGTAAATCGCATCGCAGATTTTTTTGATCAATCCCTCCCCTCCACCCCTCCACCCCTCCCATCAAAAGTAAGGAAGTAAAGATGCCATATGCGGTGTTAATGGAAGAGTCCACCCATTTCATTCGAAGCTCCATTGAAATTCATGCGAAAACCAAACACACAGAACAATTTAGCCCCTGTAGTACCATCTCAGCCTTCTCCCAAACTAGTGAAGTTGAGACCATCTACAGTATTTACAGCTTTTTTTCTTTGCTTTTTAATTTCTCCAAACATCTTGTGCAGAAGAATCCAGGTGTTTTGTAGTTTGCACTGTGGGTCCAAAAGTCACTCCTATATATTCCTTATAGTGCTTTTAGATAAAAAAAAAAATCTGCTTACTGTATAATGTGCGTGTTTTTTTTAACGCAGCTAAACAGCATGAATGGGGTGAACGGTGAGAGACGATACTTTTTTGATTTCGTTTGAATTGTGCCACGGGGTGCAAAGGTA
The DNA here is from genome assembly GCF_964638095.1 of Poromitra crassiceps. Classification (NCBI taxonomy): domain Eukaryota; kingdom Metazoa; phylum Chordata; class Actinopteri; order Beryciformes; family Melamphaidae; genus Poromitra; species Poromitra crassiceps. The sequence continues at coordinate 62,777,151 of NC_139625.1, forward strand.
GATTTTGTGAATTTCAAAGATAGCTAATGCAAGTCAAGAAAGTCGCAGCTTGTGGTAAATCTGTGGCACTATAAGTTATAAATCAGAAAGACTACGCACAACCAGTCGCATAAGTGACGTCTCTCCCACCATGTTGTTGATGGTGTGACGTATTGTGCAACACTGAGTATAGTCGATTGACAAAACTAAACCTTATGTTTCAGTTTGACGACAAACTGTGACTTTCTTGAGATGCAAAGTTATCTTTTAAATTGACAAAATTTTACATGTGCACCCCATGGCACAATTCAAAACCCGCGCCCCCCCCCCCCCCCCCCCCCCCCCCCCCCCCCCCCCTCCTGACATGACATCGAACGTGTATCACATGAGTCACGTTTGACATGACAAAAGCTCTGGAAAACAGCATTATATGCACATTATAAAGTGGGAGATTACTTTTCCTTTAGCTATACAGCTATACAGGGTGGAGTTTTATTTTTTCGTGTATAGTTTCCCGAGCATCCTTTCCAGTACTTGGCAGAGGTGCTCGACTGCTTGTTTTTCACAGACAGGACAACCTTCTTTCCCACTCTCCTTTCCGGGGGCATTCCACATGAAGTAGCAAAACAAATGACTTCAGTGAACAGCACTTTGCTCTCTTGGGTCAGACCAAGAACAATCCACAGTGGCTGGCTCCTCAGCTCTGGAGGGAGGGTGTGGGAACTCCACTCAATCCACTGGCCGGCCCACTGCAAACTGACTGTTATTTGATCTTCTATCTAGACTTAACAAGCTTATTTTTGGTGGATCTTACCTGTTTCATGATAAGGTAACTTGTTTCAGGATGTGTTTACGTCTTCAATGTTTTATTGAAAGAAGTCATTTTGGCATGTAAGTGAAATATAGTGAAAGCAGCAGGAATATCTGCCAGTGCAGCGAGATCATTTGACTAGAAATGTCATGAAATAAGCTTGATAGGTCTGGAAACAAGTTCAAATCCTTGCAGAGCTTGTAATTTTTTTTACAGTTGGTCTTTACTAAGCCTGACAATGAGGAGTTTTGATTTGTGAGTTACAGTGACATACTGTAACTAAAAGAAAGAAAGACAGATTGTTATTGTTTTTTTCTGTCAGCTTCATAATGTGTGCCCCGGCCTTCGCAAGTGATTAAAGGCTTCAGAGAGACTGCTAAAGTTCTGGGCAGTATGGTGGCAGATTATTTCTTTTGGCCAACAATAAACTAATCCAGAGTTCTCATTACACCTCTTAGATGTGGTGTTGAACAGTAGAACTACAGTAGTGCTTCTACCTGTATGTGCCTTTCCTTTCTAGAGACATCGATTCGATCAACTCAAGAAACGAATGACCCCCCCCCCCCCCACCCCCCAAAAAAAGAAAATAAATCAAGCCAGTTTAGATCCACAGCAACATGACTGTTCACATTGGGTTGCTGATAGATTCAATCAATGTACTGCGGTTTTGCAGTTTTGGTGTTTGAATACATGATCTTCAAGGAGAAATATTCTCTTGTGGAACGTTCTCTCGGTTGGGGATTATATCGCAGCTGGCACAAGAGCTGAGTTGCGGGTTTCACACTTTGGGTCCACACTGAGATTTGGATGCTGTCAATGAGCGCAGCACTGCTCCTGCCTTGTTAGACTTGGCACTGGCGCTGATACATGTGTCACAGGCCTCGCATTCTCTACACTCGACCCACGCTCTTACTCACTAATATACTTTTACAGGGTTTTGGTTGGCGGGCTTGCCGTCGCTCTCCAAGCCAAACAGAAAAGCGTTTAGGGGGGGGATCAGACGAACAGTGTGCAAAGACTTTGAACCAAAATAATGTTGTCACAACAAAGACATTATCCTGCTCAATGGCCTTGAACCTTGACAGCAAGTCTGATGTTACAGTGTTTGAACAGATGTTAGCTGTCTACAGGGCTGATGCCTAGTGGTGGCTCGGATGAAATGCAGTCCTGCAAATAATAATAATAATAATTATTATTATTATTATTATTATGGTAACGCTTTATATTAAGGTTCTATTAAAGGAGAATTTCGTTTTTTTTTTTAACCTGGACCCATCTCCTGGCAATAATTATGATTTGGCCACTCACCCAGCGATGTCCGCGGCGTTTCTGGCCGTCCTATCGTTGTTTTGAGATCAATAGCGTCCAAGTCAGTTGTAAAATGGAGCTGATTTGGGGCCAAGTGTGAGCCTGTCTTTCCTGCATGTAAATAGCTATTTTTATTCCCGTTTTCGCCACATATCGTAATAATGTGATCCCTCAACATCCACCAGAGTGATATTTCGCCCCAGGCCATTTCCTGGACTCTCACAGGGATCAAATTACCTCAAACGTGATCTCAGTCACCAAGTCTCGTGAAGTCCCGCGATACTTTCCTGACGACTGGCCAACTACAGGTAGGACGCTTTGCGGTGGTGGTTTTAGCGTAACCTATGTGGGGTTTGGCATAACCTTCGTTATTTCGAATCCCACATAGGTTACGCCAAACCCCACATAGGTTACGCTAAAACCACCACCGCAAAGCGTGTACCTGTAGTTGGCCAGCCGGCAGGAAAGTATCGCGGGACTTCACGAGACTTGGTGACCGAGATCACGTTTGAGGTAATTTGATCCCTGTGAGAGTCCAGGAAATGGCCTGGGGCGAAATATCACTCTGGTGGATGTTTAGGGATCACATTATTACGATATGTGGCGAAAACGGGAATAAAAATAGCTATTTAGATGCAGGAAAGACAGGCTCACACTTGGCCCCAAATCAGCTCCATTTTACAACTGACTTGGACGCTATTGGTCTCAAAACAACGCTAGGACGGCCAGAAACGCCGCGGACATCGCTGGGTGAGTGGCCAAATCATAATTATTGCCAGGAGATGGGTCCAGGTTAAAAAAAAACGAAATTCTCCTTTAATAAGCGTTAATTAATAGGTAATAAGGCTCTTATAAGGTGCTTATTAACACTATTATTATGTTAATAATAATATATAAGTGTTAATAATCGCATTATAAACATATTTATTGGTAGCTTATACGACATTTATAAGCACTTTATAACCACCTTTACTAGCTGGTTTTGTTACTTCATTAAGCTTAATACATAGTTTGTTATTACCTTATTAGCAGTTAACTATGCACTTATTAACAGGTAACTATGCTTTTTGCAGGTACCAGATCTAAAGCGAGAACAGTGCCTTATTAAGGTTAATAAATCCTTTATTATGCACTTATTATGCTCCTTTATTATGCACTTATTATGCTTTTTGCAGGTATCGGATCTAAAGCGAGAACAGTGCCTTATTAAGGTTAAAGGAACACTGCCCATTTTCAACCAGCTTTGTATCATTAGAACATCAGTAGTATATCAGAAAACTGTAAACTGTTTTGAAGTCTGTCATTTAATTTGACAGTTATTGAGTGTTAAAGTGTGGACCAGTGACATCACTGGTCCACACTAACTCAAATTAATAACTCATTAACTCAAGTCTTATAAGCTACCAATAAATATGTTTATAATGCGATTATTAACACTTATATAGTATTATTAACATAATAATAGTGTTAATAAGCACCTTATAAGAGCCTTATTACCTATTAATTAACGCTTATTAATAGAACCTTAATATAAAGCATTACCATTATTATTATTATTATGTATATACACACATAGTATATAGCAAGTATATATAGCAAACAATTTGATTGTTATTGTCTTTCTTTTGTCTTTATTGTTAAAAGAGCAATGCTTAGCCGCCTTTTGCCTTGATGGAAAGGCAAAGGCTTTGGAAAGAAATTCATGCATAGGATCAATGTTACTTTTTATATTTGTCTAACAAATTTAAGAGTAAAAGCCTAAATTTAGATCAAAATGGCTTTAAGGGAATGAATTCAGGTGACTCCAGACTTTGACTGGTACATCAGAAGCTCATCACCAAGATCATTCTAATTACAGTATATGCCTCTTTTGAAGATAGGAAGAATACACTGGATTGAGAATTCATTTAATAGCGCCTAAATAGAGGGGGAAGTTTATCCAGCCAGAGGGCGAAAGACATGAGCAATTTGTGCATAATCCATGACCCACAACTTCTTGGGCCAGGATTCCAACTGTCTGCTTGGACTCCATCCGTAAACAAGATCTGATTTCTGAAATTGACGTATTTGAGGTAACATTCTCATGCCTCGATTTATTCTGAAAAGCAGTTGAGGGTTTCAGGTTTGGCAAACACAAGCAGGGGAACTCAAAGCCGTGCAGCCAAAGAAATAAAAACAGAAATAATGTAGGAATAACAGAAAAATAAAAAGAGTAAAACCAAACCCATTTCCAGAATCAACTCGCTGCTCACGATAAGTCTGTTGAAGAGGTAAACTCTCTATTGAGGCTTGTACTTCATTGATATTAGACTATTAAATTTAATGGCAGGATATGGATACATGATCCCCGCCCTGTACTAATATTACTCTGGTCTTGGCCGGGCACCACTGACCATCACCCGAATATCTCATGATTTCAACCACCAATAGGCCTACTCTGTGTGTGTGTGTGTGTGTGTGTGTGTGTGTGTGTGTGTGTGTGTGTGTGTGTGTGTGTGTGTGTGTGTGTGTGTGTGTGTGTGTGCGTGCGTGCGTGCGTGTGTGTGAGAGCACGCGTGCGCGCTTGAGCAAAGATAAACTATCCCCTGACAAATTCTGTGGATTATGCCGAGACTGAAATGAGCCTCCCAGATTGCCAGAAAAGTTGAGAATCGAGAATCAAGGTAGAAAAATATAATATAAATAGTTGAGATAGGCCTAGATGTTACTCCATTTGTCAAAGACTGGGACTGTGGCCCATGGATTGCAAAGTTCCAGAGCAAATCTGGCACATGACAGACTGATTTCAAACTCAGCTGGTATTTGAGGTTGGATCTAGGGGTTTGAAATTGAATGAGTGACAGGTCGTAGCACCAATGGATTGAAATGCTCAATGTTGCAGGACCCAGTTAGGGCGGTCTCAGGGTGGGTTGGCCTCTCTGATTGCAAAGTCGTTACTGATTGGTGAATGGTGGCCAATCTCTGGCCAAGATTCAGTTTGGTGAGAGGAATGTCCGACCCAGACGCATGCAGAGAGAGATCTGCAGCATGCAGTAACGTAGTGTATCAGCGTAAGAACCCTCATGGGTCTGGCGTTGAGACTACTCATGCCTTTGCTTATTAGTAGGCCTAAGTAAGATAAAAAGCAACAAACGAAACAAATAATAGAGTTTAAAGGCCTATTCCGTCAATTGTCACTGTTACTGACGCCGGTGGCCGTTAGAGTAACTGCAGGCAGCGTGTGAACGAGCTGACGCGCGGGCACCATACTCGCACGCGCACAAGCAGTTGCCTGGCAACAGCAGAGGTCTTGGTTGCTTTGTAACGTTAACTCATAAAAGTCACTTGAAACCTTGGACAATTTATCGGTCAGATCAGCCTCGAGATGCCCAGGAAGGATTCTGGATGAATTATCGGACGTTATTGTGGCATGTTTGGCCGTGTTTTGGCTTACATTGGCTGCGGGGAAATGGATAGGATATTCACGTTACCGTGAGCCAGGAACTACCCTGCTTCCCCTGTATGTACGGTACCGTCTAATGCCTGGAGTTGACCAAACTGAACAATCAAACAATGTTTCATAAGCATAACAGTAACGTTAGGCATATTTACGACTGTTACATTCATTATCCACACAAGACGGTAACCTTATTAGTGGGGCTGGTGGTAATTTCTATAAATATAGCTAAATCTATTAGTTAGCCGCGTATAGCATCAAGCTAACGTTATGTTTATAATAGGCAAACTCACCACCGCAGCTAACTGCAGTCAAACAATAATGTTCCATGACCATAAGCATAACGGTAGTAAAGTTAGGGTTGCATTACTTCACACAAGACAGTAATGTTAGCAGAGTTTCTGACCAGGTGGTCAGATACTTGTACTACGGAGTGACAATAAAAATCTTGAATCTTGAAAATCCATTAGCAAGCAGCTAACGTTATCTGGTCAAAACCACATTACAGTAGCTACAAGCAGCAAGTTCCCTTCATGAACCAAAAACACAGTCCTGACTCTAGTTTCCCCCCGATGTCGGTGACATTGCTGCTGTCTGGCCAGACGGGCTTCATTAGATAAATATTTATTTATTTATTTAGTGTGGACTTTTTCTGGAGTCTGTGTTGTTTCCTTTTGCTAGCAGCTAGCGACGAACATAACGTTAGCCATTTTCCTGTTAGCCGTCTTCTTCGTTGGTATTGATATTTACGCCGGAGCCATGAGGACAAGAGGCAGGCTCGTGAATGCGCATACGTCACATCCTCTAGCTGTGGCGGGAAATGCTTAGACTGTTGTGTCATTATTCAGTCACCTTTTCTCACTCACCTCCATGTCACCACTTGCTCCCATTGCTGTGTTGGAATCCTCATTCTCTCTCCCACCCTTTTTGGACTTTTAGCCATATTTAGAGGAATATTTAATTTTAAATTAACATTAGGATTATACTGTTGTGATGTCATTATTCAGTGTCTTCTCCTCTTCTCTGCAGCATTACTCAATTTACCCTCAGGAATCAGGGACAGTGATAGCCTACCTGCTATTCCTCCCATATGTCCAGGGCCGGATTAATAGTACCATGGGCCCCCGGGGCTATTCATTTTCTAAGCTATTCATTTAGCCAGTATTGGCCAGAATTACATGAACATTTGGACACTTATTCAGCGGGTATTTTGCATGTTGCGTTCAGGTGCACTGTAAAAAAAAAAGAGAAGATTTTTTACATCTCTTGCCACCAGGGGGTGGTGCATCACCCACCGCACCCAGCTTCCCGTGCCCTTGTGTGCACATATATTTCTCGCCAGAACCGACGGAATGGGCCTTTAAGATTAAATCGACTTCTTACAGTAGGCTACCTCTACTTTGGCAAGTTAAGATTTCAGGCTTGATAACTCACTCATCAGGTGCTTTATCTCCATCTGAAACGCAGATAAAACGTTGATAAGCCATGCTGATGAAATGAGTCAAATTAAAAATCCTCTCATACCTGCTTGCTGAGGATTCGTTCTTCTTGCTGCCTGGTCTCTCTGTCCTCTTTCTGCCTCCTTTGGATAAAATAAAGAAATCCATTTGATCAATGGTGTTTTTGGTCGCTTAATATGTCTCAAGAAATGTGGCTCAAACTACACTTTTTTTTTTACAAAGATTTTTTTCTGTCTACAGTATAAGTGTAACATTTCCTCTTTTTCCACAAATGATTAACACCATTGCAACACTCGTTCATTGTCAAATATCCTCGATTGTGTCACATTATGCATATTCGCCTTTTTCACACAGCCATTTTGTGTCTACAATGCAGGAAGTAACACAGGTGCAACCAAAACATTAACGAGGACCCCCAACACTAGAACACCTAAATGGATTGGAAGTTGGAAACCCTTATTAATGTTTTGCTTGCACTTGTTACTTCCTGCCTTTTAGACACAAAATGGCTGCTGTGAGAACGGTTATACTGTGTGCAGCAATGTGTGTGGCAGCCAGAGGTGGAAAGTACTCAAGTAGGCTTACTTGAGTAGTTTGAGGATTTGTACTTTAACTATTTTCATAATGTTATACCTTTACTCTTACTTGAGTAATTTTAATTATATTTTATTATTATTATTATTATTATTATTATTATTTTATTTATTTTATGTTTTAATATTATTATTATTATTATTATTATTATTATTATTATTATTATTATTATTATTATTATTATTTTTTTATTATTATTATTTTTTTATAATATACAAAAGGAAAAAGCAAGATAGGGAATACATGTAGCTACATCAAAAGGATATAAGTTAGACAATGGTGGAAATGATGTTACATAATATAGGAGTTAGGTAAGCAGAAGAAAAGCACAAAGGCGTAAGGAAGGAGACAACTAAAAAATTTACAAGGACCGGGTAACTGACATAAGCATTTTTTCAAACGTTTCTGTTCACTTTTTCCAAATATTTCAGTGACTTAAAGTACTTGATAAAATTACAAATGAATACGATGAAAGAGGTAGGAGTGCCTTTTCACATACTGTAGTATGAAAATGATATTTACCCAAGAGATAACAAGATTCACAATATCTGAAATATCAGCATCTAAATCATCCATATATCATTGTAAGTAAAACAAAGGTATATTGTCTATTTTTAAGGACAACCAATTATGAATTTCAGACCAAAACAATTTAGTGAAAGTACATTAAAAACAATAAATGGTCAATGGTTTCAGCGGCAGCCTCAGTAGAACAAAAGATGCAGGGATCCACATCAAATGTAAATCTCTTATGTAGAAAATCACTAACAGGGTATATGGCTGATACTATTTTAAAATGGGTTTCTTTGATTTTAGGAGCAATAGGACATGACAAATAAAAGGAAAAGGACTTTAACCTTAGAGGGACCTTTATACGATCATGTACAGAGCATGAGTGCAAGTCCCCAAAGTTTTTTTGTTTAAAAACCAGACTAACTACTTTGTTATTACATCTTTTATCCATCAAATTTACATCACCAACTTTTAAGGAAAGCAAAGAAGGTGTAATCAACGGAAATTGTATACTGCTTTGTATCAATCGAAGTAAAGGAATGGGAATTGCTTTGCATATTTTGTCGTAGCCTTTTCTTGCAGTAGTTATTAAAATTAACTATTTCAAAGGATAACCAGTGACCATCAGAGTTCAGCAATCATCAACAAATGATAAACCATTGTCCAGTCAGCCTTAAAAATGTATTTCCTGTTTATGGTAATAACCCAGTTAATAATAGATATTCTACTTGAGTGCTTTTAAATGTACACTAAGTAAATGAGTAAATTCAAATTTTTGTTTGGCACACCACACTATGAAAACAGCACATTAGCATTGGGACTTTTCGCTAACAGGTCCAGAATCACTTCTGCATTTATTAGGGCGCCCAAACTAAAAACACGATTTCAGACGGAAGCCCGTCTTTATTGTCACACGAACACACTACATCACATGCATCCGGCCAGAACACACACTCATGCTGACGGTGGCCGGTGAAATATGTCCTCTGCATTTGACCCATCCAGGCTTGTCCTTTCCTCCGGGGGGCAGGCCAGGAGCAGTGGTCGCTTTTTCTTTCCAGCGCCCGGGGACCATCATTGGACCATCATTGGACCAACTTCAGATGTTGTCGTCACTGGTCGGATGACGATCTTCTGCATGTTTTTAGTGGGGGGTTATGTACGGAGGAACCCCCTGGGGGGTACGGGGAGAACATGCAAACTCCACACAGAAAGGCCCTTTCGACGAGATAGCCCACCTGGGTAGTAGGCACTGAAGATATGGGGGGGTCACAACTCCAGCGCCCACAGCGTCCCAGGCGAGAATCGAACTCAGGACCTTCTAGCTGTGAGGCGACAGCGCTACCGACTGCGCCACCGTACCCCTAACTAAACTAACTTAAATTAAATTAAGCTCAAGACTGGCCAAATGAATGAGACAGGTGTAGACGATCAAATTGTAATGATCCCCATCGCCACATTAGTTCAGAAATCTCAGTTTCATTTGACAATGCTGATAGCCATAGCTAAATGGATGTATGTGATTGTGATATTGCTACTGCTAGCAGCTCTAGCTCCTCTGGCAGAGGAGAGAATCACCAAACTGAGCATCCCTGGCTGCATTTGAACAAGCTGTTCAGTATGAAAGACAAGACAGACAAAGACAGGGACAGCTTAGCTAACACATGACATGTGCTGGATGTGTGAAATGTATTAGGGTACATAATTAAAATATATATATTTTTAAGTAACGCAAATACACTCTTTTACTTGGGTATAAACAGGCTACTTTTTTTTTACTCTAGAGTAATTTCCTGGACTAGTACTTTTACTTTAGTTAATTTACTTTACTAATTTACTTTCCACTAAAATAACAACACTTGTACTTGAGTGTGTGTGTGTGTGTGTGTGTGTGTGTGTGTGTGTGTGTGTGTGTGTGTGTGCGTGTGCGTGTGCGTGTGTGCGTGTGTGTGTGTGTGTGTGTGTGTGTGTGTCTGTGTGTAGCTGTTTGTGAAGCGTGTTGTTGAGTGCTCTCAACCTCTTAAATAAACAAACAAAGAAAGGCAAAATCACCTGCAGTTTTTTTTATGTGTTTGGCTTGAATCATCTTTTCAATTAACTCCAGGTCATTGAATGTCAACTTGAATCCCTCCATCCCTCTCAGCATCAAGTTGGGGTCATCAACTACTGATGATACAGTGCTGAGCAGACTGAAAATCAGACATGAAAAAAGAGAATCACGGCGGTTCACATTTGTCAAAGTTTCACTACAAAACAATGTAGTTCAGTAGTAGTAATTTCATAAACAATCAAGCTGAAAGTTATTAGTGGCACATGTAGTAAAATGTGATACGAGTATACGGCTTTACAGCACTCACTTGGTGTTGACTTCCCTGCCAGACTCCCCTCCCGGAAGGGAGGGAAGTCTGGCAAGCGAGACTAGTGTTGAACTAATATGGGATCTTGGCAATGTATCATCGTTATTAATGTCCATGGGCCTGTTTAAGGTAGATGACCTCTGCTGTTGGGAACCTGGATAAAAAGGGTGAAGCACCAGATAAATCAGACATATGCACAAGACACTTCTGCTACAGTGACTTTAACCTGGCCGATGTGGCAACCAGGCTCAATTTGCACTAAACAGATCAACAATCCACTCTAAATGTACCTCTGTCGCTAACGGCAACTGACAAAATATCCCACTGCCATATTTTCTTTCAACTAACCTCACAGAATGCAGAGGTCAAATCAAATTTAAATGACACCCTTTCCATCAGAGAACCCTTTCATTCACTGCTGTGTACAGTTATCTTATAATTTAGATATATAGTTTGTTTTATTGTTGAAAGATAGTGTGATCATTCATGTACCAATGGTACCAATCAGATAGAGACTGATTACTTGAGTCTACACTGTCCCTGTTGCTCAGAAGTGGCTGATTCCTCCTTTTGACCAGCAGATGGAGACATGCTCCAACAAGCCACTATAGCTTTTTGAATTCAGCCTTTTCATTTGGGAGATAATGGATGTATATATTATTATTATCATCATCATCATCATCATCACCATCATCATCATCATCATCACTTATATTACTACTAATAACACTACTACTATACTACTACTAACACTACTACTACTACTACTACTAACACTACTACTACTACTACTACTACTACTACTGATACTGCTGTATTATTAGCGTCTTCGCGGCTCAGCTAGCAAAGTACCGGTATAGGCTATAGCAGAAATGCAAAAATAATTTTAAAAACATAATTGTAGGGAATGAATGAAAGAAACAAAACAGTCTTATTAACAAAACATCATGGGAGGACTTGCACTTCTGACTCCATTAATAACCCATTGAAACATTTTATATAAATGGCACAAGACTGTATAGCAGATTTATAATCATACAATACAAATTTAGGTAAAATGCAGCAACTGGCGCTCAAATCTGTAATTTGTACTGTTTACATGCATTGAAAGATGATAAGGTCCGACAGTGGCAGTGATCTTCAGTTGGTGCGCCCATGCCAAAGCCTTTTCAAAGAACTGAACTTTATTACACCATAAGGGACATTGCTTTAGAGCAGGGGTGCCCAAATTCTTTCCCATGAAGGGCCAAAACTCAATCTGGGTGGAGGGCCGAGGGCCAAAAATAAACGTTGTGGAATTACATTAAAATGTATTGTGTTTTATAGAAAATTAACATTCTAAATCTAAAATAACATTTCAATATAATAATCTACTTTTTATCTGTTTGGTAATTGTAATAATTTGCAATTGGTTATATATATTTAAAAAAACATCTGCATTTGTGGGGAGCTTAAACATTTAATCAGTAAACACCCAGTTAAAAACAGTTAGGGTTAGACAATTTGCAGGGATGCAATCTCAGGAGTGAACACAGTACTAGTATCCGCAGCCACATTCAGACACTGTTTCACAAAGTCACCACATGAAAAAGCTTGTCCACCCTTTGCAATCAGTGCAGATATCTGATAACTTGCCCGAGTTGCATTCTGGATAAAAAATCGGGAAAAAAACAAACAAAAACAAAACAAAACAACAACAACATTTTTTTCCCCCAAATCTGTGGCGGGCCAAAACAAACAGAGCGCGGGCCAAACTTGGGCCTGCGGGCCCCAAATTGGTCAGCACTGCTTTAGAGAAACTAATGATGGCTGTACTGTTTATTAAGAGGTTGAATTAAGTGAAGTGAAAGTGAAGTGAATTTATATCAATCATCTTTGTTTAATCTGCCAAGGATCTTGGCTGGCAGCTGAATGGCCCAGACACCAATATTGAAGATTGCTGCATATACCTGTAGGTCTACTGTATGTCGGATGACTTTATACCTGTAGACCTACTGTATGTCAGATTACGTTATACCTGTAGGCCTACTGTATGTCAGATTACGTTATACCTGTAGGCCTACTGTATGTCGGATGACTTTATACCTGTAGGCCTACTGTATGTCAGATTACGTTATACCTGTAGGCCTACTGTATGTCAGATGACTTTATACCTGTAGGCCTACTGTATGTTGGATGACTTTATACCTGTAGGCCTACTGTATGTCAGATTACGTTATACCTGTAGGCCTACTGTATGTCAGATTACGTTATACCTGTAGGCCTACTGTATGTCAGATGACTTTATACCTGTAGGCCTACTGTATGCCGGATGACTTTATACCTGTATTGTATGTCAGATGACTTTATACCTGTAGGTCTACTGTATGTCAGATGACTTTATACCTGTATTGTATGTCAGATGACTTTATACCTGTAGGTCTACTGTATGTCAGATGACTTTATACCTGTAGGCCTACTGTATGTCAGATGACTTTATACCTGTAGGTCTACTGTATGTCAGATGACTTTATACCTGTAGGCCTACTGTATGTTGGATGACTTTATACCTGTAGGCCTACTGTATGTCAGATGACTTTATACCTGTAGGCCTACTGTATGTCAGATGACTTTATACCTGTAGACATACTGTATGTCAGATGACTTTATACCTGTAGACCTAACTGTATGTCAGATGACACTTTACACGTGTAGACTTACTGTATGTCAGATGACTTTATACCTGTAGACCTACTGTATGTCAGATTACTTTATACCTGTAAACTTACTGTATGCCAGATTACTTTATACCTGTAAACTTACTGTATGCCAAATTACTTTATACCTGTAGGTCTACTGTATGTCAGATTACTTTATACATGTAGATTTACTGTATGTCAGATGACTTTATACCTGTAGTAGAGCTACTGTATGTCATATGACTTTATACCTGTAGGCCTACTGTATGTCATATGACTTTATACCTGTAGGCCTACTGTATGTCAGATTACTTTATACCTGTAGGCCTACTGTATGTCAGATGACTTCATACCTGTAGGCCTACTGTATGTTGGATGACTTTATACCTGTAGGCCTACTGTATGTTGGATGACTTTATACCTGTAGGCCTACTGTATGCTGGATGACTTTATACCTGTAGGCCTATTGCATGTTGGATGACTTTATACATGTAGGCCTACTGCATATTGGGTGACTTTATACCTGTAGGCCTACTGCATATTGGGTGACTTTATACCTGTAGGCCTACTATGTTGGATGACCTTTCCATTCAAAGTCCCATGTGTGTATTCAGAAATGCACTGTTGTTAGGAAAAATATGCACTCGAGGACAGCTTGCATTCAAATGCGCGCGCCGCAGTAATGGCGGCTTGTTTACATCCGGGACTTCGCCGGATTTGTGTATACAGTAAGACTAGTGCTGTGACTGTTGAGTTATCACAAGCCGATGTTTTGGAGATTCAAGACTTCCATCTCAAATCAGTGAACCCTCTTCTGCAGTTGAGGCAATGTTATAAAGACAAGACACTACTTTTTTGTTTCTGAAGACAGACAGACAGACAGACAGACAGACAGTTGTACAGACAGATCGACAGTCAGTCAGACAGACCTAGATACAGAATAGCCAGATAGTCAACCAAAACTCGCAGCTATCTTTAAACGAGTGCAGTGGGTGTCACAGCGCAGGTCCCACATGCTCTGTGGAGCTCCAGGAACTCAAGATGAGAGAGTGCTGAGTCGTAAATACCTCTGTTTTTAAACTGTCCGCTGCAATAATGCCCAGGGAGGGAGGAAAGAGGAAGAGGGGAAGAGAGTGTGTGTGTGTGTGTGTGTGTGTGTGTGTGTGTGTGTGTGTGTGTGTGTGTGTGTGTGTGTGTGTGTGTGTGTGTGTGTGTGTGTGTGTGTGTGTGTGTGTGTGTGTGTGTGTGTGTGTGGAGGCTGTAAATTGGTGTTTTATGACAGCTACTTGGCATATATTAATAGCCTGGTGGAAAAGATTTACATGGTTTTACATTGCGCCTAACAAATCTTTGCCCCAATAAAACAATCACGCTTGTCTTTCCTTACATATCAGCAAACAAGTAGCCTGTGTGTAATGACCAGTGTTGCCACCGCTGCTATTTGTTCAATACTTGTCTTAAGGTGAAATATTTAACAGCTTCTGAGCTTGGAATTTGAAGTTTCTATCTATCAAGTGCAGCTCAGAGACTATTGAGCATCAAAGATTTGACAACACAGCTGGCAAACCTGTCACATACTTTCTATCTTTTGAAATATTTAACTTCCAATGGTTAAATCAAAATTACACCACAGAGGCATATACAGTAGGCCATGGATATGTGGATAACTCATGAAGAAAGAAAGAAAGAAAGAAAGAAAGAAAGAAAGAAAGAAAGAAAGAAGAAAAAAAGAAAGAAAGAAAGAAAGAAAGAAAGAAAGAAAGAAAGAAAGAAAGAAAGAAAGAAAAGTCAGATATAACCTTATAATTCCAAGTTCACAAACTTTCAGCTCATGGTGAACGCAGTGTTAAAATTTTATTTTGATAAACACAAGTCACAGGTGTATACAAAGCATATTTTAGCATAAAACACACTCCACTTTGTCTTACAGAATGTCACAATACACTTTCAGTTACAAGTATCCATTATGGGAAATCTAGATATTTTGAACAAGATATTAGGCTACATGCAACTAGAAGTGGACTCGGACTTCCGCCAATAAGGCCAATAGTCCAGTCTGCTATGATACATTTTGTGAGTCAGAGCAGATCCAAAATGTAATGGTTTTCCCATAATCCTGCTAATAGACAGACTACAGACAAAGGGCATCCAAAACATTACCTCCTTGGTGGAGCTAGGTTAAATTAAAACATTACCTCCTTGATGGAGCTAGGTTACTTAGGCCTAAATGAATGGACAACGAATAAAATATTACCTCCTTGGTGGAGCTATAGGTTACTTAGGCCTACATGAAGGGACAAAGAATAAAACAGTACATCCTTGGTGGAGCTATAGGTTACTTAGGCCTACATGAAGGGACAAAGAATAAAACATTACCTCCTTGGTGGAGCTATAGGTTACATAGGCCTACATGAAGGGACAAAGAATAAAACATTACATCCTTGGTGGAGCTATAGGTTACTTAGGCCTACATGAAGGGACACAGAATAAAACATTACCTCCTTGGTGGAGCTATAGGTTACTTAGGCCTAAATGAATGGACCAAGAATAAAACATTACATCCTTGGTGGAGCTATAGGTTACTTAGGCCTAAATGAAGGGACAAAGAATAACACATCACCTCATTGGTGGAGCTATAGGTTACTTAGGCCTACATGAAGGGACAACGAATAAAACATTACATCATTGGTGGAGCTATAGGTTACTTAGGCCTACATGAAGGGACAAAGAATAAAACAGTACATCCTTGGTGGAGCTATAGGTTACTTAGGCCTACATGAAGGGACAAAGAATAAAACATTACCTCCTTGGTGGAGCTATAGGTTACTTAGGCCTACATGAAGGGACAAAGAATAAAACATTACCTCCTTGGTGGAGCTATAGGTTACTTAGGCCTAAATGAATGGACCAAGAATAAAACATGACATCCTTGGTGGAGCTATAGGTTACTTAGGCCTAAATGAATGGACCAAGAATAAAACATGACATCCTTGGAGCTCTAGGTTACTTAGGCCTAAATGAAGGGACAACGAATAAAACATTACATCCTTGGTGGAGCTATAGGTTACTTAGGCCTACATGAAGGGACAAAGAATAAAACATTGCCTCCTTGGGGAAGCTATAGGTTACTTAGGCCTACATGAAGGGGCAAAGAATAAAACAGTACATCCTTGGTGGAGCTATAGGTTACTTAGGCCTAAATGAAGGGACAAAGAATAAAACATTACCTCCTTGGTGGAGCTATAGGTTACTTAGGCCTACATGAAGGGACAAAGAATAAAACATTGCCTCCTTGGTGGAGCTATAGGTTACTTAGGCCTACATGAAGGGGCAAAGAATAAAACAGTACATCTTTGGTGGAGCTATAGGTTACTTAGGCCTACATGAAGGGACGAAGAATAAAACATTACCTCCTTGGTGGAGCTATAGGTTACTTAGGCCTACATGAAGGGACAAAGAATACAACAGTACATCCTTGGTGGAGCTATAGGTTACTTAGGCCTAAATGAAGGGACAAAGAATAAAACATTACCTCCTTGGTGGAGCTATAGGTTACTTAGGCCTACATGAAGGGACAAAGAATAAAACATTACCTCCTTGGTGTACCAAGGTTACTTAGGCCTAAATGAAGAGGCCAAGAATAAAACATTACCTCCTTGGTGGAGCTATAGGTTAGTTAGGCCTACATGAAGGGACAAAGAATAAAACATTACCTCCTTGGTGGAGCTATAGGTTACTTAGGCCTACATGAAGGGACAAAGAATAAAACATTACCTCCTTGGTGTACCAAGGTTACTTAGGCCTAAATGAAGAGGCCAAGAATAAAATATTACATCTTTGGTGGAGCTATAGACGGTTTTCACCAGCTGCAACCCCACAGCATTCACACATAACGGTCGCAGGTGTGTACCGCCCCCCCTCCGCCCCGAGCACGGCCATTGATGACCTCGGAAGGGTCTTCTCACAACATATTAACTCTGAATTCATTCTCCTTGGCGACTTGAACCAGGACTGGCTGACTGAGTCCTCCTTCAGTCTAAAACAGCTCTGTATTCAGTTAGATTTAACACAGCTCATTCAACACACAACAAGGCCGAATACAAAACACCCCTCCAGATCCACTTTGATAGACATAATTTTGACCAACAGACCACTCAAATATCCCCAAAGTGGGGTATTCGCTCAAGGCATCAGTGATCACTGCCCTATAGGATGTATCAGACAAATAAAAATTAGTAAATCTAAAAGTAACTATATAAGAAAACGTTACTTTAAGCACTTTGTAGAGCAGGGCTTTTTGCATGATCTTTATTACGCGGATCTAGAGAGGCTGTGTCTAATTCCTGATGCTGAATTAGCCTCAGCTCATTTTTCTTTTGTTTTCAACTTAGTAGCTGATAGGCACGCGCCGTATAAAAATCTAAGAGTGAAAAATCGCTCCAGTCCCTGGTTCACACAGTCTGTGAAATCTGCCCTACGTCTCAGGGACTCAGCCTGGTCCAATGCCAGATCTTCTGGTAATCCAGCAGACTGGTCCCACTTCAGGATGAGAAGAAATAAATGCACTGCCGTAATCAGAAAGGCCAAATCTGATTATTACTTAGCCTCACTCAATGATTCCCAGCAAAATTCAGCAAAATTTTGGAAAATAGTGAAATCTTTAAAACATGCACCTAGTTCCGCCCTTCCCCCTCAGATCACCGGCGAGCACGGTTCTATCACCGATAAACAGCAAATGTGTGACGCCTTCAATCGTCATTTCAGCTCTGCCGGGTTTGCATTTGAAAGGTCATTGACCAATTCGACTTCCGCAACAACATTACCCCCTGTTCCACCCTCCTTGGATCCTTTGATTCCCCCTCTCTTCCACGACCGATTCTCTCTCAGCCCGATTAGCATTAGTGAAGTTCAAAAGGCATTGTCTAAATTAAACGTTAAGAAATCAAAAGGAGAGGACGATATTGCCCCCTTCTTTCTTCGCCTTAGCGCACAACTGATCGCCTCTCCGATTGCGCATTTATTTAATTTAACATTTACTTCGGGCGAAATTCCTTCTATTTGGAAATTCGCTCAAATCATACCTTTATTTAAAGGTGGCGACCCGAGTATTCTTGACAATTACCGTCCAATCTCCAAATTATGTTGTCTTGCTAAAGTCCTGGAAGCTCTAGTAAACGAGCAGCTTCGTATATTCATGGACTCTTACAGTGTTCTTCAAACGCAGCAATCAGGTTTTAGACCAAAATATAGCACAATAACGGCTTCCTCTCTTGTAATAAACGACATACAAAACTGTCTTGATGCCCGCCAGCACTGCGCGGCTATCTTTATTGATCTGTCAAAGGCGTTTGACACGGTAGACCACAATATACTTCTGAGTAAACTGTCCTCCATTGGCTTAGACAGACAATCAGTCACATGGTTCTCCAATTACCTCACGGGGAGAAAACATTCCATAGTTACAGACAGTACGCGGTCTAACACTCTTCCTATTAATAAAGGGGTCCCTCAAGGTTCTATCTCAGGCCCAACCCTGTTCACGCTCTATATAAATAACATTCTCTTTCCTAGTGAGCTCTGTAATGTCCATTACTATGCAGACGATACGATCTTATATTGTGTCGGGGATACCCCCGCCCAGGCCGTCGCAAGCTTACAATCTGCCTTCAATGCTTTTCAAAATTCCCTGTTTAACCTCAAATTGGTTCTAAATTCCAAAAAGACAAAATGGATGCTTTTTTCCAGGTCCCCATCCATCATGGACAGCCTTAGCATAGTAACCCTACAAGGCGAAGCTATTGAAACTGTTGAATCCTACAAATACCTTGGTATCTGGGTGGATAGCAAACTATCCTTCAATGAGCATATTGAGCACCTTGTAAAAAAACTTAGGAGGAAAGTTGGATTCTTGTACAGAAATAAGTCATGTTTCTCTGCATCCTCTAGAAAACAATTGGTTCAATCTCTAATACTGTCTGTTTTTGACTATGGTGATATTGTGTATATGCATGCCTCATCTTCTGCCTTGAAGTCACTTGATGCCGTGTATCACAGCGCGCTGCGCTTCATAACTGGAGATAAATTTCTTACTCACCACTGTGTTCTGTACGAAAAGGTGTGTTGGCCCTCTCTTTCAGTCAGAAGAGAACAGCACTGTCTTTTGTTTATTTATAAAGCCCTAATCGGTCAGCTTCCTCCATATCTGTGTTCACTTCTCACTCATGCAAGCAATCGCAACGGCACACGCTCACAGTCTTACATCAGGCTGCGTGTCCCGCGTGTGAGGACCGAGCAAGGAAAGACTGCTTTCTCGTACTATGCACCGGTCAAATGGAATTCACTGCAGGACATTATAAAATTGGATCAATTACTTCCTCTGGTCTCGTTCAAGGCACTCCTTCGCGACACCTTATGTGAGAGATGCACATGTTTTTAGCTAATTGTTCTATTGTCGACGGACTCTAGTTGCAATTTGCTCTGTTTTGATTTCTACTTGCTTTAAATTGACCTTGTTGTTTTGATTGTTCTTATCACTTGTCCTGTTTGTCTGAAACTTTTTGTAAATGTACTTTTGTAGCAGGGCACTCTTGAAAATGAGGGCTTGCTCTCAAGAGGCTTCCCTGGGTAAATAAAGGAAATCAAATCAAATCAAATCAAATCATTGTATCTGTTCTGATTATTGTTTTTTTTCTTCTTCTCCGCTAAAACTGTATGTACAGCAGAAACTGTAATGCTCAGCGTAGCCAGACTGGGCACATAGATTGTAAATGTGCCTCACTACTCAGAAACAAAAAATGACCCATATCGGCCAGATGGTGGCGCTATAACAGACCATTTCGCGTTATGGTCCATATCTTGTGAACCGTTTGTCCTATACTCAAAATGTCACTTCTCCTGGATTCCTTGGATCAATACGCATCTATCCATATAGGCCACGCCCATTTGCGTGTGCCTAGATTTTCCACCATTTTGAATTTTATCAAAAACCTACTTTTGCGAACTCCTCCTAGACCGTTTCGCCAAATCACACAGAAATTCTTCTGGGTCATCTATGGACTACCCCGACCTAAAGTTATTAAAGGATTTTGGATACGTGAAACCGTTTTGAAATGATAAATGTCTAAACTTTTGTGTATTTGCTTTTGTTCTTTTCCTGCGCTAAAAGTCTGTGGATCTCAGAAACCATACACCCCCCATCACCCAAACTTTCCACACAGGTTCACGACATCACCCACTACTCAGAGTAAAAAAAATACATAAATCCACCAGATGGTGGCGCTATAACAGCCAATTTCACGTTTTTCGGTCCATAACTTCTGAACCACGAGCAGTAGAATCAAAATTCCACATCTACTGGTTTCCCTGGAGCATCATGCATCTAACCTACTAGGCCACGCCCATTTCTGTCTGGTAGATTTTCCGCCATTTTGAATTTGATCAAAAACCTACTGTAACGTATCGGTGATACGCCAAAGAACGGAGAGTTGTAGTTGGTACAGGTTCTTTATTCACAGGCTTCTTTAGCTCCTAGCAGCTAGCTTCACACCGCTAGCTCTACACATAGCAACCATCTCAGCTCGCTCCATAGCTAGACTCCCCCCGGCACCCCGGCCGCTGGTCCTATATACCCCGTTTCCCCTAGGAACACACCCACACACATTAGTTCCTAGCTACAATCCGGACACTTCTGTTGCACATCACATTACAGGTAATACTTGGATTACCCGAACACGTTACATACTCCTCACCCAACATTAGCTCAATGCCCACATTGACACCCACAACCCACACATATCCCCCTGTACCAAAACACACCACCCCACAACATTTTGTATTCCCCCAATTTCCCACATAGTCTCTTATCTTTTTAGCGCACTTCTTAATTTTCATTCCACCACCACTATTTGCATTTCTTTTCATTTCTTCCCTCTTTTCCCATTCCTTAAATTCAACCCACATTTCAATTCACATTCCCATTCCAATCATTTAGTTACTTCCCATTAGCACCCTTTTCCCCAACATTTTCACTTAACACAAGCCCCAACATTTACATTCCCTCTTTTCTCTTTACAACCCATCACATTGACATCATTCTTTTTTCCCATTACCTTCATTTAAACCTTTTTTTCTTACTCACATTATCCCACTTCCCTTCAACCACTATTTCCATCCCCCCTTTTAAAGCTTCTGTCCCATCTGAAGCACATTACAGTCGACACAGCTAAGGCAGTAGTCCTCTACATCTCCCTTCATCTGTACCCAGTAGAAAACTCGACAAAGGCGGCTGAGTGTTTCTTCAGCCCCTCGATGCCCCTGACCCCTGCGGCCCCTGTGCGCCCCCCGTAGCGCCAGTCCCCGCAGGCAGCTGGGCACCACCACGACGCTGCCACTCTTCCCGCGCCCATCTAACCCCAGAATCCCCGACTCTCTCACCCTCAAGTCCGGAAACAACTCCCACAGTTCCTTCGTGGTACTTGAATACATGCATATCTCCTCCAGGCGAGGCCGGTATCCGGCCGCCACCCACCTGCGCACCGGTCCAACGCTAGCGTCCTCCGCCTGTCTGCGTATCCACTCCTCCAGATCGACATCCTCCATAGTCACATTCTCATCCTCCCGGTCTTGCACTCGCTCGTCCTCCCGTCCCGCTCCCCCAGGGGGCGGCGTGTTGAGGACAGCAGGGCGGACACCATCGGCGTCGATCTCCACCTCGACTTTCTGCAGTGCAGCCGTGGGGGTTGTGTAGCGGCATGGTTGGGCCGGCTCCTCCAGCGTTGACCCCTCTCGCTCCCCCGGGGACACGAGCGCCGCTCCCCCGACTGTAACAGCATTGCAGGTGATGTCGCTCACTTCCCTCTGGCTGTTCAAAACGATCCCCGCTCCAGAGCAGCTAGCCTGGGCCGGCTCAACAGTCACTCTCCTGCCCAGCACAATCGGCTCTGTACTGCCCCGTTGCTCCGCTGCTTGTAGCTCAGGCTGCTCCCCTGGCTGTGTGTCTCTTCCAGCGTTCGCACTCTTAGTGCAGTCTCTAGCTAAATGTTCAGGCGACTGGCAAGCCCAACAAAGCCTCACCTGTTCACCGCCTGCACGTCTCTCCTCTCTCGCTGTTCTCCAATCTCCGACAGCTTCTTGACATTCTCTGGCTAAATGTCCAATCGCTCCACATGCCCAGCAGGCTCCCTGCTGTCCATGTCGTTGTCCCGCATACCCGGTCCGTCTCCCGGGCTCGCCTCGGCACCACCTCGCCACGTGGCCCGGTTCTCCACAGCTCCAGCACAGTCTATTTTGTGGCTCCTCCGTCCGCTTCTCTCCGTGCTGCGCGAGCTCTCGTAGCAGCTCCATAAGCCCCTCTGCCCAGGCTGGTATCGTCTCCAACAGCCGTCTGACTTCTTTCAACACACGGGCTTCCATGGCCGCCAGCGCCGAGCTGATCTCTGTCGTCAGCTCTTCTTTTCTCCCGTTCGCCGACAGGCATTCTTCTAATCGCACCATCACACGTGGCGCTCGTAGCAGCTAGCTCACACAGCTAGCTCGCTCCCGCTAGGTCGCTCGAGCCTTTGATCTCCAACTTTTCTTCGCCGTTCCTCCTCACTCTCTCCCCTCTCGACCGAAATCAGGCGTTACCGCTTCACTTCTGACACCAATGTAACGTATCGGTGATACGCCAAAGAACGGAGAGTTGTAGTTGGTACAGGTTCTTTATTCACAGGCTTCTTTAGCTCCTAGCAGCTAGCTTCACACCGCTAGCTCTACACATAGCAACCATCTCAGCTCGCTCCATAGCTAGACTCCCCCCGGCACCCCGGCCGCTGGTCCTATATACCCCGTTTCCCCTAGGAACACACCCACACACATTAGTTCCTAGCTACAATCCGGACACTTCTGTTGCACATCACATTACAGGTAATACTTGGATTACCCGAACACGTTACACTACTTTTACGAACTCCTAGACCGTTTGGCCAAATCACACAAAAAATGTTCTGGGTCATCTACGGACTACCCTGACCTAAACTTATCAAAGGATTTTGGATATGTGAAACGGTTTTGAAATGATAAATCTCTAAACTTTTAATGAAACACACCTGACACTAAATTGCCCACAACTCATTAACCGGTTAATTACAACTAGCACTGCTACTACTGCTACCACTCCCACTACTACCAACACTACTACTACTACTATTACTACTACTGCTACTACTACTACTACTACTACTGCTTGGAAACCGGTAGGTCACCGGATCTCAACCAAACTTTGTTTACTTGTGCACATACCAACTCTGAATAAATGTGCACTATTCAGTGTCATATTATCTGACATATACCCCCCAAGTCACCGGAAGCTTGGACCCCGCATCGCCGCTTGCGGCTATATTTTTTATTTATTTTTTATGTAAAGATAGGCCTATGCGTGCAGTAACGTACTGATAGTCAGCTTACTCTGTAACATGTAGCTTTTATTAGCCTCTCAGGCTAGCTCCGCGGACCAGACAACAACACTTCCTACTACCCAGCGTGTGCACGTCTTTCCGACAGGGGTGGTTGTTATGGCAACTATCAACAACAACAACAACTACTAACTACTACAATACATAAAGACCGAAATGGGCTACGTTGTTAATGTGTCTGTCAGAGACACGGCCTACCGTTAACATTTAATATGAGCCGAATATCAGCCTGCGCTCAGCTATGTATGCAGGAAGTAAATCGGATATTCAGGTGAGTTGTGATGGTTGTTATTGTTGTCAAGTTAAAACCGTCTATAGGTTACTTAGGCCTACATGAAGGGACAAAGAATAAAACATTACATCCTTGGTGGAGCTATAGGTTACTTAAGCCTACATGAAGGGACAAAGAATAAAACATTACATCCTTGGTGGAGCTATAGGTTACTTAGGCCTACATGAAGGGACAAAGAATAAAACATTACAATTCTTGGTGGAGCTATAGGTTACTTAAGCCTACATGAAGGGACAAAGAATAAAACATTACATCCTTGGTGGAGCTAGGTTACTTAGGCCTACATGAAGGGACAAAGAATAAAACATTACAATTCTTGGTGGAGCTATAGGTTACTTAGGCCTACATGAAGGGACAAAGAATAAAACATTACCTCCTTGGTGGAGCTATAGGTTACTTAGGCCTACATGAAGGGACAAAGAATAAAACATTACAATTCTTGGTGGAGCTATAGGTTACTTAAGCCTACATGAAGGGACAAAGATTAAAACATTACATCCTTGGTGGAGCTAGGTTACTTAGGCCTACATGAAGGGACAAATAATAAAACATTACACTTCTTGGTGGAGCTATAGGTTACTTAGGCCTACATGAAGGGACAAAGAATAAAACATTACCTCCTTGGTGGAGCTATAGGTTACTTAGGCCTACATGAAGGGACAAAGATTAAAACATTACATCCTTGGTGGAGCTATAGGTTACTTAGGCCTACATGAAGGGACAAAGAATAAAACATTACCTCCTTGGTGGAGCTATAGGTTACTTAGGCCTAAATGAAGGGACAAAGAATAAAACATTACCTCCTTGGTGGAGCTAGGTTACTTAGGCCTACATGAAGGGACAAAGATTAAAACATTACATCCTTGGTGGAGCTATAGGTTACTTAGGCCTAAATGAAGGGACAAAGAATAAAACATTACCTCCTTGGTGGAGCTATAGGTTACTTAGGCCTAAATGAAGGGACAAAGCTTAAAACATTACATCCTTGGTGGAGCTATAGGTTACTTAGGCCTACATGAAGGGACAAAGAATAAAACATTACCTCCTTGGTGGAGCTATAGGTTACTTAGGCCTACATGAAGGGACAAAGAATAAAACATTACATCCTTGGTGGAGCTATATGTTACTTAGGCCTAAATGAAGGGACAAAAAATAAAACATTACATCCTTGGTGGAGCTATATGTTACTTAGGCCTAAATGAAGGGACAAAGAATAAAACATTACCTCCTTGGTGGAGCTATAGGCTACTTAGGCCTAAATGAAGGGACAAAGAATAAAACATTACCTCCTTGGTGGAGCTATAGGTTACTTAGGCCTAAATGAAGGGACAAAGAATAAAACATTACATCCTTGGTGGAGCTATAGGTTACTTAGGCCTAAATGAAGGGACAAAGAATAAAACATTACATCCTTGGTGGAGCTATAGGTTACTTAGGCCTAAATGAAGGGACAAAGAATAAAACATTACATCCTTGGTGGAGCTATAGGTTACTTAGGCCTAAATGAAGGGACAAAGAATAAAACATTACATCCTTGGTGGAGCTACATTACTTAGGCCTAAATGAAGGGACAAAGAATGAATGTAAAGGATGCAGCCCAAGGCTTAAGTACTCTCGTAAAGTGTAATATAAGGTTTGTCAAAGTATGCACGCAGGCACGCACACACACACACACACACACACACACACACACACACACACACACACACACACACACACACTCACGTATGCACAGCACACTTGATGCCTTATGGGTGCTTCTTCTGGGGTAATCATCCCTGCCCCCCTCCCCCCCACCCCACCCCCAGTCATCATAATACAATGTTTGGATGTTATGTTCCTGCAAACCAACCATCATGGATACATTGAATATTAACGTTTGTGAAACAAAAATATGTTGGATATCAACATCTCTAGATAGGTATAATGTTTTATAGCCTATAGACCTCTAGTGTACGGGGATGGTTTCAAATTTACATTGGAAACGCTCCTGTGGTTGGAGGACTTGTTGATATGCAACCTATTTTTGGTTCACAAACATTGAGAGTCAATGTATTTTAGTGGTTTGCTGAAACATAACAAGATAACATTTTATTCTGGCATCAATTATATTTTTAGTAGAATCAAATTACAAAATTGAGATACTAATGCATGGCCACACAATAATAAAAAATATCTTGATGTCACCAGGCAGCCCGTACTATGGCATTGGATGAATAGAATGATGTTCCTGGAGGGTGACATGACAGGACACACTACTGTATCACTCCCCCCACATGCACATCTACTAGACACACACACACACACACACACACACACACACACACACACACACACACACACACACACACACACACACACACACACACACACACACACACACACACACACACACACACACACACACACACACACAACACACAGCCATCTACAGGTGATGAGAGCATGGGTAGGTGGAAACTTCTAGCCGTGCACTTTCTTGGCGTGCCGCTCAGAGCTGTCACTGAGGTTAATTTTGTGATGTTTGTGATTAGTGGCTGGGGTTTGGTTACCGTTCGCCTCAGGACATGCGCTATAATATGTCAGGACTCGACAATGATGTGTGTTTTGTGTGCGCCAGTGTGTGTTTTTGAAGCTTTAGCCCAAATTCCCAGTGACGTGTTTTCCTCGATCGTTGCCAATCTCAGATGGTACGTTAAACCGGCTGGTCGGGTCTAGTGTCACAGTTTTGTCTTGCTGTTCATATCCAGACTGTAAAGGCTTCTCATGCAACTTTCTGCATACTAGGCTAGTATTGTACCTCAGCACTTGAAAGCATAATTTGGCCAAGGTACAGTATGCTCACGCACTTTCCCATCAGCTGACAGGAGTTGGCGCTGGCTGTCAGGGAAGTAACTGTATCTGAGTAAGGATCATACCCAATGGGACATAAACCACCAGCTGTTTCTACAGTAAACGTGTGTTGTAGCTCATAGAAATTAAACTGGTGTCAATCAATATTTGCGTCAGGAAAGCACGGTTTTGATACAGGCAAGCCAGGTATCAATTTTGACTGGCATACTTTTTGTATTGTCTGTACTATATAACAAGGTCTAGTGTACTTACAACAGTGGGTGTGAAATTTCTCCAGTATGTGCCTTCTAGTTCCTTTACGGTTCTCAAATTGGATACTGTAGCTGCCAATGAAATACTGTATGTCAGCACAACAGAAGCATTAAGCATTGTGTCCCCAAGTCATAAACCTGAACCCTCAGCAGGCTGCCATGCACCACCAAAACATTGCTGAGCTCATAGAGATGTGTGACACCACACACACACACACACACACACACACACACACACACACACACACACACACACACACACACACACACACACACACACACACACACACACACACACACACACACACACACACACACACACACACACACACACAGCGTGATAGCAGGTCACAGGTGTAACATTGTGTATATTAATGATGGTTCTGTGCTGAGACAAATTCTATACAGTATAATGACGTCAAGTCGCAGCCGCTAAAATAAATTGGGATATTTCCCTCTCGCGAGATCTCGATGAGATTTTGCGCCAGAATCCATCTTGATATCATGCTGGGCGTTAGCTGAGTGGCTGAAACCGCCGACTCTGCTCCGCTCGAACCAATCAGCTGCAGCTACGGGTGGACTTTGGGCTGGTGTAACTCGCTGGTATGCGTTACTACAGGCAGGAAGACAGAAGAAGACCCGCCCCCGTCTTCCGGTGGCCTGTGCTGCAGTGTTTTTTCGTTCCCCCACAGAAATGCAACAGTAGGCAGTAGTCGCTACGAGTTAGAGAAAAAATAAGAAGCATGGACATACCAAAGTGTTTGAAGTGTTTGTTTTTAGCTAATGCTAGTTACTCACGTCGTATATTTGTAGTGTCATTTGTACTTTCTTAAATTTATAGCCTACATAGGCGTCAGTCTGCCTTGTCACTTTGAAGACAACAAAATGGTTTCTTTGACTGTTTTATTATTTTAATTTTATATAAAGTCCAGTCCTTTTTATTTCTCTCCTGCTGTTACTTTGAAGACAACAGGTCGTTTTCTCGAGGCTGTGGTATGTTTCTAATACGAATTATATATATATACATTTTTTCTATCTTTGTACTCGTATTAATGCTTGTGTACTATGCTGGGTTACATTCTAGTATATCTCATCGATGCATAATGCACTTTTCAAATGTACATATATATATATATATATATATATTATACCCTTTTTTTTCTACACTAATTGTTTGTACTTCCTGTCTGGCTGTATTTATACGCCCTTTTCCGCCTGACACAGCACAACGCTGACGAAGGCTATCGCTGAAACGCGTACGTTGTGGTGCAACAGGAATAAAAACCCTCAAAAGGACTTTCTGAGTGCTGGCTCCTTCTCTATTTGCTTCAAGAAACTCTTGTGCCGTGCATCTAAGACTTTATATTATCCGGTGAGTGTGCGGGCTGATAGCTCTCCAGCTATATATCTGCTAGTTACTCACGTCGCCCATGTTTTCTAAACGGAACGCAGGAATTGAGCGGAATATTTTTCCTGGAGCACAGCACTTTGGTTCCGGGTCTTCCGCCCATAGCCGGAAGACTCGGAGCGAGGTTTTTCCATCCAGGCTAGGCTGGTGTTTAACGCCATCAAGCGCCGGCCTGTTTATTCCATAGCATTAGCTGATGCTAGCTAATGCTGATAGTTTTAGCTCTACAAATGTTAATATGGCACTTTTTTTATGGCAAATTTGTAGTAGACAAATGTAACAATGTAGATTTAGTAGGGTCATCTGTGGCACTTCCGTGACCGTGGAGAGCGAAGGTCCGTTTCTCAATGGATTTGTCATCTAGGAGGGTTAATAAACAAATTTAGCCGGGGTGTATTTTTAAAAAAGGCGGGGAAAATATTTGAGAGACCAAAATCCAAAATGGCTGCTGTGGAAATTAACTTTTTAATGCTTTGACCTACAATGATGCACAATACATGGTTTCAGAGCTTATTCTGGTCAAGGAATACATATTTGGTGTTTATATAATGATTTGACCTATTTTTGACCTTCAAATCCAAGATGGCTGCCAATTTTGAGGCAGTTTTTTCAAAATCGTCATAGAGCCTTCATATTAGGCTTGAATGACAGGTCTTCTCATGATGAGTTGAATAATATACAGTATAAGTACACAGAAGTAATCTCTGAGGTCAATAAAGTCAATGTTTGTGTGTAAACAACAGTTGCTGATTTGCGCTTTCCCATTAAATAGGGTAGGCTACTGAGAATATGGTGTCCAGTTCATCCCATCACATTTTCATAATGAACCAAAAACAATTTTGCACTATAGCCTAACATAAAATAGTATTCTGTATGCAAAGCTAGCAAGGTTAGTTGCTTGAGCTGAATTTAAAGGTCAACTCAAAACAAACAATGAAATTAACTCATTCACCGCCAATGACGTCTTTGACGTGTTATCAGCAATGGCCTTCCCCGCCAAGGACGTGTTTGACGTGTTTTTGTTTTTATTGGTGCAGCGCCTGCAGCAAACACTTGCCCAGCCTGTCACACAGACACAGGTCCCTGCCTTCAAAGGGTAGCCGACAGCACGCGATCAAACACATACCGCAGCTGTTGTTTTGAAATTGAGCAGGAGGAAAAGCAGAGAACGGGTAACGCTTCCTTGTGCAGACAGGAGAAACGCCGAGCTGGAGTCGCCTTCCTCTGTGCCAGCCAGGAGAAAACGGGAGAAAGTAATCAAGAGATGTGTTTGATCATCGGAGGAATGAGGAAATGATCGATCAGTTTGCGAGGGCGGTGAGGACGTGTTGAATAGCCGAGGGGAAAACGGGAACGATCATAGATATGACAGGGAGACATGGACGAGGACGGTGTACCAGAACAAATCAAAATAAACACAGGAACAGCTAGGCAGCAGCGGGCAGAAGGCACTCACAGCAGCCCGCTGTCCTTCCAGTTGGTTCATGAAATCGCTGGGCTGCTCGCCCTCCAGTGTTGCTCCTGGCCAATCCCAGCGCCACAGGGCGTGGTTATTGCTTATCCTATGTTGGGTTAGAAATCTAAAAGGGGGATCGTGTGTGTGTGTGTGTGTGTGTGTGTGTGTGTGTGTGTGTGTGTGTGTGTGTGTGTGTGTGTGTGTGTGTGTGTGTGTGTGTCTGTCTGTCTGTCTGTCTGTCTGTCTGTCTGTCTGTCGGTGTGTCTGTCTGTCTGTCTGTCTGTCTGTCTGTCTGTCTGCACACTCACACCGAGTAAACTGTATTGTTGAATGTAAAAAAAAAGCACTTCATGTGTGTATATATATATATATATATATATATTTTTTTTGTCATTTGTGTCCTAACGAATAATATTTACATGTCTGATGTCAATACAGTTCAAAATAAAAGAATTGAGAGTGAGTTATGCCTGAGATTGTGCCCTTTTACAAAAATGCTTTTTTCTCCCTTTTCTCTTTCCAGACAGGCTTTTTTGGTGAACATGGGGTGTATAAAAAGGGTTATAAGTAGAGTACAGAACATGCTAAAAGCTAACTTTCTTTTTGGGGGTGAAAGTAGAGACTTAGATCTTCATTTCGAGGTATTGGACATCACTGTAGTCCTAGTACAGAATTTACTGTGGGTCTTGAAAGATGACCAAACATTATGGAAATACTTGGCCTGTGCCAAAAATGCCAGTCAGATATTGGCAGTGAATGAGTTAACTTTGAAATTAAAACTGAATCCTAGGCTACTAAATTTCATCAGCACACAGTAAAGGAAACTTGTCTTTGAACTCAGCTGACTGTCTAGTCCTAATCCCTGTTGTGCAATGTGCAAAGTTTTAGTTTTTGTTAAGAGTACTTTTAATCTTGACCTTGTTGGTAGGCAACGGCCCTTTTTCAGTCAAGCATTTTCAGATTAGCTCAGTCAGTCTGTGAAGCAGTCAGTGTCAGCACTTGCGCGAGCTCGCTTTTTCTCTAACTAATGTTAACATTACACACTTTAAGACACTTTGTTTGAGGATATCAACGTTATTCACTAGTCTAAAGATAGTTCTACCATCAAGAACATATAAAACAAAAGCAAAAACAATTTTTATTTGCAGAAGTCATCATTGATATTTGGTGTTAGCTAACGTTAGGTAACGTTATTATTTTTAGCTAAAGTTAATATTATCTGTCTCCACACTTCTGTCAACTGACATATGCATTTGCTTTTGAAAATAAACAGCCTGGCTTCCTTAAGCATAACTGAAGATTAAATAGAAATATAACATGACGAATGCATGTACCGATTGGTTGGCCCATCTTCCCAGGAGGTGGTGGTGTAAACATCATCAAATTTATCAACTCCTGACCAGTCTTGGGCTTTTAATTGTAAGCTGTCCCATTTGCCTTGATTTATTGTATCGGTGGGCTTGCAAGGCTTGTCACATTTTAGGACACATTCATAGGACATTGAAAATGCATATGTCAGTTGACAGAAGTGTGGAGACAGATAATATTAACTTTAGCTAAAAATAATAACGTTACCTAACGTTAGCTAACACCAAATATCAATGATGACTTCTGCAAATAAAAATTGTTTTTGCTTTTGTTTTATATGTTCTTGATGGTAGAACTATCTTTAGACTAGTGAATAACGTTGATATCCTCAAACAAAGTTTTTTTTTTTTTTTCTTTTTTTATATATTCCCCCCCCCCCCCCCCCCCCCCCCCGATTTTTTATCCCATTTTTATCCCCCATTAGTGCTAACGTAATTTCTTTATCCTGGTTGCTACTCCACCCTCTGCCGATCTGGGGAGAGCCGAAACTGGCTCCATGCTTCCTCCGAGACATGGGCAGTTAGCCAGCCGCTTCTTTTCACCTGACAGGGGAAGCTTCACCGGTAGGACATAGCACGTGGGAGGTTCACACTATTCCAACCAGTTCCCCTCCCTCTGAACAGGCGCCCTTAACGACCAGAGGAGGAACCACATTAGCAACCAGGATATTGCATGTTTTTGGTGAAGGGGGTTCCTATATGAAGGAAACCCCCGGGAGGCACGGGGAGAACATGCAAACTCCACACAGAAAGGCCCTTTTGACGACCCCACCCGGGCGGTGGGCACTCGAGGACATGCGGACGGGCACGCATTCCTTCAGCGTTCACATCGTCCCAGGTGGGAATTGAACCCACGACCTTCGAGCTGTGAGGCGATAGTGCTTACCACTACACCACCGTACCTCCTTTTATATCCTCAAACAAAGTGTCTTAAAGTGTGTAATGTTAACATTAGTTAGAGAAAAAGCGAGCTCGCGCAAGTGCTGACACTGACTGCTTCACAGACTGACTGAGCTAATCTGAAAATGCTTGACTGAAAAAGGGCCGTTGCCTACCAACAAGGTCAAGATTAAAAGTCCATACTCTTAACAAAAACTAAAACTTCACTGAAAAGGGACATTGCACAACAGGGATTAGGACTAGACAGTCAGCTGAGTTCAAAGACAAGTTTCCTTTACTGTGTGCTGATGAAATTTAGTAGCCTAGGATTCAGTTTTAATTTCAAAGTTAATTTCATTGTTTGTTTTGAGTTGACCTTTAAATTCAGCTCAAGCAACTAACCTTGCTAGCTTTGCATACAGAATACTATTTTATGTTAGGCTATAGTGCAAAATAGTTTTTGGTTCATTATGAAAATGTGATGGGATGAACTGGACACCATATTCTCAGTAGCCTACCCTATTTAATGGGAAACCGCAAATCAGCAACTGTTGTTTACACACAAACATTGACTTTAATGACCTCAGAGATTACTTCTGTGTACTTACTGTATATTATTCAACTCATCATGAGAAGACCTGTCATTCAAGCCTAATATGAAGGCTCTATGACGATTTTGAAAAAACTGTCTTTTAGAGCTCAAAACTGGCAGCCATCTTGGATTTGAAGGTCAAAAATAAGTCAAATCATTATATAAACACCAAATATGTATTCCTTGACCATAATAAGCTCTGAAACCATGTATTGTGCATCATTGTAGGTCAAACCATTAAAAAGTTCATTTCCACGGCAGACATTTTGGATTTTGGTCTCTCAAATATTTTCCCCGCCTTTTTTAAAAATACACCCCGGCTAAATTTGTTTATTAACCCTCCTAGATGACAAATCCATTGAGAAACGGACCTTCGCTCTCCACGGTCACGGAAGTGCCACAGATGACCCTACTAATTCCCGTTATGAGATGTTGTTAAAGATAGCCTATCACATTTCAATCAATATTAACCTAAAGCTTTCAGAGATTTGAAGGCTGTTAGCAGGTTGTTTTTCCTCTGCTCTGTGCTTACGTTAAATCTGGGCTCCACGCAGTCACCTCCCTTTCGCGTTCATCCGACATCAACATCTTTATATGAATTAATAGCGATCATCTGTGATACATGATTCAGATGTAACGTTACATGATTTACCCCAGAAGTAGCACATTATCTAACAAGACCACCACAAGGCCGTCTTTGCTCAGTTTATTCTCACAAAAGCAAGGAAGTAAAAATATTCTCCAATCTCCGGTCAAGCATGAACATCGCTGTTCAAATTCACCAGTCCTTAACGTTAAATAGTAGAGTTAAATCATTATATTGTGTCTCAGCATTTGCTGATCCCAGGTTAAAGTCGAGCTGAACCCAAAAATGACTTTTCTTTTCTTTTAGTTCAAATACCTGGGTATGCAGTGCACCTACCGGTATTTGATAATGTATGCCAAAAAAAAATCACAAAAATCTAATTTCTTTAGTTTTTCACACTTTTTCACATCAAAAGTTCATTTTTCAAGATTTCATTGATAACAATAATCTACAGTTTGCTGACGTCACTTAGTACTATCAAATTTCTACACCATTTTAACCAGTGTTATCGCTGTTAATTATTACTCATCACACGTCCATAATTACAGTTGCAGCAGCTAATCTAGCTGATGTGCTAACGTTAGGCCACCAATCTGGGAACCCAGTCTATTTCGGCAAGTAAATAGACTCTGGGACAGCCGTACCTTTGTTTTAGGCTTCCTGTACGCTATATTGTTTTCCCCATGATGGCGAAGGCTAGGCGAAGGCATGACCCGCCCCTCTCTGCCTCTGATTGACAGACTGCACTCGGCTGCTTCCCAGGTGAGCCAGAAGTCATCTCAAACAAGCCTAATATATTTCATTCAATGTCACGATGGATGCAACAAAAAAAGGGGGGAAAGTAGGCTACTTCCAAGCATTATTATTAGTGGTGTGTTTGCTGGACAGCTAACATTCATACTTTATTAAAGTTTATCAGTTAGTTGCTGAGGCTATAAGGGTCTCTAAGCATTTGTTCATAACGTGAGCAGCAGGTGCAAAACAATCATTAAATCAACAAGCATGAGATGGAAGATGGCAGCATGACATATAGCCTAATCAAAAGGTTATGTGTGAAATCTTACTCTATTACATTGAACGTTACAATTGCAAACCGTATAGTAACTTAGTAACATAGTTATTTAGGCCTACTTAGCCTATTGCATAGACATATGAATGTGGATTTTTTCTTGTCATTGTCAAATTTCATCACCTTGTTTCTTCTGATTTATATTTCAATTCAAATACATTCAAACCCTCTTGTGTTACAATGAGCTGAATTAAAGTTCACTGTAATGCATTGACCCTGTTTTTATATCACCCTTGATAAATTCTCATGAGTCTTTTATAAGAAAAGAAAAAAAATCTTTACATACGTGCACTGCCACTAGGCCTATATTAAAAACATAAACACACGTCTTTCATGCCGGCTAGCAAGCAAAACTGCTGTCTGTCTGATCCACTGAGTCTGACCACAGACTGTAGAAAGAGATGCAGGATAGCCAAGCGAATGTGATTGGATGAACGTTTGACGCTAGGCCAATCAGAGGCAGAAAGGGGCGGGGTCATGCCTTCGCCATCATGGAGGGAAAAATATCGCTTCCTGTACCGCGCAAATCTTCCGCCCGGACCTTCCGCCTCCGTGCAGTGCCGCTCTGTTGTTGTACCGCCGAATATATGAGTTCCGGTCCTGAACGCTCGTGAATATACATGTATAAGAATTTTGACATTTAGCATTCAAAATAAAAGCGACACATATTTGTTTTTAGGCAATGCCCCCACACAAGACCCCCCCCCCCCCCCCACACACACACACACATGGACGTTTGGCCCTCAGATTTGGCATGCTCAACACAATTTGGCCCTTGGGGTAAACTAATCGGGGAACCCCTGCAGGAGGGCAACCTAATGGGGTGTTCCCAGATCTTGAGAGTGTGTAATGGAGCAATTGTAAAGCACTCAACAAAGGCTGTCATACCGCACGCACGCACGCACGCACGCACGCACGCACGCACGCACGCACGCACGCACACACGCACGCACGCACACACACACACACACACACACACACACACACACACACACACACACACACACACACACTACACCTGGGTAAATAAAAGTATAAAAAGACTTGGCTTGGAGATTTATGGCAGAGTGTCAAGGAGAGGAACCAGTGACAGCTGGAAGACTCTGGCTGGTGGGTCTTGACGCAATTCAAGTATCTCTCTCTCACACACGCACACACACACACACACACACACACACACACACACACACACACACACACACACACACACACACACACACACACACACACACACACACACACAAATCAATCGTGGTGCCACTGCCAAGTTGCATTGGTCAAATATTTGTCTCATTCTGCTGCAGTGCACAAACCTCATTAGAGCCAAAGGCTGTGAATAGACAAACAAATTTGTTTAAAAGCAGTTTATTTTAGCACAAGCTTTGCATGCTGTTTAAAGCCAAACAATGCCCATAAGTCTATTATGGCTCTGACCTCTGCTGGGTGTTGAGAAAGACATTGCCTGTGGCTCGACTGTCTGCGGTGACCCTGTCCCGGGTCACATCAGAAAGTGCAACGGGTCAGGACTCAGAGAGGCTCCCACGTCTACTTTTGGAGCAAACCTCCCCCCTCCCTTCCGCCTCACATGACTACAGTGATAAGTGATTGTATGCACATCACATGGCTACAGTGAGAAGTAATTGTATGCACATCACATGGCTACAGTGAGAAGTGATTGTATGCACATCACATGGCTACAGTGAGAAGTGATTGTATGCACATCACATGGCTACAGTGAGAAGTGATTGTATGCACATCACATGGCTACAGTGAGAAGTGATTGTATGCACATCACATGGCTACAGTGAGAAGTGATTGTATGCACATCACATGGCTACAGTGAGAAGTGATTGTATGCACATCACATGGCTACAGTGAGAAGTGATTGTATGCACATCTTGGTCCTTGGGCAAATTTAAAGCCCCCCTCCAGTCAGTGTTTCCTATTTCACGTTGTTGTTAGATGAAATAGTACATGCAAACGCGCTGTAACAACACACGTCATCATTTGTGCCAAAGAGCTTAGATTGATAAGAACTGAAGATAGTTCCACTTATGTTCCACTGCAAAAGGGCCTGTGTCCACCTAACGTCTTTTCATCAGCTCCGGTGTCTATTTTCAGTTGTTTCCAATGGGGGGAGATTGTCTAGAGACGTCTAGAGAAAGTGCGCAGCGCCCAGCGTCTATTTTCAGAGCGCTCCAGCGTTTTTGTGCGCCCGACTCCCAGCGCTTCCAGCTGAAAATATTTTAACTTTTCAGAAAGACGCTGGTGTCGGGTGCTCCTTTTCTGGCAACTATATGGAGAAACTATCGCAACAGAGACAGAAAGGCTCAATTGTGGGAGCAGATTGGCTAGACACTTATTATTTCTGGTGAGTGTTGAGCTAAATCACTGTACTGTATGTGTGTTGTTTGCTAATGTTAGCTGTCAAGCTACTACCGCACTGAACTAACGTTAGTTTCAGACTGCTTCCTTATTATATCTGTCGGCAAGCTCTGTGAAAAGCCGAATAACACTCGTAGAGGGCAGGCTCGCATCTGCTCTTAACCCAAACAAAATGGAGTGGACGTGACCAAGAGTCAACCAGTGTGTAGTAAAACTTACCATTTTCAGCATGTAGCAACCGGTAGCAATGAGCTAGCATTGTTGTTTCATAGCGACAGAGGGATTTGAGAGCGACACGCAGGGAGTGGAAAGGAAATCCATAAATGGTCAGAGCCGGTCGGTCGGAGCCAATGGCAGAGCTTGCGGATTTTCTTCCGCTGCCGACCGGAGTCCCTTGAGTTTAGGTTATTCAGGCATTCAAACGAGCCTGTCCCCAGTGTTTTATTTTATTTTTTACCATTGGGTTCCCAGATTGACAGATGGTATTCACTGTAAATATTGTCTATAGGCTCTTTCACACACAGATCGCGCAAAAATTGCCGTTTAGGAGTCCCGCAAAGTTCGCACCCTCGCCACAGAAATTGCTTTCACACAGAGCCAAGCAGCACGGCCACATCCCCGTGCTGCAGTGTACTTTCAGGTGAAATCCCCTGCTCCCGGATTGAAAGGCGAGCGGAGGGATTTCCAGCTCCTCCTAGCTCAAATGAATATTTTCATAGGTTAGTGTAGCCTAGGCTACTGTATGATGAACGAATTAATTCAACAACAAGACTTCCCTCCTCCTAGTAGGTGGGCGGGCAGATCGATATACGATACACGACCGCCCGCATATCAAACAGCTGCAGTCTGCATAACGTTCGTCGGGGGAATAGTATAGGCTATAAATGCACATGACTACTTAACGTTAGTAGTTTTTGTAAGGGAATGCAGTCAATGCACAGAGCTGATTTCGAGAGGGAATAACCTCAGACCAACTCGCCACAGACAGCTATAGCCCTCTGAAGATTATTATATCCGTTAATTGTACCTACTAATGTCAACATCGTTTGAGCATAAAGCCTAACCGCACGGAGCATTCCTCCTGGCGTCCCTGCAGTCATGATTGTATAGGCTACTTTTTTTACTTTCACTCCTGCACTTTCTTGATACATGAGGTGATTTCCCCTGTAATTTGTTTATGAATGAGCTGACCATTCCCACCTTTTCCGGCTTGCTGCGACGACGCTTTTAAATGGAGGCGGGTTGCCAGGTAACCCGGCGCTGTTACTACCTACCGTCGCGGGACAAAAGGCGTAAAACAATTGTCCACCAAAGCGCGTTCACGACTTTCACATCGGAGGCGCGAATCCTATTTTCCGTGCATTTTTCGGCTTTCAAGGCCAGTGTGAAAGAGCCTTATGACACATCACTCGTTAGACAACAATGACGTCATCACCCGTTTTTACCAACAGCTTAGTTTAGGACTTTGAGCCCAAAATAAGGTTATTTGTCAACAAATTACACTGGGGGACATTGTGGCTAATCAGCAGAGAAGGGAAAGACACAGTAACACATGAAATATCTTAACAATTACAAAATACACTGGAGGGGGGCTTTAAAGTCAAGCTGAACCCAAAAATGACTTTTTTATTTTCTTTTAGTTCAAATACCTGGTATGCAGTGCACCTATTTAATGATGTATGCAAAGAAAATCACAACAATCTAATTTCTTTCGTTTTTCACTGTTTTTCACATCAAAAGTTCATTTTTCAAGATTTCATTGATAACAGCAATGTACAGTTTGCCGACGTCACCTAGTACTATGAAATTTCTACCCCATTTCAACCAATCATATCAGGACATGCAGCTGTCAATCAAATCTTCATTTCAGGATAATTTTCTCTTCCAAATGAAGTAGAAAATGGCGCCTAGTGCCTATCATCTGGCAGAATTCCTATCCCATAAACTAACTACTAATTGGCCAATTGTTAGAAACATGAACAAAAAACAAAAACTATAATCTCGAAGAATACAAAGAAATGTAACTGGCTCGTTAAAACGCGCATTCCAGGGATATCGTATTTACAGCAGCGATAAAGGCTGCGCGCATCCGAGAGCTTGGTTGTCAGGGGTTGCACTTCGGAGATTTCAGGCCGACGTGCTGCACTCTCCGCTCGGCAACACGAAGGCAGCTGGCTGCCTGCGGCTCGCTGAGCTCCACTCCTTCCGTCAAAAGGCTCTTCCCGAGGGGAGCGCCACAACACACTGAATCCCACTCAATTTGGAGGCGGAACACGCCAGGATTGGCCAAAGCCCAATCCAGTCCCCAGAATTGTCAAATAAAATCATCGACATGATACAATGACCCGCCTCTCAACCTGTCATCTTAGACAAACTATGTTTTCAGTCTGAAACGGACTCATTATGCACGTGACGAACAGGTTCAGTTCGACTTTAAGCTCATATATTGTATTGCATAGTGAGAGGGCTCCGACACTCAATATTCAGTGAGTGCACAAATATCTTATTGCACAGAATAAGCAGTTCATAAAGGTCCTTTAAAAGGCAACACAATGATAACCTCATCAACTCTAGTTTACAGTGCATCACATGCAGTAGGCCTATACCTCAACTGAATGTAGCCTACTTTGACTAATGCCAAACTGTTATATATCTGGAAAAGGAATTAATTATTTCAGTAGGCTATTTATAGGCATTTGGCACTACTTTCTGTGAAGTGATACAATGGCCATTAGGCTATACTTTAAGGCTACTGTAGTGATACGTCAGCGTATACCTGTGTGGTTGAATTTGCGCTTGAACAGTAAAGAAACACGAACTGCATCTTGCGGTTAAATTCAAAACACAACGCAAAGTGTCGTCCAGGAGTGCTGCGTCCATCACAAACATGACATTGTCACATTAGCATTGTGACGCGTGACATTTTATCCAAAGAGCCTTCTCTCTCTATCACTCTCTAACACCCCCCCCCCCCCCCCCCCCCCCCCACCCTGCCCCCGGGGTCCCAAGGGCTCTGTCAGGGCCATATGGTACAGTCAGAGTCGTGTGTGTGCGTGTGTGTGTGTGTGTGTGTGAGAGAGAGAGAGTGTGTGTGTGTGTGTGTGTGTGTGTGTGTGTGTGTGTGTGTGTGTGTGTGTGTGTGTGTGTGTGTGTGTGTGTGTGTGTGAGTGAGAGAGGCAGGGGGCTGTGGCTCAAGGCGTCAGAAGGGAGGGTAGTTTAAATTTAGCTGCAACAGGGCTGATATCTGCATGGAAGGTCCTATCTCCCCCTCTGCTCTCTCTCTCTCTGTCCATCTCTCTCTCTCCTTCACTGTCCCCAGCCACCATCACCAGCCACCATCACCACTCACTCCCCCCCCCCCCCGCCCCCACACAGTTCTCTCCTCTTCCTCCTCCTCTCCTCTCCCACCTATCGCTCCACGTGGATTGTAAGCGAGGCCAGCTGAGGACAGAGAGGAGAGCGGGGACTGTCACATAGCAGGCAGGAGGGAGGGGACGCAGACGCAGCCAGAGGGAACTGTGGATTCACACTGAGGATAAACGCTTTCTCTCTCTGACGGCACAGAGCCAGCGGCACTGCAGAGGCACTACAGCAGCCTGGGCTACAGCTTCGCTACCAGAGGTAAGACTGCATGGAGCCTGGCTGACAGCGGATTCGTGTTGCAGTCAAAATGATGTGTGTGTGTGTGCGCGTGTGTGAAAGTATATACACTTCGGTGTGTGTGTGTGTGTGTGTGTGTGTGTGTGTGTGTGTGTGTGTCTTTTTTTTCAGAGCTAAGTGCAAATGTTAAGAGTGTGTGTGTGTGTGTGTGTGTGTGTGTGTGTGTGTGTGTGTGTGTGTGTGTGTGTGGAGGCGGTGGTGGTCAGCATTTTTGGAATAATCACCTGCATGCTACATTAACGAGCTATATGATGAAATCCTGTGCAGATCCTGACTTGTATCAACACTTTTTTTACGTCAAATATTCTTAAAGAGTTATTGCTGTTTAGCCTTGCATCTGAAATGTTTCCAATACAGTATATGCATTTCCTTAAAACTGTTTTTCCACTTTATTTTATTATTTGTGGATTTCTGATAGGAGCACACACTATGAACAATAGCCTGACGTATACAGCTACGCTGACACGTCTAACTTGAGTGGATTTGCAGAACAGTTCTATGCTTGTGGCAGCGTTGCAGTGAGGTTGTAACTAATTAGACAGAGAGAGATTAGAGACCATGGAGAGAGACTACAGGAGACATCCGGGGGCACATGCAAGTCTGCTGATCTTAATTTAATTTCATCAAATTGAATTTGCTCTAAATGGATTTGCCTTCATGTGGCCTGGTTTGGCATCTGAGACAAAACCTCTGTACCATTTGATTTTGATTGCAACAGCAGAGGACACCGTTTTATAGCAGTACATTTTTATCATCACTCTTATCTTTATCCTTCACTTTTTAAATAGCCCTAATGCACACAGATTTTCTCTGTGCATAGAACAAGATCCTATGGCATGAGTCTATTTTTGGTGACTGATTTTTGTTGTTGAAAAAGAATGATTTCAATGTCATACATTCGCTGAGCGGAGCATAACCCGATATCGGCTGTGGCCGTGCTGATGGGCCCCCGGCCCGCCGTGCTTTAATTTGTCCGCCACATCAAAGCTGCGCTGATAATTCATAATTCAAGTCTTGTGCGGACACCACAGTTGCATTGACAGGGCCATACTGCTGGCCGCCAGGGAATTTCCAAAAGGGCAGCGTGTCCATGAGAACCCGGCATACAGTATCTAACTCCAGCAAGGGGGGTTGGGGGGGGGGAGGGGGGTCTGGGTTGGGTGGGGTTCAAGTTACCCAGGCCTTCACCCATGTCTCAGTTTGGAAACACCCTAGGGGGTGTGGGTGAGAGAGACCAGACAGACATTACAGACAGACAGGGAGTCAAATGTCATTCCAATAAGGCCTTTTGAGTTGACCTGAATTGAATTGTGTGTGAGAGAAGAATGGAAAGACAAACAGAGAGACAGATTATTATTTTCCCCTTTGGCTTAAAAAATAAAAATACCAAAGCCATTAGTGTGTGCTGACGTGGGATGGATGTGCCGTGTTGCCTGGCACTGATAGTGTGATGATGTGTTGGTATCTGGTGGTCAGCATAGTCAAAGAGAGATGTTACAGTACCAAGAAAAGCATTAGCGTGGCTCTCAGAGATAATCGCCATGTATTGTGGTTTGAAGTTACACACACTTTATAAATAAAGAAGAAATAAATAAAGAAGAAATAAATAGTCTTATGGTTGCATTTTACAGTTTCAGATTTTTCACTTTGATCGTCATAGATCAACACACTCCCAACTCATCAAATACTGACATTTGGTCAGGAGCCCACTTGCCAAACATGTGAATGTTTTTCGGCATTTTTTGCGACACCGGTTACCTTCCTCAGCCATTAATTAAAAGTGAAAGTAAACACGCCCACAGCATTGGTTACGTTTAGGCAACTAAAGCAACTTGGTTGGGTTTAGGCAACTAAAACAACTTGGTTGGGTTTAGGCAACTAAAATGGGCTTAGGCAACTAAAACAACTTGATGGGTTTAGGCCAGTGGTTCTCAACCTTTATACACCAAGTACCACCTGAGAAATTAGTTGGCTCTCCAAGTACCACCATATGACCAACATTAAAATACAGTCTATTATTCAGGGGTTGACTTGAATGAACAGCTAGTCATCCCAGCATATATAGTTACCACCCGGCTACGTCCAGACTTGTTACTGTGGTCTGAGGTAGAGAAGAGAGTTTATTTTATCGAACTCACAGTCCCGTGGGAAGATCGAGTTGAGGAGGCTTATGAGCGCAAGAAAGCTAGGTATGCTGAAATGGCAGCAGAGGCAGAGCAGCGAGGTTGGAGGGCTTGAGTGCGGCCTGTAGAGGTGGGCTGCCGTGGTTTTGTGGCAAAGTCCGTTATTGCCCTACTAACTGAGTTGGGCATTCGGGGACGGAGCCTGAAACTTGCGGTTAGCAACATGTCTCAGGCAGCAGAACGAGCAAGTGAATGGCTGTGGATAAGGAGGAAACATGCTAGCTGGGGAGCTCGCTAAGGTCAGATTGATTGTTGTTGGTCATTATTAACGGTCCGCATCAACAGGGCTGAATCATTGACAGTGGTGGTGTAGTTAGGGATTGTTTGTTGTTGGTCATGATTGACGGTCCGCATCAACAGGGCTGAATCATTGACAGTGGTGGTGTAGTTAGGAATGTCATACCGAACCGACCTGGATAGCTAGGCTTAGTGAGGTAATATGCAGTTGTGCGGTGGTAGCATGGAGGGGGGTGTTTCCAGGACGCTGGATTACACCGTTAAGCCTTCTTGAGGTGTCGTGGGCCTAACTTAACGAAACGTCGGTGAAGGAAGGTGCCCACTTGAAAACCCCAATGACATGCTTCATACTGCTGTTGGCTAGGGTAGGTAACTGATGATTTGTGTCTTGTTTATTAGTTTGTTAGCCTGTTAGCTTGTTTTTTTTATTCTGGATTGGGCTTCTAAATGTGTTTTTCCTCAGATTTTGGCACAAGGGATAGTAACATCTTGTCCTGTGTATTAATTAATACAGCTGCACAGTTTACGCAGGAGGCACATTTATTCCTAATAACATCATTTATTGGTAACTTTTGTCAGCCACAGCCACAATGTACAAAGGGCAGCACTAGAACTAGCAAACTCAAACAAAAGAACATTAAGAACTGTATTTCAGCAAATGTAGGCCTACTTCAAACACACACACACACACACACACACACACACACACACACACACACACACACACACACACACACACACACACACACACACACACACACACACACACACACAATTCTCATGCAATGCAAGGGGTAGCACCTCAGGAAGTGAGAACATATAACTATCATTTTCACACAAAAAATGGGAAACCTAAGAACTGTATTTCAGCAAATGTACTTCATTCAAACTCTCTCTCTCTCACTCACACACACACACACACACACACACACACACACACACACACAGCAAGTGAGAACATTAAGAGCAGAATAACAATAACTATCATTCTCACACAGCAAACGAGAACATCATGAACAAAATAACAACTGTACAGTATTTCAGCAACTGTATTTCATTCAAACACACACACACACACACACACACAGTGGCGGACTGCATAATCGGGCACGTCGGGCAAATGCCCGGTGGCCTGGCCTGGCCTGGCCTGGCCTGGCCTGGCCTGGCCTGGCCTGCAAAAAAAAAAAAAAAAAAAAAAAATTGCAGGCCAGGCCAGGCCACTCACTGAACAGCAGGC
The DNA here is from genome assembly GCF_964638095.1 of Poromitra crassiceps. Lineage (NCBI taxonomy): Eukaryota > Metazoa > Chordata > Actinopteri > Beryciformes > Melamphaidae > Poromitra > Poromitra crassiceps. The sequence continues at coordinate 62,821,193 of NC_139625.1, forward strand.
CAAGCGCCGCCTACTGGTTTACTAGTGGTTTTATTACTTTATTCAGGTTTAAAGTGGGTGCATCTCATTGTAAAATTGGACTTGGCCCAAATTGGGCTTCAAACGGCCCAAATCGGGCTTCAAACGGCCCAAATCTGGCTTTAAACGACCCAAATTGGGCTTCAAATGGCCCAAATCTGGCTTCAAACGGCCCAAATTGGGCTTCAAACGGCCCAAATTGAGCTTCAAACGGCCCAAATTTTTCGCGCGCGCCGGCCCGTATCGGCCTGGCCTGCTTGGTATCTAATGCCCGGCCTGAATTATGATCCCAGTCCGCCCCTGCACACACACACACACACACACACACACACACACACACACACACACACACACACACACACACACACACACACACACACTCTCTCTCTCACTCACTCACAGCAAGCAATTGTACTTCAAACATTCAAACACACACATACAGAGCGTGTTGGTGTCCTGACAACTCACATAAGCCTAATGTGAAGGCTGTGCCTGTCTCTCTGAACAGTCCTTTGATGTCTGGGGTGATTGAGGTGAACTTCATTCTCAGGTCTGGCTCAGCATCCAGCCTGCTCCTGTACATGGTTGGCAGCAAGTGAAGAGAAGCCTTTCTCGCACAGATATGTGGTCGCAAAAGGAAGGAGAAAGCGCACAGCTTTCAGCTCAGCATGTTTGGTTGTAAGGTGCCGTTGGAGGTGCGATGGTTTCATGCAGTCATTGCTAAGCACTTCACCACAAATCACGCACTGTGGCCTGGGCTCTTCCTCCATCCCACCGCAGCAGAATCCAAACTTAATGTAACTGGGGCTGTATTTCCATACTGTTTTACGTAGTTTCTTTGAGGATTCCCCACTTGCGCTGCTGACGGAGCCACTAGCAGAACACGTGGTGCTCGTTTCAGCACTGCTATAGCGTTAGCACTGGAAGGCATTGTTGCGGCTGTGAATACCTCTCGTGGTGCACTTCTGGCGGAGCCTGCACTGGTGCTCGCTTCGCTGTCCTCGTTCACATTGTTTAATGTCATTGCTGCTGGACTCCACACGTCTCTTTCGGATACTTCCAGTTTTCAGCCAGTTTTGCAACATGCCTGCTTCTTGCTTGTAACATTAGCAGCGTTTGTGTACCCGCATCGTCGCGCAACAGTAGTAGTGTCTGTCAGAAACAAATGTATTTAATATGTTGTTCCTAAATCTAAAAACAACAGAATAATTGTAGATACAAGTTATTTTAAACCCCATTTCAATTCTCAAGCTCATTTTCATTCATAGTATATTGATAGTATTACTGTACAACATGTTTTAACGTTGGTTTTATTTCACATAAAATAACATTGAGATTCCAGGGATCCCTCCGAGTACCGCCAGCAGGGGGCGCAAGTACCACCGGTGGTATGCGTACCATAGGTTGAGAATGACTGGTTTAGGCAACTAAAACAACTTGATGGGTTCAGGCAACTAAAACAACTTGGTTGGGTTTAGGCAACTAAAACAACTTGGTTGGGTTTAGGCAAATAAAACAACTTGGTTGGGTTTAGGCAAATAAAACAACTTGGTTGGGTTTAGGCAACTAAAACAACTTGGTTGGGTTTAGGCAACTAAAACAACTTGGTTGGGTTTAGGCAACTAAAATAACTTGATGGGTTTAGGCAACTAAAACAACTTGGTTGGGTTTACGCAACTAAAGCAACTTGGTTGGGTTTAGGCAACTAAAACAACTTGGTTGGGTTTAGGCAACTAAAACAACTTGGTTGGGTTTAGGCAACTAAAACAACTTGGTTGGGTTTAGGCAACTAAAACAACGTGATGGGTTTAGGCAACTAAAACAACTTGGTTGGGTTTAGGCAACTAAAACAACTTGGTTGGGTTTAGGCAACTAAAACAACTTGGTTGGGTTTAGGCAGTGGCGTGCCGTCCATTAGGCGAACTAGGCAAATGCTAAGGGCGCTTGAGCCGTTAGGGGCGCCAGAGAGGGTAAAAAAAAAAAAAAAAAAAAAAAAACTTTTTTACAAATACTTTTTCATGATAATAGGCCTACTATTATTTTACAATAGTAGACAAAAAATTAGCAGAACAACGTCTTAAGTCTTTAAATAATTTTTCTAATTCTGGCTTTCTTGCTGCCTGGGCTGCAGCACTTTCACCATGGTCCCTAATCCATACCACCCCACCCACTGCGCGGCCGCGCCCCCTTCTACCTGCTCGGAGCTTTTTCCCAGAGTGGGGGAAGGGAGCTGGAAGGTGGGTGCTGAGGGTGCTGCAGCACCCCCTGGTGGCAAGAAATGGGATTTTTGAAATTGTTGGATTTGGCTGTCTTGTGTTTATACCACCAACAAGATGCATTAAAAAACAGTTTGTGCTTCCCAGCTCTAATCTTATTTCATACGCTCTCTCTTCAAAAGTGTTTGATTTTCATCATAATCTGGTTTTCCATAATAATAATAATAATAACAAGTTCAGTGTTTATGCCTGTGTTGCTATCTGTTGTAGTGTAAAACGACTAAAGGGAGAGCAGGTGCTTACATGAAAGTGAGTGAGAAAAGGAGAAGATACTGAATAATGACATCACAACAGTATAATCCTAATGTTAATTTAAAATTAAATATTCTTCTAAATATGGATGAAAGTCCAAAAAACGTAACATTTTCTTCGCCGCTGCCCTCGCGGGCAGCACCGAGAGTCCCTTCCTTACAGCACCCCCTACCTAAAAGTACTTCCAGCGCCACTGGAAGGTCGATTCTGAGCCTGCACTGCAGTGGTGGATTAGCTGCGTTATAATTTTTATTATATTTTCTTTGGGGGAGGGGGGGGGGGGGGGGGGGGGGCACCAGCTAAAATCTTGCCTAGGGCACCAACTTGGTCAGGCACGCCACTGGGTTTAGGCAACTAAAATGGGTTTAGGCAACTAAAACAACTTGATGGGTTTAGGCAACTAAAACAACTTGATGGGTTCAGGCAACTAAAACAACTTGGTTGGGTTTAGGCAACTAAAGCAACTTGGTTGGGTTTAGGCAACTAAAACAACTTGGTTGGGTTTAGGCAACTAAAACAACTTGGTTGGGTTTAGGCAACTAAAACAACTTGATGGGTTTAGGCAACTAAAACAACTTGATGGGTTTAGGCAACTAAAACAACTTGATGGGTTTAGGCAACTAAAACAACTTGGTTGGGTTTATGCAACTAAAGCAACTTGGTTGGGTTTAGGCAACTAAAACAACTTGGTTGGGTTTAGGCAACTAAAACAACTTGGTTGGGTTTAGGCAACTAAAACAACTTGGTTGGGTTTAGGCAACTAAAACAACGTGATGGGTTTAGGCAACTAAAACAACTTGGTTGGGTTTAGGCAACTAAAACAACTTGGTTGGGTTTAGGCAACTAAAACAACTTGGTTGGGTTTAGGCAACTAAAACAACTTGATGGGTTTAGGCAACTAAAACAACTTGATGGGTTTAGGCAACTAAAACAACTTGATGGGTTTAGGCAACTAAAACAACTTGATGGGTTTAGGCAACTAAAACAACTTGATGGGTTTAGGCAACTAAAACAACGTGATGGGTTTAGGCAACTAAAACAACTTGGTTGGGTTTAGGCAACTAGATGAGATGAGATGAACTTTATTGTCCCCGAGGGGAAATTTGTCTTGGGCAAATAGTGCCGTACAACAGCCACATATCGCATGTATCGAGGTTTTGACACAATACATACAACAGACAGGGAAAAAAAACACATCGAGCATACAGTGTGGTCCCTTGCCAACATGCGCTTTCCACTGGGAATTGTGCCAGCGGTGTAATATAGAAATAAAAGACAGCAAACACTGGTTAGTTCAATTTGGATTAACACTTCATCCTAATGACATTCTAAGCATATTGCACAGTCATTGTGGGTTTATTGCACAACCCTCATTGCAATTTCCCATTATGATAAAGTAAAAGAATTGAAGATAAAATAAATACAATTTTTGGAGGTACAAACCTCACCTCAAGAGTAATTGGGCACTCAACTAAATAAAACCAGGACTCAGTATAAGACAGTACAATAGAGAGTTCTGCTTTGTTTAAAAAAGAATTCAGCTCTACTAATACTAGGACAGGCAATCCAGATTAGTAGAGAGTTCTGCTTTGTTTTAAAAGAATTCAGCTCTACTAATACTAAGACAGGCAAGATTTGCCTCTGTTTGTAGAGAGTTCTTAAAGGCCGGCTTTACCGTGGGGAATATGAATATATATTAATTCTTAAAAAATCTTAAATTTCGAATCCGTTGAAATTTTTGAAATTGCTTGTTCACAGCCAGAGAAAAAAAAATGAAAAAAAAAAAAAAAAAAAAAAAAAAAAAATGGGCCAGGTGACGCGTTTCGACGCGAAACGCGTCACCTGGCCCAATTTTATTTTTTTATTTTTTTTATTTTTTTCATTTTTTTTTTCTCTGGCTGTGAACAAGCAATTTCAAAAATTTCAACGGATTCGAAATTTAAGATTTTTTAAGAATTAATATATATTCATATTCCCCACGGTAAAGCCGGCCTTTAATAAGGAGTAAGAGAATAAAATAAAAAGCTAAGAGAATAAAATAAAATAAAAATGAGTAAAAATAGTAAAATAAATAAAATAAGATAAAATAATAAAATATAAAAAATAAAAAAAGTGAGAAGAAATCGACCTGCATATGACCTGGTTTTTAAAAGAGGTTACAGCAGCAGTGGACAGCCTCCTACGACTGGGTCCTTACCACTGTTCTTGTGAGGAACACCCTCTTTGGGGAAGGGGCAGTGCCGCCTGTTTGTTCAACAATAGCACAGAAGTGGGTAGGAAAGAGAGCTTGAAGCGGTTACTCTTACATCTATACGCTCTGTATCGTCTGCCCGAGGGCAGCAGGTCATAATCACAGAATAAAAGGTGAGATGGGTCATCTAGGATTTTGAGTGCTAGGCTGATGACCTTTTTTTCGAAGATTGTTTGGAGAGGTGCAAAGTCTCTCTTCCCAATCAAACTAAAACAACTTGGTTGGGTTTAGGCAACTAAAACAACTTGGTTGGGTTTAGGCAACTAAAACAACTTGGTTGGGTTTAGGCAACTAAAACAACTTGGTTGGGTTTAGGCAACTAAAACAACTTGATGGGTTTAGGCAACTAAAACAACTTGATGGGTTTAGGCAACTAAAACAACTTGGTTGTGTTTAGGCAACTAAAGCAACTTGGTTGGGTTTAGGCAACTAAAACAAGTTGATGGGTTTAGGCAACTAAAACAACTTGATGGGTTTAGGCAACTAAAACAACTTGATGGGTTTAGGCAACTAAAACAACTTGGTTGGGTTTAGGCAACTAAAGCAACTTGGTTGGGTTTAGGCCAGAGTCCTGCGCGGGTCTGATTTTCAAGACCCGGTTCCGCCCGGCCCCGCGACGTGCAGTACCGACCCCGCTCCGCGAACCCACACATATGATCAATCAGTACCGCAACCCACCCTGCCCCGCAGACATGAGACCCGCGCTCCGATCCGGAACCGCATATATATAATAACCGTTAATCTGCAGTGCAAACATTTTGTAGTGAACCTCACGAAACTGCCACCGTTTCACACGGGAGGCGAACAGCAGTCTTTCTGGGCGAGACTCGTCAGCTGATGTACGTTAATTAGCTTTTAGCAGCTGCTAGCTCACTAACCAGCTGGATAGCTCTGCTATCAGACACACAGACAGTTACAGCAAGCAAAGTGACTTACCAGCTATTTCCAATATGTCCGGTATAATCCATACTGCCTTTATGATTGCTGTTGGAGGAACGTAAATCCACGTTGTGATGAGACCTCTCCACTTTCACGCTATCCATCCATGACATGTTGTTGCCTGTTGCTATGAAAACAGCCAGTGTGTATGTTTGACTGTAGTGGAAGCTAACGTTAGCCTACTATATTATCTGTCCGACTCGTCTGTCTCCAATCAATCACCTTGACCCCGCAGCTGAGTTTTGAATGTTTTGTGCAGTCCATATAGCATCACACAATGCACAGTATGCGCATACTTGAAACGATGCCGGTTATGTAGGCTAAACAAAGCGGAAAACGTGCGTCAGAAACTTTTCTCCTCTTCGAGTCAGACCAGCTGCCAGACACACCCCCTGCCTCCATCTGATGCAACAGAAAAACATACATGGCTCATACGTTGTCGTTGTTCCACCCGCCCCCCATCCGCATTTAGTTAATTTTTACCCGCCGCCCGACCCACCAATTTACAGAAGTGTATTTTTTACCCGCCCCCCACGTTTTTTTGCGGGTACCCGGCGGAGCCCGGCGGAGCCCCGCGGAACCCCGACCCGGTGCAGGACTCTGGTTTAGGCTACTAAAACAACTTGGTTGGGTTTAGGCAACTAAAACAACTTGGTTGGGTTTAGGCAACTAAAACAACTTGGTTGGGTTTAGGCAACTAAAACAACTTGATGGGTTTAGGCAACTAAAACAACTTGATCGGTTTAGGCAACTAAAACAACTTGATCGGTTTAGGCAACTAAAACAACTTGGTTGGGTTTAGGCAACTAAAGCAACTTGGTTGGGTTTAGGCTACTAAAACAACTTGGTTGGGTTTAGGCAACTAAAACAACTTGGTTGGGTTTAGGCAACTAAAACAACTTGATGGGTTTAGGCAACTAAAACAACTTGATGGGTTTAGGCAACTAAAAAACTTGGTTGGGTTTAGGCAACTAAAACAACTTGATGGGTTTAGGCAACTAAAACAACTTGATGGGTTTAGGCAACTAAAACAACTTGATGGGTTTAGGCGACTAAAACAACTTGATGGGTTTAGGCAACTAAAACAACTTGGTTGGGTTTACGCAACTAAAGCAACTTGGTTGGGTTTAGGCAACTAAAACAACTTGGTTGGGTTTAGGCAACTAAAACAACTTGGTTGGGTTTAGGCAACTAAAACAACTTGGTTGGGTTTAGGCAACTAAAACAACGTGATGGGTTTAGGCAACTAAAACAACGTGATGGGTTTAGGCAACTAAAACAACTTGGTTGGGTTTAGGCAACTAAAACAACTTGGTTGGGTTTAGGCAACTAAAACAACTTGATGGGTTTAGGCAACTAAAACAACTTGGTTGGGTTTACGCAACTAAAGCAACTTGGTTGGGTTTAGGCAACTAAAACAACTTGGTTGGGTTTAGGCAACTAAAACAACTTGGTTGGGTTTAGGCAACTAAAACAACTTGGTTGGGTTTAGGCAACTAAAACAACGTGATGGGTTTAGGCAACTAAAACAACGTGATGGGTTTAGGCAACTAAAACAACTTGGTTGGGTTTAGGCAACTAAAACAACTTGGTTGGGTTTAGGCAACTAAAACAACTTGATGGGTTTAGGCAACTAAAGCAACTTGGTTGGGTTTAGGCAACTAAAGCAACTTGGTTGGGTTTAGGCAACTAAAACAACTTGACGGGTGCAGGCAACTAAAGCAACTTGGTTGGCCCGGATGTGCTTCAGAAGAAGCAATGAGAAGCGCTTCTGGGGCCAGTTTCACCAACTGGTCTTAACTATGCTTGGTCATAACACCTACGGTGGTCTTAGTTAAGACCAGTCTTTAGAGTGGATTTATGCCTGTTGCACCAACACGGCGTACGTCTGGTCTTAACTACGGCGGTCGTAGCAATGCGCGTCCATGTGAATTGCCGGGGGAATGTCCCCTGATTGGCCCAAAAATGTGCCTCGCGTTGTCACATGTGCCACTACGCTCACAGTCCACTACTGTATGTGCGTCACTACACCCTCCCTCCTCCCACCCTCCCTCCTCCTGTGGAAGCTCCGGGGGAAAACGGCGGCGATTGAGTGCCAGGCAGTCTGAATGAAATTGAATGTAACGTTCCCAATTCTATGTATTAAATTCTAAAAAACGACCCTCAACATTTGGGAAGGCTAAGCCACACAACTAGTTCGTTATAATCGCACGTCATGCTTCGAAGGCGACTTGCCGACGATGAGGACGGTGAGGACTCAATCACAGCAGGTCTCTGCTGATAGACTACCACGGAGATCTCTTACAGGCACAGGCATTTTACGCCTCCTCCTGACCAGGCGTAATATTTACGACCGGTCTTTAGTGAGAAAAAGGCTTGGTGCAACCGGTGTAGCTGTTAGGTCGTAAAGTTACGACCGGCTTAGCTTAAGACCAGTCGTAAGACCAGTTGGTGCAACTGGCCCCTGTTTGGTAACAGAAGCACATCCGGGGCGGCTCAGAGTTGACTCGCTGTTATGGTTGTGTTAGCAGCAGCCTAGCATAGCATATAGATATGATCTGATTTCAAGATTATGGACGATTCAATTCAATTCCCGCTTGTATGGAGTAAGGCCATATATCGATTACAAACAGCAGCGGGAGATAAAGCGGGAGGTATTATAAATGTGACGGACACTTGGACAGTAAACAGAGCAGGCTGTCGGCAGCACGGGAGGTTAGTTAGATAGCTAATTCTTGTTCTCATAATTATATAACAACCACAATGAACCCCCATGTGACAGAAAAGGTGTTATTTACAGAGCGCATTCAGCATCCCCCGTTTGCGCCCGTTATAGCCTGTTTGAGGAGTGTACTCGGAGCTGAAAATCTTCTGTGGGCATCCGAATTAAACCAGTTATTTGGGTGAGTAAAACATCATATTGTAAGGTGGAAATAAGGTCTGGGGTGTAAAACAACTGAATTCTCCTTTAAGTCCTTTGCGCGGCCGACCTGGTTTCTGAATCCGACCTGTGGTCCTTTGCAGCATGTCATGCCCTCTCTCCCCACGTTTCCTGTCTGCCTACTGTCCTGTCAAATAAAGGTAAAATGCCCTACCAAAATGTATAAAAAAATTTGATAAAGTGCAATCTTATCTTCAGGCACTCTAGGAGGTTTGAAAAATATAAAAGGCATTTAATTTAACGGACTGGAATCATTCAAATAAATAATAGCTGTATTTTAATGATTCCAGGCCAGCCCACTAAATTAAAGGCTTTTCATATTTTTCAAACCTCCTTGAGTGCCAGGAACTGGATTTTTGTATGCCTTTTTGGTTATAAGTCTCCCTCTCCATTTGAATAACAAGTTAAGTTAAGTTAAGTTATCCTTTATTTATCCCCATTGGGAAATTCATCCTCTGCATTGCTCCCTTCCAAGAGCACCGGAGGTTTGAGGGACCCAAGCAGCGCTCCTGCCACCAGCTCTCTCTCTACAATCGTATATTTTTTTAAGTCAAGATATGTCAACATCAAAGTACCACTTATACTCTTGCAAAATGATTGATAGCACCACATAAAGCAAGTTAGGGAGTGGAGGAAACTAGATAATGCCCTAGGTTGTTCCACCTATGGAATCACAATACTGCTCGTATACAGTATACCGTAGGCCCTTGTGGCAAGACGCCCAGGGTGTAGTGCTGTGGGAGCTCAGGGGAGCAGCGCTCCCACACTTTTTCTCCAAGGGTTTGTTTTTACAATAATAAAATAGGGGGTGAGTTGTTCCTCATACAGGTGCGCTCCCATCATATAAGACAACTTCCTGACTCCTGGCTTCAATTATTATATGGTTGGTGCGATTCTCCAGATAGCATACACACCTGAAGACGCCCCCTGATCTCCCTCCTGTGAGTAAATATTTGGTGTGACAGAAGGACGCGCCCGGCACGCACCAGATGCAGCTTTAAAAGGCTTGGGAGCAAACATTTGGCGTGTGACTGGAAGTGACAGGCTAATCTGTTTAAGTACGTACAGTAGGGGGACAGATACTCTCTAGCCTTCTGCTCCTGGTAATCCGCCATAAGACAAGAAAGTGGCACCAGACTGGGCAAGTTTAGGTCCTATTTGTGAGGTCACAATTGAAGTGTGAATGTTTGTATGAGCATTATTGGCCCTTAATTAAACATCAGATGAGAGATTGCAATATTACTGAGCGGCATGAAATATTCTAAGCAATTCCTCATTTACAAAGCAGGAGGGTTTGGGGTCAATTCATAAATGAACTCATCAATACCAATTCAAATAATGATGAATTGAATTGGAATTGTCATGGGGGGAGGGGGGACCTACAGGAAACAGAGGTGGAATTGACTTTAAATTTAATTCAATGCAATTATCTGAAATGTTTTCTTTTCTTTTTTCTTACCACATAGAGATTACACATAGTATTATCCTGAATATCAGAAAATGTAAAAGGGACCTTGGCTTTCAGGTGGCATTTGATACATGTACTTGTGACATACATTATGATCTAATGTATTTGAATTTGTTTAACTGTCTTTTACTTGATTCATAATGTTTGTTTTATAATGTTTAGCGAGTCAAGACAAACTCTCTTAGAAGTGAAGTTTATGGGATCCAGTTCTGTTTCAGTCATTCTAATGTAATTCGCACGAGATTACATACAAAGTCAATGCAAACGCGCAAGTATGTGATTTCTCCTCAGATGGCGCGAATGAGGCGAGTGACGTTGGGCGTGAATGACGGATTTACGCCTCATCGCCCCGCCCGTTAGCTCGAGTTGGAATTTTTCAACTTTGGTGAAATAATTCACACAAATGAAGCCCCCTCCCCTTTCCCCGCCTTGTTGTGAACGCACGGTTAGACTGAGGAATTGGAATTTATGTTACATTCTAAATTCAACTCCCCAATTGCCCAACCCTGCTGAAGCAGTTCTCAGGTACAGCCGCACCTCTGCTGGTCCATCATAGTGAATTGACTTGATGATGTCTGTCATTTCCACTGTGCTGCACCTGCCTGCCTGCTGCTTTCCTCTCAGGAGGATTGACAGTTTGAGGGCAGTGGGGCAGAGATCGTTAAACCAACACTGCTATTAAGGCACCTTGAGCTTGGCCAGCTGCGGGTTGGATTAGATGACCTGGCTGGGCATTACTGAAGGCGTTTCTTTGGTCAACAGGGAGCGCTTGGTGGTGTGTGTGTGTGTGTGTGTGTGTGTGTGTGTGTGTGTGTGTGTGAAAGCAACGAGGGTGCGAATGAGTCAAAATGAATCCCTTCTTCAAAAAAACTTTCCAACCATGTAGAGATCACACACTGAAGAGATCCGGCCTCAAAATCGGTGATTAGTCTGCTTTTAAGTATGTTACAATGCGTCAAAGTTTTATGTTCTCAATCTGTTTGTTGCTCTGAATAAATCATGGAGCAAATACTGACCTGAAGCACGGGGTGTGGGGGGGGGGGGGGGGGGGCAAAGTCTGGATCAACAGACGCTCAAATCACATGATATGAGTGGTGAGAAGTTCATGGGTCGTAACTGTCATTCTGTCCCGTTAACATGTGGTGGCTGGAAGTGGCTCCCGGTATCAGGGGTGTTATGACCGAACCCCCACACCCTCTGCCCCGGGTCAAAGCCTCCATCTTTGGCAAGTGTCAGCGCTGCTGAGGTGTCCCTGAGCAAGGCACCATTATCAGAAAAGACTAAAGAGTGTTTCCCTGCCAGGATCAAGAAAGTGTCACATTACATTTTGGGATGAGGATGTTATAAAAACCAGGTCCAAAGCATTTACCGGAATTTCTGAGTGCTTCATCCATCTTGCCCTGAGCTGATGAAAGCTGTTTTTGAGTTGAGTTAAAATCAGTTGTCATAGTCCACTTCAGTAGCTGATTACAGCTCAGCTCACCTGTGTGCTGCTCCACTCAGGAGCACCCGTGGGCTCCTCCACTCTGTAGCTCTCCATGGTGCTGAACCTGTCTTGAGTCATTTTGGCCACTAATTTGCCATTTTTGCCCATTTAGTTGGCCCTAATTGTAATTCAAAAATCCAGCTCCGTTAGGTCACCCGCAGGGGTGCTCTTTACACTTCCTGAAAGATTCAGTGTGATTTCACGTAAAATGGCATAGCTGTGGCTGAACACAATTCTGCTCACTCACAGACACTTGGCATTCTTATTATAGGATGAGCCTGGTGGCATCATCTCTTTTAGGCTGTAATAACAATGATTTAGAGCCATGAGATATTATGATTAAAATCTGCTGGACTCTTGGTGTCTTTGATTTCGAATTAATTTATTACATCGAAGGAATCGGAGTAGAAGATGACAATGGCTGAATTTCAAAGCATGGGGCTTCATTTGGATTCTTTGAAAGTCTTCATCTCCTTGTAAAAATTTGCTTGATTTCACCAACATCTCTGGGGAGATCTAAGCTTGAAATGATTTACGGTACTATAGTATTTGTGACACATGAATGATTTCCACAAAACCAGAATCAGAATATGTTTTAATTGTCAAATCAAACAATTAGTTTAGGACTTAGGAGCGCATGGTTTAAGAGTTATTGTACAAAACACTCAGTTTATGACATACAATTAGACATCAGACAAGTTAAAGATGTGCTTAACTTACAGGCAAATAAAGAACCACAATTAAAAGACGACTGTCTGGTCTTTCGCTTTGAATGCACTGCAGATGGTTTACAGCAGAAAAATGAAAGACTAAGTTTAGCTGCCAGTCTGAACATTTATGTGTTTTGGACTATATTTCTGGACATTCCAAACACAGCTAAAGGTCATGGGGCTTTGTCGTGACATCTATGAGCGTGGGAAGGGCTTGGTTTAGTTCAGCTTAGTTGTCCGCCTTTTCTGAAATTGTGATACTTGACAAACCTTTGATGGATGATGCATGTTCTCACTGTGTCCCAGCAGTTAAAACTTACCCTGATTGGCTTAATGATGGCACTGTAATCAAAGCTCTTTTTTTCCCATCTATCTTTTACGCTCCAACATGATTTCGACAAAATCTGGAGGAATGATGATTTTGGCACTGTGTTCTGGCATATTTTTTTTTGTAACTTCTACACCATAAATCCAATTGACACAAAGCGACACACATCCAGCTTGCTATCCTTACTAGTCTGGGTGGAAAAGCCTCGTTCCGTGTCATCTGGCTATAGGCAGAAGACACCCACGACATCTGCTGGGAACCAAAGTGCAGCTGTGCTCCCGCTCAATCCTTGGGTTCTGTTCAGAAAACATGGGCGACGCGAGTAACTAGCTCCTCAAAAAGCTAAAAACAAACAAACAAGTTTAAGTTTAATTGTTTATTTAGACGGGCAAAATTAATGAACACAAAAACCATGAAGCAGATACAGTCACCTGGAACATAATAAGGGTGTAAAAATTGCCGGATTTAGCACGAGGCTACACTCAGATTAAGATTAGTAACATTATTACTAGTTTGAAAAGTAATAAAGGCACACTTCAATTATTATACAATACATATACATGTGTTGTTATATGTACAGGAATTACCAGCAATACAATACATATACATTTGTTGTTATATGTACAGGAATTACCAGAAAGACAAACAACTAAAACCAAATAATGGCTAACACACCGGTCAAAATGGTAAAATGGGGGAAGGAAAACACTGTGGCACACAAAGCGGAAGACCCACCGGAAGACGGGGCGGGTCTTCCTGCCTGTAGTAATGCGTACCAGGCTCTCTCTCCTTTCAGAGAGCCTGGTGACGCGAGGTTAATCCTTACACTGATTGGCCTTATGAGCCTGCAGTACTGGTGCAATTTTGATGAGTCTCAGTTTGAGTGGCCCAAGGAGTGCCTGCATCATTGTGGGAGATGACCTGTTTAAGTTAAGTTAAGTTAAGTTATCCTTTATTTATCCCCTTGGGGAAATTCATTTTTTTACAGTTTACGAGTTTAGTTCACTTTAGTTTGACAATGAACACATGACACTTGGCCATTATAAAACCATCCAGGACAGCATCCATTTTGAGATATAGCCTACCTACACTGTGGCCCATGTTGGTCAAACAATAGCAGTGGCAAGATAAACAGTGATGCAGTCTGGAGTGGCTGGAGCGGGGTCGACCAGTGCAAGCAGGCCTACAGAGTGCGAATGGAGAGATACATGGCGTTCCCCTCGGACCAGTCAGGGTGTTTCAGTCCCGGGGATCCAGTTTCCCTCACAGAATACCAAGCGCTCGCAGCTCTGGGAAAAGAACACTATATATACCAGGAGAGAAACGCTAATGTTGTCCAACATCAGCCCCTGATCTCTCTCTCTCTCGATCTCTCTCTCTCTCGATCTCTCTCTCTCTCTCTCTCTCTCTCTCTCCCTCGCTGCCAAGTCCAGTCAAGTCAAAGCCAGTCAAGGCTGACCTATTTGTACTGCAGGACATACATCGGCAAAGATTGGGCGCAAGGTGCTTTCGCAGAATCCATTCCCACAAGACAAGAGCGAGTGAAGGCGCACAGCAAGAGAGGCACTGGCTGGCACATAATTAGTGACTATAAAAAGGGAAAAGTCCATATTAGGAAGAAGTGTGGACTGTCTGTGCCGTAGGGACTGTGCTCTTGAGTCTTTTTATTTCATTTTTCTGCCATACATTAGCATGTCACAGTAATTGAGTCATCTTGTATCAGAGAGTAGAACTTTATTTTTTAAGTGTAGGCTACAATGTGATTTTCTAACCAAACAGCTAACACTGTTGATAAAACATATTGTGGATGGATATTTTCTAGTTGTATTGTGTTGCTGACACCGTACTTGCTTGACTCACCAAGATTTCTCCATACTTACCCAGAGCAAAGCATTTCCCCCAGGTGTGTCGCTAAGGAAACAGGCTGGAGCCTGTGGTGAATAGTGTGACGGTGCCGCGTCAGTGCGATGTGTTGCTGCAGACACAGTGCCTGCTCATCTCCATGGAAGTGTAAAAGTGAGTAATACTTGTGCTGTATTGGTACAACATGGACTAGTGATGGATGATAGCTATTAGCTAACATGCTATTTTAAAATTATGTGTCACAGCATCCAGGCTTGGCATCAAGATGGATAGGAATGTGATCAATCAGAACGACACAGCAGTTGGCGATTGAGCACAGCTGCTGTTTTGTGAAAGTCACGATGCATTGCCACTCAAGATTCAAGATTCAAGATTTTTATTGTCACTCCGTAGTACAAGTATCACGTGTGAAATTCTTGTGCTGTGGACTCCGTTTACAACATAGTACAAAATATAACAGGGCATATGAGTGCAGGAAAACAAGAGACACAACAAGCAATAAGGCAGTAGAGTGATAAGACAAGTCAGAGACAGTGGCATATTCACTGCACATAGGTGCACATGGCATGTGCATACTTTAGACATACTTAAACATAGTCAACGTTCTGTTTGCACAGGTGCAAATAGCATATACCTAATTAAACATACAATTAAACATTAGACATACGTAATGGTAGCAGCTACAGTACGGTACAGTACACCTACTACACTATTTGTGTATGTTAAGGAGTCTCGTGGCCTGCGGGAAGAAACTGTCCCTCAAGCGATTTGTGTGTGCTTTTGGGACCCTGTATCTCCTCCCTGAGGGTAACAGGGAGAACAGGCTGTTGTGGGGGTGGTTTGTGTCTTTGATGATCTTCAGGGACCTCCTGAGGCACCGCTGATTATACAGTTCCTGCAGTTCTGGCAGCTCACATCCTGTTACGTGCTGGGCCGTGCGCCTCACTCTTCGTAGCGCCCTGCGGTCCATGGTGGTACAGTTCCCGTACCAGGTGGTGAAGCAGCCAGTCAGCAGGCTTTCAATGGTGCCTCTGTAGAAGTCCCTAAGGATTTCTGGCCTTAGCCCAAATTTCTTCAGGCGCCTGAGTCCGTGTAGTCGCTGTTGGTGGCGGTGTGACCGGCCCATGTCAGGTCCTGGTGGATGTTGACTCCCAGGTACTTGAAGCTGTCCACCCTTTCCACCACTGTGCCATTGATGGTGATTGGGGGGTGTGCACCCCCCCCCCCCTCCTGTAGTCTACAATGATCTCCTTGGTCTTGGAGACGTTCAGAGAGAGGTGGTTGTCCTGGCACCATTGTTCCAGGGCCCCCACCTCCTCTCTGTAGGCCGTCTCGTCGCTCTTGCAGATCAGCCCCACGACTGCTGTGTCGTCTGCAAACTTCACGATGGTGTTCGAAGATTCAGTCGCCACGCAGTCGTGGGTGTAGAGGTCGTACCAGAAGGGGCTGGAGACGCACCCCTGGGGCGCTCCTATGCTGATGGTCAGTGGGGAGGAGGTGAGGTTCCCCACTCTCACCACCTGGCGGCGGTCTGTCAGGAAATCCAGTATCCAGTCACACATTGCTGTGTTTAGTCCCAGATCCTTGAGCTTGCTTACCAGCCTGGAGGGTACTATGGTGTTGAATGCTGAGCTGTAGTCCACGAACAGCATTCTCACATAGGTGTCCTTCCCCTCCAGGTGGGAGAGGGCGGTGTGGGGCACGTGTGCTACTGCATCCGCTGTGCTCCTGTTGGGGCGGTATGCAAATTGTAGCGGGTCGTGGTCCGGGGGGAGTGTGGGGCGGATCTGTGATATAACCAGCTTTTCGAAGCACTTGCTGGCTATGGGCGTGAGGGCTATTGGGCGCCAGTCGTTGAGGCTGGTCACTTTCTGCTGTTTGGAAATGGGGATGATTGTCGCTGCTTTGAAGCAGGAGGGAACTTGTCGGAGGGAGAGGGACTGGTTGAAAATGTCTGTGAATACGCTTGCCAGCTGGTGGGCGCAGGCCTTGAGGACACGCCCGGGGATGCCGTCCGGGCCGGCCGCCTTGCGTGGGTTGATACGCAAGAACGACCAGTGCACCTCATCCTCAGTGATGGTGAGAGGGCGGTCTGGATCTGTGGGGGGTGGGAGGTAGGGGGGGTTGGTGGTTAGGTGGGAATGGGGGGGTTGGGGGTGCTGAGGGGTGGGGGGGAGGGGAGGAGGAGGGGTGGTGGGGGGGGAGAGGTGGCGGGGAGGTGGGGGGGGGGGGGGAGGGCAGTGGGGGTGGTGGGGGGTAGGAGAGGAGGAGGGGTGATGGGGGGGAGAGGTGGCGGGGAGGGGGAGGAGAGGAGGGGGGGAGGTGGAGGGGAGAGGTGGCGGAGAGGGAGGGGTGGGGGGAGGGGGAGGAGAGGAGGGGTGGTGGGGGGGAGAGGTGGCAGAGAGGGGTGGGAGAGGAGGGTGGGCGCTCTGGCAGAGGGGTCAAACCTAGCGTAGAACGCGTTGAGTTCGTCCGGCAGGGAGGGTGATGTGTGGGGGGATTGCTGTTTCTCCCCCTTGAAGTCAGTGGCAGCATGGAGTCCTCTCCATAGATGCCTGGGGTTGTTAGAGTCCAGTTTGGACTCTAACATATTGCCACATTCTCCGTGCTCTTTTTATAGTGGTTCGGAGGGCATATCTTGTCTGCTTGTATTCCTCTGGTGTTCCAGAGTTGAAGGCGGTGGTCCTGGCGTGAAGGGCATCCCGGACATCACTGTTGATCCAGGGTTTCTGGTTTGGCATTAATTTGATTATTTTTGTTGGAATTATGTCCTCTGGGCATTTTTTTATGAAGCCTGTTACCGTTTCTGCATAATCGTCCAGGTCCCCTGCAGCCCTGAACTCCTCCCATGCTACTTGGTCGAAGCAGTCCCTCAGGATGTCCTCTGATTGGTCTGACCAGCAGTGGGCGGTTCGGAAGGCCGGGGGGTGTTGCTTGAGCTTTTGATACCTGGGAACGAGCAGGATGGAGGCGTGGTCCGATCTGCCGAAGGGGGGGCGGGGTGTAGCCTTGTAACAGTATCGGATATTCGAGTAGCACTGGTCCAGTGTGTGTTTTCCCCGTGTCTGAAAATTGATGTGCTGGTGGAGTGTAGGCAGTCTCTTCCTCAGGTTAACCCTGTTGAAGTCGTCTGCTAGTATCAATGCTGTTTCTGGTTGTTTAAGTTCCTGTGCGCTGATCGCGCGGTGCAGTTCCCTGACTGCGTTTGTGGCGTTGGCCTGGGGGGGGGATGTACACTGCAGCAAGGGTGACTGATGTAAATTCTCTCGGGCTGTAATACGGTACACATTGAAGCATTACGTATTCCAAGTCCGCTGTGCAGTGCGTCCCGATGTTAGTGATATTCGCACACCAGTTCTTATTTACCATCAGACAGACCCCGCCGCCCCTCGTTTTACCGGATCGCTCCGCGTCTCTGTCTGCTCTGTGTACGCTGAACCCAGGTATTGTGATGGCGTGGTCCGCTGTTTCGGGTGAAAGCCAGGTTTCAGTCAAACACAGGACGTTACATCTCGCTATTCGTGCATTCCTTTATAACTGGGAACTGGTAATCTTACCGGTTCAAAGTTCATGAGCTGGGATGTGACATCACTAGAGCTGGTATTTCCCATTCCAAACTCGTAGGAGCCTCAGCAGCCCCGACGTAAAAAATCCAAGATGGCTGATCCGCGCAACAACAGTAGTTATAATCGTATAAATGCTATTTAGCACTTCTGTCTTGTTTGTGTCTCATTAAATCAGCTGTACACACAGCACGGCCTACTTCTATCTGTGTGGACATGAGGCTGCAGTGTCTGCAGTGGGAACAATAGGCTGGCGGTAATCCCACAGTATTCCACGTCCTGCGCCCTTTCTTTTGCCAAAAAGTGCACATACGCTACTATGTACACTGTATAAAAGACACTGATATATACACTAGATATTTACAAAGCGAATAGAAGTAACGAAATTATAAACAAAACGAAATTACTCTACAAAAAATACCTATTTCTCTACGAAGTTCACGGAGTCCACAGCTGGTCGCCTCTCTCTCCTGGCGCCCTCCACTCCACACTCAGGTTTGAAGATCCAATTTTTCTTTGAATTGATTACATTGATACATATACAGATGTGACTTGTATCAGCAACAAAACACATGGAATTGACTTCATTTCTGGATTAAGTATACAAGTAGCTTCACAACTTTTAACCTTTATTCATTCAGATGAGTCTCACTGACTCTCACTGACTCTCTCTTTTTCAGGAGTGATCTGTTCTCTCTCTCTCTCTCACACACACACACACACACACACACACACACACACGGAAACGCTGCTTTTTCACTTTCCCCACCAAGATTTATCCTGCCGGTCCCGTGGATTGAACAGACGACCTTCCGGTCACAAGCTCGTTCTCTAACCGTTTGGCCACCACTGCCCAAACTGAAGTCAATGGTGACTATAGTTTTCTCTGGAGTTGTGCTGGCAACCTCCCTGTGTGTTATACAGTATGGCCAAACTTCACCTGTGTTTCAACTGGCATGAGGGTGAGTAGATGACAGAACTAAAATATTTGGCTGAACTGTTTATTTAAACAGTGTTTGCAAGTGGCTTAATGTGATTCAAATCGCATCTCTGAAAATTAAACTCAGTGTGACCACTTTCTGATCTCATGAAATCATTGCACACTTGCACACAAAGCTGCATGGTCACAATGAAAGTGAGGAGGATTTTAAGAGGTTTCCTTCTGACAGCAGCCAGAATGGATCAAGTTTTGTTCCGCTCCAACCGCACCACCATACTCCACCTATCAGTGTAAAAGTTTTAGAATAAACTAGTTCTGATATCTGTAGGAGCACACAATCACCTCCTATTTAGTCAGGCTTCACTCACAGAGTTGGCATGCAGCCTCTCCTCCCTCTCCTCTCCCCAGAGGGCTTTCATAGTCCACTTCCATGGCTGAGTAATGAATTAGCAATTAGCATTCCCCCCCCATTTAGTCAGCATTAATTACCTAGTTCAAAACTCCGGCCCTGTCAGCATCTCCTCGGGACCCCTTCCGGTACCCATGCCAAATATGAATGCTGTCAGGCCGACGGTGTCCGAGGAAAATTAAACAGAGACACAGAGATAGATACAGAGATGCAAATGAAGTTTTGCTCATTTATGTGTAAGATATCGTGCACTGTGGAGAGAGTCAGGAATGATGAAAGAGAAAATTAAGGGATTGTAAACTAGATTTAGACATACTGTACATCGCAAATAAATACATGCTACTTTGCATTTTTTATATTTTGATTTGTTTTGAAATCGGGGGGTGGAGGGGTGAGACGGGGACGTGGGGGGATGAGGCGGGGAGGTAGACCATCTAGAGCAGTGGTTCTCAATGGGGGTCCGGGGACCCCCAGGGGTCCATGGCACTTTGCCAGGGGTCCGCGAAAAGTTTTTTTTGGGGGGGGGGGATTGTGTGTGCAAAAGCTTCATAGTTCAACGAAAATATGTTATGCTTTAAATCTAAAATGGTTCATGGATTACATTCTAATCTGACAAACCTATCAATTTAAATGTCAAGCACGTTACCGTGGAAACAAGCTGAGCCCAAAATCACAAATCAGAATGAGGGGGTCCCCGGTATATTTTCTATCTTATAAGGGGTCCTTTGCTGAAAAACATTTGAGAACCTCTGACTAGAGACCATGTTGTGATGGGATCACACCAGCCGCGATACCTGCGACTTAAAACGAATGTGGGCCAGAGACTTAATGTGTGTGTGTGTGGGGGGATGGAGGCTTGCTTGATTTTAGAAGTCGGCCTACATTTTGATGTCAACTACACATCTGTAAAGTTTTGTGACTGCATCTTGCACAGTTTTTGACACTATCACGTCGCAAAATCTGTCCACAGGCAGACAGCCAGACAGGCCTACAGTATAACACCTGGCCAAGTACTCAAAACCACTTCTGTGGTAGTTCCCGCTACAATGTCTCAAGGACCACATTTTTCCATGACACACAGACTCACAAATGAAAACAATACCAGCATCGCTGTCATTGCTGGTAATAACTAGACACCAACAAGGCTATGCTAATTATATGCATGCATTGTCAGCTTGGCGTTAAATGAATTGCTATAATGTGTGTTTTATATGTCCTGTGAGTACAGCCTAGGCGAAAAGCATGTAGTTAAATTAAAGTGCAATTTAACAATAAAGATCTCATACTTAAAGTTAATGGGCATAGCAAAATGGTGTGTAGATAATTCTGGTGTAAGTACACATTGCCATTCTTGTCACCATTGTGGTATTCTTGCAAAGCATAACTTTTTAAGCTTTGATCATTTAAAAAATGTCAAAATTGCCTGTCTCATGTGTTGCATTGCCTTTATAAACAAACGTATAAGTTGAGAGCGGATAGCAGCTCGTCCACTAGGGCCTCTATCAGAGGGGACTGTGAGGTGCCCTCCAGGCGTAACACCTTTGAACAAACTGTGCTGTCTGTTAGTGGCAGTAAATATTGGAACAGCCTACCACTTGCCATAAGGGAGTGTCCCATGTTTCGCACTTTTAAAATTAATCTGAAGGGATGGCTCAGGCAAACCGGATTTGTGATCATTAACCCGACAACCCGCCTGTACCCCATCCTCTTGACCACTGTAGGCTACTGTTGTTTACGGTACTTGATGTGTGGACTGTGCATATCTGTGGTGTCTTACTTGACATCTGACGCACCATGGATGCACACATATTTCATGTATTGTCTTGTTGTTGATGCGTGTGATGCATTATGCTGTGTGTTTTTTAACTGATATATGAGGGATATGTGCATGCATGTCTTGCATGTATAGTTTTGTGTCATGTTTTGTTTTATACCATGTTTTTCTTTTCTCTCTTTTCTATGTACGTATATTCTATATTTTTTGTAACATCAACCTGCCCCAGGGACTACAGAGGTAAATTAGCCTCTGCCTATAATCTGGTGTATTTACATTTATTTTAAATGTTCATAATATGCTCTGTCCCTGCCAAATAAACAAACAAAAAAATAAAAAAGGGGGAAAAAAGTATGTGGGCAACTGATGACTGCCTGAACCAATTTTTAACTCGGGCTCTCCCCTGCCCCCAAACCCGCCAGCGTCACCCCCATTAGTTTTTATTTGCTGCCTTTATGGTGTGGTAAATATACAGCGAGGGCCCAGTGAACCTGGATTCCTCTATGAGCTATTTGTCGGGCCTGGTGCTTTCCATGATGCAGCAGAACGTATGAGGGTGGAACAGAGCAGTGTGTGCGCAAGCTGGCATTCCACAGCCGCTGCAGCCTCGTTTACATGTCAGACAGATTACCATGCTCCTTTGAAGGCTTTCCTTCCAAATATAGGATGTAGGATCTTAAGGAAGCTTAATTCAGTTGACAAAATGATTTTTGGAGGTAAAATGCAATTTTGGTTTAGGGTTCTATAGCTTAGAGCACTGCAGCAAACTGCGGTAGTTTAGGGTCCTATAGCTTAGAGCACTGCAGCAAACTACGGTAGTTTAGGGTCCTATAGCTTAGAGCACTGCAGCAAACTGCGGTAGTTTAGAGTCCTATAGCTTAGAGCACTGGAGCAAACTATGGTAGTTTAGGGTCCTATAGCTTAGAGCACTGCAGCAAACCGGTAGTTTAGGGTCCTATAGCTTAGAGCACTGCAGCAAACTGCGGTAGTTTAGGGTCCTATAGCTTAGAGCACTGCAGCAAACTACGGTAGTTTAGGGTCCTAGCTTAGAGCACTGCAGCAAACTACGGTAGGGTCCTATAGAGCACTGCAGCAAACTGTGGTAGTTTAGGGTCCTATAGAGCACTGCAGCAAACTGCGGTAGTTTAGGGTCCTATAGCTTAGAGCACTGCAGCAAACTGCGGTAGTTTAGGGTCCTATAGTTTAGAGCACTGCAGCAAACTGCGGTAGTTTAGGGTCCTATAGCTTAGAGCACTGCAGCAAACTACGGTAGTTTAGGGTCCTATAGCTTAGAGCACTGCAGCAAACTATGGTAGTTTAGGGTCCTATAGCTTAGAGCACTGCAGCAAACTGCGGTAGTTTAGGGTCCTATAGAGCACTGCAGCAAACTGCGGTAGTTTAGGGTCTTATAGCTTAGAGCACTGCAGCTGTTTTTTGCCATTATCAGTAGCAGAACAGTGTAGCAGTTGACACTTGCCAGCAGAACTAGTTGCGGCACACACATCACATTTTAACAATGGGCTTATGAAATGACTTGGAATATATATATATTTATTTATCATTTTGGAGGTAAATTGTATTCCCCAATCATTCCAAGTACCCCCTGCAAGCTGCTCAAGTACCCCTAGGGGTACACGTACCCCTGGTTGGGAATCACTGGCTTAGAGCACTGCAGCAAACTGCGGTAGTTTACGGTCCTATAGCTTAGAGCACTGCAGCAAACTGTGGTAGTTTACGGTCCTATAGCTTAGAGCACTGCAGCAAACTGCGGTAGTTTAGGGTCCTATAGCTTAGAGCACTGCAGCAAACTGCGGTAGTTTAGGGTGCTATACTTGGCGTGAAAGCAGTGCATTATGTAAAGCAACCTTCTCACTATCACTTCCCAACCTCGACATGACCAGTCACAGCTCCCCGCTATTTCTGCATTGTATTCTCACCGGGGAGTCGGCTTTGGTTGTGAAATTCTTGGCATTTGCAACATGATTGGGTATACTACATAGGAGGCAGTCCGATGCTAAATATGCACGGGCAACTCCCATTGTTGACCCTCTGTGTGTGCTTCGACGTTGCTATAGAAATGGACCCCTGCAGCTGAGAGCAGAGGGGCTTATCGTGGCTTTGTGCATTACCTGGCTCTGGCATTTGCTAAACGGCAGGCTCAATTATCAGGCTATTTTCTGACGACCCAATAACATGTTCCCTGCTCCCTCTTATTTAAGGGAACTGAGTCATGCCCAGAGCATGAGGAGGGGACAGGGATGATGACGGGGTGGAGGGAAATTTGGGTGGGTGCAACGGATGCGTCAAATACTAGCCTTCCGTTCACAACGAGAAAGGTAGCCCTCTCCAGGTTTACATGCCGCCATTCCGACGTGCTGCCACTCCGACGTTCCGCCACTCAGAAATATCGGCACTCAGAAATATTGCCACTCAGAAATCCCGCCACTCCGATTTTCATAAGGTCCGCCACTCCGAACTTGATTTGACTTCCAGTTCACGTTCAGGCAGCTGTCCAGGGTGCTGACTCGGCCGGGTGTCAGATAAAGTAGGCTACTCGGGCGGAGCCGCGGCCTGCAGCTTGCACTCTGTGATTTCTTGTGTCTATATAATATATCTGGTGTCTAAATATTAACCAAACCTCAACTGTGAACCAAACCATGAAAGTTACATCTTTCCCAAAATCTACTTTGAATTATGGAACTGATTAAAATCGTTTTTGTCAATAAATATTTTCGTTTGGACTTTTAAACTTCTGTAGGCTGTGTGCGCAATTCTCCCTCTCTCTCTCTCTCTCTTCCTCTCTCAGATGCTGCTAGATGGGTTGCCTCAAATCCTCAAAAGATTGTGGAGCCTAACAAAATTAAAATAAAGACGTGTTGTTCTAACTCCACAATGTGCAAGATAGTAATAGGCTATGTGTCTCTATAGGCGGGTGCGCACAACGCACACACCCTGCTTAGAGAGCAGCGCACACACATGCTGCTGAGACGCACAGTGTGCGACTGAAATGTCTGCACTTTTGTGCCATATTCCACAATATCCAAACTTCGGAATGGCGGATCCTTTAGAAAAAAGAGGAAGGGCCGACATTTCGAATAATGAAGGCAGGAATTTTCGTAATGGTGGGACCTATGAAAAAAAGGTGAAGGACCGCCAGTCCGAATAATGGAAGTTAACGTTCGGAGTGGCAGGGTTTCGGAAAGGCAGACAGTTGCCCCCTCTCCAGTCAGAAATCAACGGTACGGGGCTGCGGGCGAGGCAACGGGTAGTGATGAGTCACGTAACCGCTATACGTCACGTGATGAGAGTACCCTGTCTCATCAGACATCGACGTTGCGGGCGAGGCGGCTCTTGAACTTAACGACAGTCTGATGTTTAAGAAGGTCAAAGTTGCCCTTGGGAGTAGCGTAGGGCTAGGCTAGGTGTTGGGGTCGCAGACCTGTAGCGTGCTCAACTTCCACAAGACGAGCTGGTTCGAGCCCTGACGTGTCCAGTTGTTAACCCCGTTGAATCCGTTTTTAACCCCCAACGCAAACCATAACCCTAACACCAACACCAACCAAGTTGTGTTACTTGCCTACTGTATAACTTAACTGACGAGTCAAGCCATGGCTCCTGCGCCATATGTTACCGGTCTGTGTAAATGACGGTACCCCACCCCGTTATAAAGTGACGGCAAGTGGCTCTGACCAAACGGGTGGGGCGTGAGAATGTGTTGCTTCAATGGGCCTGATTTGTCATCTTCTTTTTATATCAGTCCCTCTCTCTCTCTCTGTGTGTTGTGCTCCTTGGTACATTGTGGGATCTCTGCTTGGCAGCTCCCAGTCGGGGCGGAGTGCCAGTATCAGTATGGAATGTGGCCCATCGTCGGTGGGGTGAAGGAGGGTACATTACACCCATCTGCCAAGATGACTCAGGCAGTGCAGGGGGCCAAAGCCACAATACCGTATACCGCTTTTACAGTTTGATGCCAAATTGTTAGGGACAAACTGTGGCTTTTGTGTAGCTCGCCCTAAAAGCATATCACTTTTATTGCACAACGACCTTATAAACTACTCTTTTAGTCCATCTTTCCACTTGAATTGAAGGTTTGCATGGTGCTTTATAGTGTGTTACATGATCCTGTGGGCCATCAAACCAATTCAAAATAGTATGTAATTGCAAAAAAATACATCAATCAAAAATACATGTCCGCTGATGTGAAAATAATACTTCATTCTTCATTTGTGAAAAGTTGCCTTTTCAGAGGTATGAGGTTTTCATCTGGTGTGCACCAATGACTCATAATTTTATCTGAGACGGTGCACCGGGTCATAGCAAACCACAGAATTACAGCACTGCCTGTGAAATTACAGTGCACAGATTTGGGGAGAACTTTGAACAGAAAACCTGTTTTCTGCTAGCTGAGAAGCCTTGGATGGCTGCTTGGAAGACACAGCCGCAGAATCGTACAGACAGTTGCATTACTCTCTCCATTTAATCTGAGTGATTACATAGTTTTCACATGTTGAATTACCTATAGAGTTGTTTTGTTGGCATTTTCCTCAATTTTACTGCAGGTATACTGTCCGTATTATTTATTTATTCAATTTAAGCCGAACCTCTGACTCAAGGACCTTTACATTGATTATTTTACATCACTGATTAAATTACCTATATATCTCCTGTAATAGATGGAATCTTATTAATAAAATACAAGGTTAAGCCAACAAGATCCTCCTGTCTGTACAGACCTCAGTAATTACTTTTATTTGGGACCACTTTTTAATAAGAAATCACATTAGTGTGTAGCCTAAATCAAACCTAATTGATTGAGAGTACGGATGTTCGCTGACATGCTGACAAGGCAATGCTAATTACAGCTTCAACCAGACTGGTGCATTTGACTTGTAAACAGCCTTGGCGGTGATTCAGCTTATTGAACAGGCTGCCAGGCAGCAAAGGTGGAAGAAAACAATAGCAAAGTTTACATTTTATTAGCCCATTTAAAGGAGGCGAATTCATCAATGTTTTGAAACTGATTATAGGTTTACTGTAGATTTGATGCATAACTTTTTATATTATTATAAGTTAAATACAATTGTGCATTCGAAGAAGTTTACATTAAACAGGACATTATAGACTTTTATCGACCCTTTACAACCAAGGAATCTACATGGACAGGTCTTTGGCACAGCTTACAGTAGAGGCTACACAATAGACAAGTAAACTGCACTCCTAATTAGAGCAGAGATTGTCTATTGAAGAGATAATACAGAATACTACAATAATAAACTATTCATTCAATAACACACATCATAGATTTAACCATTTATTGCATAA
Organism: Poromitra crassiceps; assembly: GCF_964638095.1. Taxonomy (NCBI): domain Eukaryota; kingdom Metazoa; phylum Chordata; class Actinopteri; order Beryciformes; family Melamphaidae; genus Poromitra; species Poromitra crassiceps. The sequence goes on from NC_139625.1 coordinate 62,847,733, forward strand.
ATGGAAATACAGTTATGTTTGGCGTTGAAGGCTCCCGCTCTTTACAGAAGATGCTCCTCCCAGCCCAGCAAGCTACGTCGAACAGGAAGTGCAACAAAATCCCCCTTGGGGATACAGGATTCCAGATAAATTTAAAGCCATAGTGAGTAACAGAGGGAGGAGGCTAAGCAAGACATGGAAACATGTTCACTTTTTGAGCCATGCAGACTCTTGAGCTAGAATGCGTGTTTAGCCTTTGAGCCATGCAGACTCTGACCTAGAAAGGTGGAGGCTGGGGTGGTGGAGGCAAAGCAATTGCCAGCAGCGTTGGTGGAGCAAAGATCAGAGTGAGAGGAGGTGGTATTTAAACGGACCGCCTGATTGTGAGAATGGCTGTGATTGGTGAATGAACAATGATCCAATCAGTGGCTGACAGCTGGTTACAGCTAGGGCGTAGCGTATGACTTCCATGTCTCAAATTAACTAGTCTCACTGGCCAGCCTCCTCTCCCTTCCGTCCGAGGAGTCTGGCGCCGCAGGTCTCCATAGTGGGATTGCGATGTGCGGCGCTTAGCGGCAGTGCCCTTTGAAAATAGTTTCCAACAATCCAATTTGCCGTTTTCAGCGTGTAGCAACGAGCTAGCGTATAGGTTTCTGCCGTTAGCTTGCTAGCTAGTTAGCGTTGTTGTTTTCACTGAGGCGGCAGGGCACTATTTACAGCGACACACAGGGAGGAGGGAGCGGAAGCCGCTCTGAGCCAATGACAGAGCTTGTAATAAGCCGGGAGTGGACATCCGGCAGCGACTGAAACAGTCGCTCCAATGGGAGAGCAGAGTAAAGCAGGGGAGGGTTTATCCCAGTTATGGAGACCTGCGGCGCCAGACTCCTCGGACGGAAGGGAGAGGAGGCTGGCCAGCAAGACTACAAATGAACGAACGCGAGGCTTAATTTTTGTCAGATGGTTTGCTGGCTTGAAGTGTCTACAGTATATGCCAGTCACTTTCTCCTACACTGATGGAAGGGGGAGCTTTTATTCCAGAGGGTTTTGAAAGGCAGAAATCTCAGCAGCTGTTTCTGTAATGTTGAGTCATTGATATTGGTCAACAACTCTATGAATGGCACACTTTTATGGTCATTTTGTGCTATCATAGAATAGAGTCAGTTAAAATCTTACATACAGTAATACACCTTTATTAAATGTTTAACTAAAGGTTGAACATACAATGATTTTCACAGCTTTAGGGAGTCAGTTTTTAAACTCCTGTGCAACTCTTGCAATATTACAGCTTGGCAAGAAAGTGAATGTATTTTGAGAGCACAGAAACAATATGCACATCAAGCTATTGCATAGCCTACTTAATATTCAAGGCACTGTATAGATGAAGTATATTCTTTGGAGACACTTCCCTGTCTGTGTTAGTTGAGGATGGAATACAGAATACACACACGCACACACACACACACACACACACACACACACACACACACACACACACACACACACACACACACACACACACACACACACACACACACACACACACACACACACACACACACACACACACACACACACACACACACACACAGACAGACACACACACACTCTCTCTCAAGGTTCAAGGTTCAAGGTTCAAGTTTATTTGTCTCCCTTGGGAGAAATTTGTCTTGGAGACAGAGATTCGAGCTGCGTACAGACATTTAACACAGATACATCAGATACAAAAACATAGGACATAATTGCATAGTTGCAACGTGAAATTGCATACACCCTTGTGCATTACCTTAGTAAGGAGCAGCTAGTTATCGTTGAGTAGCTTAATTGAGAGAGGGACAAAGGAGTGTTTATATCTATTGTATTTACATTTTGGAATTCTATATCTTCTACCGGACCATCTCTTCTCTCTCTCTGCTAGTGATCGAAAACTGTCCATCAAATTCAAGACTGCCCTTTAGAATTGCTGCATTTGGCGATATAGCTGTCTATCATGCTGACAGGTGCATAACTTGTGGTTTTAAGACTTGTGGAGAAAGGGGTTAGGGTTAGGTTAGGGTTATACTACAGTATAACAATGTGAAAAGACTATTCGCCTAATGATTGACACCTGGAACATACAGTACAGCAGGTACACTATTGACCAGTTACAGAGAACACCATCAACCCATCAAATGATTTAACAGATTTTTAGCTCCGGCCAGCAGCTCTATTAGTCGGTTGGTTGGTTGGTTGGTTGATTGATCGACAAAAAATGGTCCACAAAATCAATGTAAAATTTCACAATGGAGTGGATGAAATCACAATGGGGTGGATGACATCAGACTCTGACTGATATCGCATATCTGGTGGCAGCTATTGCAAATTCGTGCTTGTTTAGAAATACGCGCAAATTCTTCTTCTTCCTCTTCGATGGTGTTTTATGGCAGTTTGCATCCTTTATTTTGCATTATCGCCTCCTTCTGGATTTATCCATCCACTGTTTCCCTAAATTCTGTCCCTTCTCTCTTTCAAATCCTCCCTTCCCCCCAAACGCGAATTCGCAATAGATGCAGCCAGATATCAGTGATGATGTCACAGTTATGCCCCTTGAGCAATTGTGATGTCATCAGTGCTGTCACAAATCACTTACACCGAGCAATTGTAATGAGTCATGATGTCATACAGTTATGTCCCTGCGAAAGAAAATAAGCGGTGCATCAATTTGGTGAGGATGTCATCAGTAATGTAAATGTCAGTATTGACATTGTGACATCATCGATGCACAATTGCTCAACTAGCATGCTCAGCCCGAGTGACATCACTGATGATGTCACCAGCGCACAATTGCTTAAGTGAGCATGCTCACGCGAGTGTGTGTGTTTGTGATTTTGTGGACTGGTAGACCGACCCAACTGTTGGCACGCCGTATGACATTACACATCATGCTCCATAATGTCCCTAGGAGGTATGACATCAGTGCTCCTTGATGATTGGTGATGATGTCACTAATGCAGAAACTCTGACCTCACTACTGAAGTCGGATTTGATTGATTTTGTGGACGAACATCTTCTTTGTGGACCGACCGACCAACCGACCAACAGAGTGACTTATAGAGCTGTTTGCCCAGCTATGCTGCCCATAGCTTAAGTTATAAGTACACACCTCTCTCACTGCCACTTGGGCACCCCAAAATGCATTTTTTGCTGCGTCCAGCATAGCAGCAGCTCTATAAGGGTGAGATAATCGAGTGAGGCACCGTAGTGCATTCCTGCCATTCACCGAGGCATTTATGGTCATAGTGCTGCAGCCAAGTGATTGTCATGTACATTGAACAGTGTGTACAGTGTGTACAGTGTGTACAGTGTACAATGTACATGACAATCACTTACTTGGCTGCCTCATTTTATTTATCACCACTGTGTACAATGTACAATGTACACAGTGGTGATAAGTGAGAAACTAAAAGGTGACACTGAAAAGCCATTATTTGCAGTACTGCAGTTTCACTCTGAAACCACCCGAACGGGTGCACCAACAACCGTATCAGCACATGAACAGAATCACCAAACTTGTTTTTACAGAATGTAAATAGGCAATTCAGTTCTCATCCCTGGTAGCTTACTTTGTGCTTCTCTATCTCTCTCAAGCACATTTACTTGAAATGCCAAGGAATGAACAGTTTTACCACATGGGTCAAGAAATTTGGTCAAAACACGGATCAGTGGACTTCCTCATGTCATCACGCGCCGTGAGCGTGCGCTGTAAGAAAATTCTTCAGGTATGTATCGATAACATCATCAGTTGTGTCACGATACTGAGTGACATCATTAGGAAGCAGTGGCTTCCCAAGCAGGAGTATCCCAAATGGTAGCTCGATGTTACCACAGTGGTGATTAAAAGAGAAGAGGATAGCACTCCAAGTTAACTTTTTATTGCCTGCAGACAGTGGTGATGTCATAATAGAAGTGACATCATTAGCTAAAAGTATCCGATGATGTCACCACGGGAGGTGACATCATCAGAGATGGTTTGATGTATCAATTACATCTGATGACATTATCACTGATGACATCACTGGTGGCACTCATCACTTCGCCGATGGCATCACAATTGCTTGGTGTAAGTGATTTGTGACAGACACTGATTACATCACAATTGTTCAAGTTACATAACTGATGGCATCATCACTGATGACACCATCACTGATATCTGATAATCTGGCCGCAGCTATTGCGAATTTGCGCTTGTTTATAAAAAAAGTTTCTGATGCAACTTTAAAGACGTGTTAATACATGTTCCTTGCCAATGTACTGTATGTTACAGTAGGTAGGTCACAGTTCTTGATAAGGAGAAGACAGTAGAGTACAGTAGGTAGGTCACAGTTCTTGATAAGGAGAAGACAGTAGAGTACAGTAGGGTGGCGCTCAGGTGGCCTCAGTCCAGCAGCAGTAGGCGATCTCTGACCCCCCTCCCATCTCCCCTCCTCTACAGTGCGGGGGATTGGATGACCCCCTACCCCCTAATTTTAGCCGTGGGTTTGTACGGCGTGGATTACAGGGTGATCATTCGAACTCAAGCTCAGGCACATAAACACAGCGGGGGAATGTGAGGAGGGGGCCGAATCAGCCAGGCAGCCCAGCGCGCAGAGACTTAATAAGGGCAAATCCACAGCCCACAACACTCGCTGGTACTCTAAAAAACATTGGAGGGATTTCTTGTGTGAACATCACTTTCATGGTGATGTTTAAACCAGTATTGTTTCTCATTGTTAATTTGGAATACACCAATTTATGAGTGATGTCATCAGCCCGAGTGATGTCATCCCTGAGTGATGTTATCAGTGAGTGAAACACAATTGCGCAAGTTACTACACACACACACCACCTGCTCTGACACCCTTGACATTGTGACATCATCAGCAGCAACCAATTGCACAATTGGCAATGATGAGCCCGAGTGACATCACTGATGATGTCATACTGTAATGTAGGCCTACTGATGATGTCACATTGTGACATCATGAGCCAGGACACTGAAGCGGTCTAGTAAAACCATGGTCGACCCCTCCCACCCTAGACACGGACTCTTTGAAATGCTCCCCCTCGGCAAGAGACAGGTCTGTCACTCAAGACCAAAACCTATTCGTCACAAGAACATCTTCCCAACTGCCATCGACTTCATCAACAAGGCTTGAAAGTCCCCACTACTAAGGACCAGTGGGCTACCTCGGGGTTTGGAATAGGAAGCTGTGATGCTGTGAAGTGATACTGAAACCTGTAGTTCCTCAAATGGCCACTTGAGGCTGGACCCAAAAGGGAGTCAGTCGTTCCCGTTCACCCCCATGTTATAATGTCCCACTTTGTAACAGGATTTTAAAATCTCGAATTTTTCCCATATATGAAAATATTCGAATCATGTGTCATTAGTAACCTTTTGAAATAATCATTATTTTGTGAAATTTTCATAGAAAAGTAGGTGAAAAGGTGTGTTTTATGGTCTGTCACAATTGTGACTGGTGGGATAAGATGTATACTGAATTAACATAATGTCCCCTATGCAGTTATCAAATTGTTATATCCCAGCAGTTATTGACACATTGGTGGGTGGGGCCTCTGTATTGGAGGGTGGGGGCTCCATGCGGGAGGGTGGAGCCTCTGTGCTAGAGGGTGGAGCCTCCATGCTGGAGGGTATAGCCGCCTCTTCTTCCTCCACCACCTCCTTACCAGTGTGGGATTGGAAGCCGCTCGTCATGCGGTGGCGGTGGGGAAGATAATGTTGCAGACCTCGGAGAAGCCCTGGCTGGTCGGCTCCATCAGGGCGTACAGGATGGAGCTGGGCTGGATGCTCACCTATAGCAGCTTCTCAGCCTTGGGGAGGACCACCACTCAGATGTTGTTGGTGACGTGCTCCTTGGACGTGATGATCTGGTGCATGTCTGTTCATATGGAGGCTTGCAGCACGGGACCTCACGCGTCACACCGCTGCATCACAGCCTCTTACTGCTTACTGAACCAGCTCAGTGGCCTTGTGGTCTGAGTGTCCGCCCTGAGACTGGGAGGTCGTGAGTTCGATCCCCGGCCGAGTCATACCAAAGACTATAAAAATGGGATGCATTGCCTCCCTGCTTGGCGAACAAATTTCACACATTGTGTGACAATCAGTGGGACTTTACCTTTACTGGGCTTGCCACCGGTGCTGCAGAAGGCTGTGACTGTACACCATATCTGATCAGCATCCAGTTCCTCTGACTCTCGTGCATCTGGCCTGTGAGTTGAGGCGAGATGATCTCCCTCAAATTTGGGGAGGAGGCCCTCCATCACCAAGTTAGACATCATCTGTGGCAGTACACCACACATCATGTCCCAGGTACCATAGTGCCCATGAGCCTAGCGGTAGACGTCGGTAGGTCGGTGAAGGACAGCGTCTTGTTGTCCTCTGACAAACCATGTTGCAATGATCCCACCGGTCACTATTGTTGCCATCAACATGTTTACCATGACCACACTGAACAAACTTGAGTAATTGCAAATTCATACATCAATACTAGTCCCCTTAGAGATGATGTCTACCAAAAATCTGTCTTTAGGTTAAGAAACTTTAAAACTTTTTGTTTGGGCGCTTTGTTACAGCCATCCTCTTCTCCTGGTGCAACTACGAAGTAAACAGCTCTGGTCATGTGACAATTCACACTAACCATGTGACACTGCACATATTTCATTGAGACCCTTTATTATTTCAATATTTGCTGGAAATGCATTGATACATCATTCAGGAACATTTTTAGAGCCTTATGACTGAAAGCTTTTTATGATCACTATTGTGACCGGTGGGATTAAATGAGCATGTTTACAGCCTGGTCCACAGTTTTGGCCTATATAGCCTATAGCAGCTAATTTCACCTTTCATAAGAATTGTACAGGGGGTGAATTTGTATAACTTGCCACTTGATTGACATGTAGTCTGTCCAGTGATCGCACAGCTTGCGATCATGTACCAATAGCAGGCGGAGCTGTACCTCTGGGAAAGCCTTTGTCGTGTGCCGTCCCACGTGAGCTGCGCAAGGGCACCAAGATGCCAGCTTAGGCTTCAACATGGGATTCCAAAAAACAACAGAAGGCTACGTCCATGTATTTACTGTCCATGCTAAGCTCTACCCCCAGCCCCGCCAAACCCCAAATTTTCCCAAGCACACCCGGCTCAACAACAGGCCTGTGTGTGTGTGTGTGTGTGTGTGTGTGTGTGTGTGTGTGTGTTTGTTTGTGTGTGTGTGTGTGTGTGTGTGTGTGTATGTGTGTGTTGTATTGGAGTGCACTTTAGATTTTTTTTTGGTGTGTGATTTTGTCTGTAATTCTTTGTCTTCTGACTATTGATGTGAGCTCTACGCTCAGTATGCTGTATACTTACACTAAGTCAAATTCCACTTCCACGTATGTAATCTGATTACCTACTGTGGCAATAAAAGTGATTGTGATTCTGAAGGTGGTGTGGAATACCTGCGTATCTCGTAGACTACACCAGTGTTCTTAATGTAGACTTTTGTGAACTCTTTGGCTCGGCTTTCCCTGACTTCTCTCTGCTTCTCATCATCCATGTCTTCACCAAAATTCTTCATGCAGACTTGTGTGAACTTGGTGGCTTGGGCACCCAGCTCAGCCTCATGTTCTTTGCGAGATTTGAAGTGACCCACAAATAATTTCCGGTCATTGAGCAACGTGCCATTCATTTTCTCAATGGCTTGTTTGGCTGCCTCCTGAGTTACAAAGTGCACAAACCCGTAACCTTTTGAGCCATTGTTGTTACAAGCCACCTTGGACGACAGGATGTTGCCAAAAGCGGAGAAGGATGCGTGTAGGGCCTTGTTGTCGATGGACTTGTCAAGATTCTTGATGATGATGTTTCCCACGCCGCTCTCTCTCAGCGAGGGGTCAGGTTGGGACCACATGATGCGCACAGGGCGCCCATTGATCACGTCAAAGTTCATGGTGTCCAGGGCACGCTCAGCGTCAGCTGCTTGTTCAAAGTTGACAAAAGCGTATCCAAGGGAACGCTGTGTGATCATGTCTCTGCAGACCCGGATGGAGAAGATATCTCCGGCAGGGCTGAATTTCTCGTACAGCATGGCTTCAGTCACATCTTCATGCAGATCCCCCACGTACAGGGAGGCCATGGGATCACTGGGGTTAATTTGCATTGACTGGAGAGGCTAGTGAAGTTACTAGGATGAAACTTAAAGACAAAGTTCTGAAAAAGTACATCACTGGTGACATCACTGAGACATCACTCACTGATGACATTGTGACATAAGATGTCATAACTCCTTCCATGCAGAGGCTTTAAGTAGGACTGGTGCAACTCAGATAACTCAAGATCTCGACCTCACCAATGCATATTAAGTGATATGAATGTCATATGATCAATGTTGTCATAAATCACTATAATCTCATAGACATGGTGTCATACAGTTGTAGACAAACAAACAGGATGCCAATTATAGTAGGATAAGTCCTCATATTATGTATAGCTCTCACATCATCAGTGATGTAATAAATCAATAATACATCGATGTAATAAATCAATAATACATCAATGTAATAAATCAATAATGACAGACAGCACTGTCTGTCATTACCACTTACACCGAGCAATTGTGATGTCATCGGTGAAGATGTCATCAGTGAGTGTCAGTGATAATGAAAGTCGCAGTTTGTGGTAAAACTGTGGCACTATAAGTTATAAATCAGAAAGACTACGCACAACCAGTCGCATAATTGATGTCTCTCCCGCCGCCAGCCCATGTTGTTGTTGGCGGGACGTACAGTATATTGTGCGACATGAGCGATGTAGTCGATTGAGCAGTTTCATACAAAACTAAACATTATGTTTCAGTTTCAGGACAAACTGCGACTTTCTTGACATGCATAGTTATCTAACTTATCTTTTAAATTGACAAAATTCACATGTGGACCTCATGGCACAATTCAAACGGGGTAAAAAAAAAAGTATTGTCTCTTGCCGATCACCACCATTCATATTTTTTAAGACCTTGGTACACATGGTGAGGCAGGAAGTGACACCCACTTTGGCTCTCTATATGTCTTCTTCTTCATTAAATTCATTTGTTTTGTACTTCCAGGCCACCCATACCATACTCCCTCCAACCACAACGGTTAAAGACTTAAGCCAAGCTCTATATTGTCACTATATTACAGTACAACCTTACTGTTTGTCCAAATTATCACTCAATACCTACATTTCTAGGTAGCCTACCTGCAATCCAATCCAATGCACAACAGCAGCCAAAAATAAATGTGTCTCTCTGAACTTGGTGTTGAGTTTAGAGAGCTGAGGTCATTTGGAGGGATCTGTGTGAATGATGCTGATAAAGACTGAATGAACACAGCTGGACCATCCACATTCCAGCAGCTATGGGGATGGGGGGGGGGGGGGGGGGCTGCTCTTAAAAGTGAAAAATTGCTGCCCTCTGCTGGCTGATCACATATTGGGTCCCAGTGAAAGCCCCTGGTCGCTACGAACAACAGCAGTAATTGTTACAGAACAACATCACTCAGGAGGCATGTGAAATAACCGGTGTGGTAGTGGATGGATATGTGAGTTGGCACTGTATAAATGTAAGCATGCACGTCCCCTTAAGGAAGTTATGGCTGGCATCATGACAGAGTCTCAGTGTGTAGATAACCAAGCAAGCAAGCAAGCCTTGTTCTAGCCAAGGCAACTCATACCACGGCTCAATGTTCCCAGGCCTAAATCTGCTCTCCCAGCGCTCAATGTTCCCAGGGCTCAATGTTCTCAGGGCTCAATGTTCCCAGGGTTTATCTGGCACCTATTGGGAACATGAAATGTTCAATGTTCCCAGGGCTCAATGTTCGCAGGCCTAAATATGTGTAGCAGCGGCCAGCGTGGGTGCGCTGCATGGGCAGAGTCTGACTTTTATATTATGCTAATAATAATAATAATACCACCACCACTACCACCACCACCACCACTACTACTACGACTACTTCTACTACTACTACTAATAATAATACAGTAATAAAATCACTATTATTGTTATTTTTATTGTTTTATTATTATTGTATTATTGTTTTATTATTATTGTTAGTATTATTAGCCAGAACATAATTATTGTACTTATTGTTCAATAAGTATAAAATGGAAATAAGAAATATTATAATATGAGTAGAATTACGTAACATTATTACTCATTATTTATAATGTAATGATGTCCACGACATTTATGTTAATGTCATGTACATTTATATTATATAGTGCTTTACTGTTCACTGTTAAACTGTTGCTTTTGACCGTCCTCAAAGACACTTTACAAACACAAACCAAAACAATTCTAATGAAGAAAATATTAAAATAGATGAAAGAAAGAAAAAGAATATAGGTCAAAAGCAACAGTGAAAAGGTGGGTTTTGAATTTTTTTATTCTTTAAGATATGATTATGAAAGACATTAGTGTTAGCCTGTCAGACGTGACTGGGGAGAGCATTCCAGAGGGAAGGGGCGGCTGGAGCAAGGAGGCCCTGTCAGACTCCCCTGTCACAGCTTTAGCAAAGAGATCCCTGCGATGCTTGTCAGTGGATATAAATCTTATGATCATATTCAGCCAGACAGTGACATGCATGGAGATTTACAATGGTGAGCATTTATATTTATTAGGAGCAAGCCCCCCCAACACTCCCAGCCCCCAAACACCCCCCTTCCCCCCACTTCCCGCACAAAATCCACCCATGCCTGGGAACATTGAACCCTGGGAGAGCACATTTTTAGGCCTGGGGACATTGAGCCCTTTTTCATGTTCCCATTAGGTGCCATATACAGTAAACTCTGGGAACATTGAGCCCTGGGAACATTGAACCCCATTTGTTTTTTACCCTGCGAACATTGGTACATAAAAAAAAAATATATATATATATATATATATATATATATATATATATATATATATATATATATATATATAGGCCCTAGGCCAGATTCAAGCCCTTCATATTCCCTCTGAATAGCACCTATAGCCTACTGTATGGCCTAACTGTACTCTGCTGTGGCCATGATGCCTGTCTTAAGAAGCAAAACATCTGACTGGCTCATTTATGGCCTATATACTTACAGTAGGATCAGTAGAGTCTGTTTATGTGTTTGAATGTATTCCAGTCACAGCGTTTGTGTTGAATCATACAGTAGAGCATCATTATATGTACAGTGGGACACAGTGATTTCTCTGTGTTGTGTGTTATCTGTTGGCGTTACCGAACCTGCTCCCTCTATCTACAGTCATAGGGCCATATCTTACACCCAGTGCAAGGGCAAGTCGCTGAAACACATCCTTTCATACGGACCCAGTGGTAATTAAAAGGAAAAAATTGAGATTTTGAGTACTAGAAACTAGCAAAGATAATGCTTGCCCTTGCCCTTGCCCTTGCACTGGGAGTAAGATATGGCCCATAGACTGTATAAAAGAGATGGGTGGAGTGAGTGTGACATCACCCATTGGTTTGTGATCTCCCGTTCTGAAGCCCTTACAGTAGTTTGGCGTTTTGGCCGCTGCCATCTTGTTTTTCGCACAGCTCGCACGAGATGGCGTGAGACCAGGGGTTTCCCACAGAACCGCAGCTCCTGCTATTGGTTTGTGATCAGCGAGCTGCGCGATCACTGGACAGGTGACCTGTGATTCACACCCAAAATAGTCTTTTTTATCAAGTATTTTACCCTAAATTGGTGAGTTATATAAAGTTCAACCCCGGTACAGTTGTCATGAAAGGTGAAATTATCTGTTTTGGTCTAGTCTTTTGAATGTTTATTTATGCTGTAAATTAGGGCATTTTAACATGGGAGTGAATGGGGACTGACTCGCTTCTACAGCCAGCCTCAAGTGGCCACTCGAGGAACTGCAGTTTTTAGTACTTCCGCATTGGCGTCAATGCGATCAAGAAAGCCTGCCCCCTGGTCTACAGTAGATGTTTAGGGTGAAGCAGAGAGCATCGGGGGTGTCAGAGCGTGCAGTGATACGTCTTCTGCCCCGGTGGCCCTTGTGGTGACAGGCCGTTTCAGCTTTTCACACCTCTCTCGCAGCGGATCTGTCTGGAGCTGCCGTGTCATGCTAGGGGGTGGGGGTGTCACAGGAACACAGGATCACATTTTTAAACTTGGGACACAGATCCGGACTAAAACGTCTGGATCAAATCCGACACCAGTCAGTGAACCGGATGACCCGTTATTAGTTCAGTGTGGCATACAGAAGGCTGATATTACCAGCCATTGAAACCCCACCAAGCTTCTCCTTCTCATAATCACCTGCTCCAAAAGAGACAAGGTTACAGTCTGATGACACCGGGCATGGTGCACCTGCCAACGGATGAAAGCCGATAGTCGGTATTAAATATGCCGGGCATGTTTGGGACATGTAATGAGACTGACATGGCAGTCCGCAGGGCTAAGTTTAGAATAGTGTAGTTTTGTGAATGTAAAGGCCGGCGTGGAAGCAGCAGGCTAGAGTTCGGCTTGTGTGCGTCATCCTCTTCTGTTGCCCTGATGTTGGAATCAAAACAACTCGACTGGTCCCATTAAAAAGCAATTTTGTGACAGTTCTGGTTGAGAGGTCGCTGATCTTCTGTACTGTTTTCAAGTTGACTCCCCTGCTTTGTTTTTCACCATCTTGACCTTGTTAAATGTGAAGACCTTGGCACATGCAGTCGGACAAATTCAGTTGTAAAAATTTCTCACATATCGTAGACATCGAGACCATACATGGGAATTAGAGATAGTACGCGTGCATTCTTACTGTACACACACACCCACACATAGACAGACAGCCACGGCCGCACACACACACACACACACACACACACACACACACACACACACACACACACACACACACACACACACACACACACACACACACACTGTAAAACACTGGCTCAGCCTTTGGAGCCAACGATGAGATCACGAGATAAATATTCCCATGGCAACAGTTTCTCAACATAAGCAGACAAACAACCATACTGTGTGTGTGTGTGTGTGTGTGTGTGTGTGTGTGCCTCTACTGTACACATTCTCTCTAGCAAGTGAGTGAGCCTATAAGTACATGCATGCTCGGCCAGCTTTCATGGTCTAACGTGGGACTTGGCTTTCCTCCCAGACTGGACAGCACAGGACCCTCTGAGCTCTAAGGATGCATCCCTATCTTCCTTCCTGTTGTCCCAGAGGAGGACAGATCACCTCCATTGTGCGCACCATCAACAGCTCACGTCGCGCTAAGCTACTGAGCTCACAGATCGCAAACAGATTCATGAGTTTGTTTTGGCTTTGTGTCAAGGCAGACTGTGTTTTCTCTCTGCCATGTTTTATAATCTCAAGTCCATCTGAGACGTTTCCCATCCACCGACTCTTCTTTCTGTATGTGCTGGTATCTCTCTCTCTCTTCACCTCTCTCTCCCCTCACGTGTAGGGGGCGGGGCTACCTTTGATTGTATGGACGTAGCCTTGTTTTTTGGACTTCTGTGTTGAAGCACATCCATGGTTGAAGTGGCCTGGCGCCATCTTAGGGTCATTGTGCAGCTCATGCGGGGCAGCATGAGACGAGGGGTTTCTCAGAGCTGCAGCTCTGCCTGCTATTGGTCCGTGATCGGCAAGGTGCGCGATCACTGGACAGGCAACCTGTCAATCACCCCCAAAACATAGTATTTTCTCTCATCTATTTGAATCTAAACAGGCAAGTTATATAGAAATCCCGCCCCCGTACAGTTGCTATGAAAAGTGAAATTGTATATAGGCCAAAACCATCTTTCGTTCCATTCTGTAAACATGCTTAATCACTGTTACAAAGTGGGGCATTTTAACATGGGGGTGAACATGTTTCCCTTCCCTTTCGACTCCCTTCCCGGGTCCAGCCTGAAGTGGCCATTCGAGGAACTACAGCTTTCAGGATCACTTCTGCAGCTTCCTCTGTAAAACCCCGAGCTAGCCCACTTGGGGCTACATGTATGTTTTTTCAAAGAACCAACTAAATATAAGTTCCACAAGCATTCTGGGGTGGAAAAAGTGTTTACATTTGCTTTTGTTGTTGTTATAAAGACTGGAGTAAACTAAATTAAATCTGTCCAAGAACATGTGAATGTATGTAGCCTACCCACAATTTCAAATATATTTGAAAATAGATTCAAATAGTCCTAGATTTCAGATTTTAATTCAGTTGTCCTAGATACTGTACAATATGAGTGCTATTATATTGGTAGTATTTTCCTTGGAGGGAAAAAGTGAGATTTATTATTACAGCATCATTTCCAATTGAAGGAATATCACCTCCATGGCTGTTCTTATAGGGTGATGAGGTTGATTCATATCACAGGATCTGGAAATTAACAGTGGAAATACACTGTGTTAAATGTCTTTTCTTTTTCAGAGATGTGCTTGCCTTGCAATGGCAGATGCGTGAAGCCAACACCAATACACAGTTTTGAGCCAGTCCAAAACATTTCCTCGGATTGCGTCATGCTGGGAGAGTGTGAAGAGGCCCTGATGTCAAAATGTGCAGCAGCGGTCTCCTTCACCAGACAGGCATTTTAACAGCTATAAGCCCTGTAGCAGTGAGTCATTGTCATACATCTTAAAGCTTTTAGCAACTGCATGCCAGAAACATCTCTGTTTCTCCGCCGGAGTGTTGCTCCTCGGCCATTGTGGAGGAGCTATACGGCCCATGTCCAGAGCTACTTCAGTGCAGTGGAATTCCCAAACGACTTCTCTCGTTGCGTTACGCTCCAGCAGAGCTACGGATAGCAGGAAACATCTCGGACCGCTTTATGGCGCCTCATCCACCCTCCAGGACCCGGTGCTGATCGCTACCTGTTGCTGCGGCAACCCCAGCACTGTTTGTAAACATAAAACTTTTTTTGGGGGGGGACCGGTGATGGAAACCCCTCCAGCACAGCACGCTATCTGAAATACGCCGTCATTCCTTGGGTGCTATTAGCACTCTCGATGCATTTAACACTTAGTTTCATAATACTAGAAGTGGATATGAGAAGAAATGCTACGTCTATATTTGGAAATTTCCACGGAAAAACTATCCACACATTTTTTCTGAGGTATTTCTCTGGAAGTGTGCTGGTTTCTGATTCTGACACCTCCTAACTGAGATATTTGCTGTCATTAAATTACATCATTACATCTGTAGTAATGTAGGCTACGTAAGCCTTTCTGAGCTGTAGGTCTGTACTCCTTTATGTATTATATTTATTGCTTATCTAGTGTGTTCTGAAAGCTGCACATGACTGTCCTACCTTCATAAATGTGTACTGTATGCATAACTCTAATTGAAATATGCAACAAACTACTGCAAAACTAACAAACTCCCTAAAGCTGCGTTCACACCGACCTATTAAAGTTTTTCGCTGGCATTGAGTTTACATACAAAGTCAATGCAAACGAGCGATTGAGCATATATTCGCCTGGGAGGAAAATCGCTGGGCGTCCGAGCGGCAGAGACAGAGCGATAGAGAGAAAATACGCTCGTCGCCCGAGATGAAATATCCCAACTCGAGCGAAAATACGCTGGCATCAGTCGCTCGCTGTTCAACGCTGATTGGCTGCCGTGTGAGAGCGAGTCAAGGATCACACTGGCTTGGAACAAACCGCTGGTTTATTGTGTGACAACAAACCGCATTGACAGGCTGACAGCTGACATGAAGTGAAGTCTGTCCTACCGGTATGGAGCTTGCATTAGGAGCACGCTGATAGGCTTTAGCTTGTAAACAATGACGGTGGCTCATAGTGGACAAATATCATGACATTGCGTAACGTTATAGCCCCTACATCTCCGTCAATTCATGTGCCTGTTGATGAGCGATTTAAACATAGCGACAGAGCGATTCCAAAGGGTTGAATCAAGCGACAGAGCGAAAAATAAATATCTTGGTGTGAACACAGCTTAAGAGAACAATTTCAAGATGTCTTACCTGACCTGCCAAGAAATTTGGAAACTCGGGTTACGCCAAAAAGGAGAAGGTGATTTTGGTTTTCAGGGATTCTGACCTTCACTGGCTTTGATTCCGTATAGCAACTTTCCAACTGTCCCTTCCTCTGCTGTTGCTTTTGCTCTGTAGTAGTGTGTAGTGGGTGTGTGTGTGTGTGTGTGTGTGTGTGTGTGTGTGTGTGTGTGTGTGTGTGTGTGTGTGTTTATACACATGACTCCACATACATCTATACACATAGCTATGAATGTAGTAACACAAGTACATAGGCACATTTGTTACAGGACCTAAAGAGGTCAGCACAAGACAATAGACAGACTGTGCACCAGATACCAATACTTGACATGCTTGTTGAGCCTGGAACCATTCCCCCACCCTCAGTGACTCAGACTAAAATATCACCATTGTAAAATCACAACGCAAAAAAGTGCTATTGGATTACACAGTGACCATAAGTCCATCCATGCTCACATTCATCCCTCCTGCACAATGCGCTGTCAAAAATGAGCGACATCTGATCTCATTTTACATCAACTAGATTATCAGGCCACTACACGGCCTTCAAATCTAGTTTGCTGGGACTCCGTACCGGTACTGTGTTGTGTATGAAAGGTCTGTGTGTGTTCTAGGCACTTGCACTTGCATTAGTGCACTCCCCCAGTTTGAAGTCGATCGGACGAATGGTTCTCGAGATAAACCACTTTTTGTGTAGCCAGTAGGTGGAGCTATACCGAATTGCGCATAATTTGGCACTGGGCTTTGTCAGGCCCCCCTAAGCGCACTCCAGCCAGTGGTTCCCAAAGTGGGGTCCGGGAACCCCCAGGGGTCCTTGAGGGGGTTCCAGGGGGTCCCCAACAAAAAGGGTAATAATCTATTTTCACTATAATTCCATCCAACACATTGACAGAATGTATGACTATTTTGGTCATGGATTTCATACACTTTCTGTAATAAAATATCTAAAAGCAAAAAGCGTATCAGATGGGGACCCTGGGACAAAATCTGATAAAATGGGGTCCATGGTCTAATCTGTGTCAGTTTAGAGGTCCTTGATGTGAAATTTTTTGAGAACCACTGCCCAAGGGCACTACTCCCCAAGTTGGAAGTCGATCGGGCAAACGGTTCTCGAGATAAACCACTTTTTTTGCCAGTAGGTGGCGCTATGCTGAGTCTGTGTGTGGGGTGAGGGGTGTCTGTGTATGTGTGTGTGTGTGTGTGTGTGTGTGTGTGTGTGTGTGTGTGTGTGTGTGTGTGTGTGTGTGTGGGAGGTGACGTGGTATTGGTCGTCCGGCCTGGCCGACGTCACGAAAGTGACATCGGGCCACTTCCGTGACACGAAACATGACACAAGACGTGACTCACACCATCCGCGGCTGGCCTGCCCGCCCGCCCGTCCACCTAGACAGTTTTATAATAGGTTCAGATCGGACTTTTGACTGTCAGCTCATGTGCCACTGAACACACTGTCTAACTTGTGCTTCTGATGCATGATGTCACAGCTGAGAATCACTGGAGAATCAGCAGAATGGGACTATGTAATAATAACAAGATTCATGCTAATGCAAGCCTTGATTCAAATGGATGCACACAGAGATGAAATCCATTTTAAACATGCTTTACCATAGCTTGCTCTCTAGGATCAATCTTTCCCCCCTGGATCCACATTATCCAAATCTTTTTTCAGGGGACACACGCTGCTTTTATCGGCTGTCTATCTGCACTCCAGACCGGGCTGTAAAGTGTTTCTCAAAAGAGACAGCATGCCACAAAAAGATGATCAGACATTACAAAATAGATAAAAAGTTAAATCTGCTGGTTGAAAATGGTGATTGTAAAATTATCCAATTAAAAACAAAACAACAAATTGCCATAATGTCGCTTTTGGTTGAAAGCAGATCTCCAATATGACAACTTTTGAGGAATTAAGAAAAACTGTCTTTGGGTTTGTAGGGTTTTTGAAGGTTTCATAAGTCCAATTTTCTCAACCTGCATAGAGGAGTGTATTCTTTCAATTAGTCAAAACATGAAAATCTCAACTGTAGTTATGAGGTTTTCGCATGACAACAGCAGACAACTAAGGGCACTCCACTCAGCCAATAATAGTCCAATGATATGCACATTTCCGAGTCAGATTGAATCCACTCCAAAATGTAATGGCTTCTTCCTTGGCCCATGCTACACCCTTCCACCTCGTGTCATGAAAATCGGCCTAGGAGTTTTTCCGTAATCCTGCTGACAGACAGAGCGACAGACAGACACAGAGCAGACAGACAGACAGAAAACATATAACCTCTCTGAAGTGTAGTAACTTCGGACTGTGCACTAAACAGCAACTGCCTACAGTTCCTCTGTCTCTAAATCATAATACTGCTGCTCTTCCCACCCCCTCTCTTCCCTTTCTCTGCTCTCTTTTGATCTGCGTTTCTCTTCCTCTCTATCATATTGACAGGACCGTGATGTAAGGCCCCAAGAATTTACGCTGTAATTTACCAGTAGCTCCATATGTGTGTGTGCATGTGCAGCTGTGGGTGTGTTCATCTACGCATACATTTTGCGCATGTGTCTGCATACCAACTGTCCACATAGGTTGATGTGTGTGTGTGTGTCTGTGTGTGTCTGTGTGTGTGTGTGTGTGTGTGTGTGTGTGTGTGTGTGTGTGTGTGTGTGTGTGTGTGTGTGTGGCAGAAAAGGACAGAGGCGTGTTTTTGCTGCACACCTGTTTCCTCACCTTTCGACCTCTTGACTTTAACGGCACTCCCTCCTTTTTTACTTCCAGCTAACATGAAAAGTGAAGTCATCACTAAAAAGTCCAACTGACCTTTTTCACAGCAGCCACTTTGTGTGTAAAAGGCAGGGTAAACACAGGTGCAACCAATGAGGGTTTCCAACTTCCCATCCATTTAGGCGTTCCAGTGCTGGGGCCCTCATTAATGTTTTGGTTGCACCTGTGTTTACCCTGCCTTTTAGACACAAAATGGCTACTGTGAAAAAGGCCCCTACCAGCTGTAAAAGACCTAGATAGATATCCTGGTGAGAATGCGCTCATACTGACACAGTTTGGCTATTCTTGCGTGGTCAGACCCAACGTCTTACAATGTACGTCAGCACGCTTCCAGCGACGGAGGGTCTGAATCACAAGTCAGCATTTCCATCTTTTGCCAGAGGAAATCCCCTGGCTCCAATAGCATCATGACGGAAGTCTGGCTCTCTGTGTGCATTGGTGCATCGTTCAAAATGTACCGCCCACGAGTTGTGTCAGGCAAATAAGGAGGTGTGTGGTTGGTCAATTCATATGTCTGTCATGCATTTTCTTTTGGTCTTAGGGGGCGGTCGTTAACCACTTTTATAATGTCTTGGACTATTTTCAATAATGAAGACTACTTAGCAGCTAACGCCCAGTTCACGTCATATCACAGTGCACGCCCCCTTTCTTTGAGGTTGTATAACCCATTCATTGTTAGGCTCGCCCCCCTTCTCTGATGCGGTCTCCTCACCCATTCACAGTTTACCACACATGTGGCAATAACCAATCAGCCCAAGCTATTCCTCTCCAGCTGATCCCAATCACCTAATCAGCGTAGTATATCAGGGTCTATGTTTTACTCTGTTTGCTATGTGCTGTGTATGTGCCATGTGTCATTCTCAGTTGCTGATCATCATCGCTGAAGCAGTTTTTGCCCCACCTCCTCCCCTGACCACCACCATCGTCATGACTCCTGATTGAAGAATTCCATATGGGGGATTTCCTATCCTATTCTTCACTATTCTCTCATCATCTCAGGAGAGCGTCATCATATCATGGAGTCATACGCCAAAATTAATTTGTTGTATCATTAAAGCTTGTTAAACGTTCTACTAGTCTCTCATGATTGAACAAGAGTTAAGTGTCCCAGATGTAGATATCTATCTACGGCATACTATAGTTTGGCTAACCTCTCGGCAAAACTAAAATCATGTTTGAAGAAAGTCATCTGTAATGGAAAAAGTGTTTCATACAGCACGCTTTCTATGATACAGTTGTTAAACTTGGATAGTCAAGTCAAGTTTATTTATATAGCACAATTTATATAACACACAGGGCAACTCAAAATGCTTTACATGATTAAAATAGAAATAAAAACAGCGATGGATAAGATAAAAGTAAATAAATAAAGGTAAGAAAATGAAAAATTTTCTGAACACTGAAGTTCAGAAACACTAAGGGCAACATTAGTGTTACAGTATAAAAATCTAAGTTCTGTAAATACCTAAGTTAAAGTATAAATATAATTAAAGTATAAAGTACAATTCTTGGAGTTAAAGTGCTGAGAGTTGAATAGGTGATTGAGAACATAATTAAGCCTACAGTTGGAGCATGTCTAGAGATCATTTGGAAGTCTGTTCCAGTTGTATGTAGCATAGTAAGTGAATGCTGTGTATGTTGTGTTCTGACTCTTGGAGCAGTTAATAGTCCAGACCCAGCTGACCTAAGTGTTCTGGATGGCTCATGGGGTGCAAGCAGGTCGGAAATGTACGCTGGTCCTAATGTGTTCATTGACGAAAAACTCTCTGAGTGAATGAGCCTTTTGACCTGCAGCTACTTGGAGAAACCTTGGTGGTCCTGGCTAGACAAGTCCAAAACTGCCAACAGTTTCCAGTAACAGCTTTACTTTTGGCTTCGGACGTGTCCTCACTGCTTAATGAGTGTGCAAGGTAATGGAAGAGCCTCGCGAGAGAGGGAGAGAGAAAGAGAGAGAGAGAGAGAGAGAGAGAGAGGAGAGAGAGAGAGGGGGGAGAGAGAGAGAGAAAAAGAGGGGAGAGAGAGGAGAGAGAGAGGGGGAGAGAGAAAGAGAGGGGAGAGAGAGAGAGGAGAGAGAGTTGTAAATGAATAAGCAGGTGTCAATGCAAAGGTCAAGCTCCTTTGACAAATTTTGTTCCATTCCCTAAGGGTGAGTGTGGCTTTGGTGTGTGTGTGTGGGTGTGTGTGTGTGTGTGTGTGTGCGTGTGTGCGTGTGTGTGTGCGCGTGCGTGCGCCAAAACGTGCAGCTAATAGTCCTTTGCAAAAGATATGAACACCTGTAAATCATGACATCACCTCTCGGCACTGATCCCCACTTGCAAAATGAAAAATGATTGTGGGGTTTGCTCAAGCTGCTCTGACAAAAACACATGAGGCATGATTGTCTGGATGGGATTAGTAAAATGACAAATCACACTTGAGTCATCTCTGGGCAGTTTTACACACGTCACACACCCATTCAGTCAAGCTCTTATTGTGTATTGAGCACTTCAACAGATGGCAATGATGATGTACTGTGATTGCGTTATAAACACAGGTACAAACATGATATTAATTGGCTGCTGACACTGACTCCCTATAAGTACGTAATACTGATGTGTTTGGATCTTGTTTCCAAAATAAACCAATTTTTGTTCTCCTCTTCAGAAAATATTCATTTGGGGTGCCCGGGTGGTGTCCTTGCCTACCAACACAAAGGCTGCAGGTTCGCGCCCCCGTTGTTACCACCGGCTTGGTCGGGCGTCGCTGCACTAGTGCCTCCTCTGCTCAGCGGGGAGGGGAACTGGGGGGAATAACATGTTCCTCCGTATGCGTTATGTTCTCTGGTGAAACTTCTTGCTGTCAGGTAAAAAGAAGCGACTAGAGGAGGAAGCATGTCAGAGCCTACAGTGTAGATCAACAGAGGGATTGGAGCAGCGACCAGGACTGCAGAGAGGGGGAAATTTGCCATGACCGATTGGGAGAAAGGAAAAAATTAAAATAATTATTATTCATTCATTGTCTTAACCCACATTATTCCTATTCAGTGTCACAAGGAACTGGAGCCTATATCCCAGCATGCACCGGGAGCGGATATGTAGAGAATATCGACTATTAAACTAGCATTTATGCTATGCCAGTGTTGTTTATCATTCAACAGTGTAGAGTCTACACTGTATAGTCTACAGTGTAGACTACTTTGAAAGGAGGTTTGGTTTGGAGTGCTAACAATGTCCGAAATGCCTATAAAGCTCAGAGGGTCTCATTGCTCATAGTAGCTAATGAACTTCTGGTGTTCTGGCAGCATCCTCTTACACGGACGGAATCATGGAATTTGGTAATAAAAATGGAATCAACTGTAAAACATGGACTATTGCAGAATTTTCCATAATTTTGAAATTGATAAAAGTAGGCCTAATTATCAAAATAAGAAGTAGATCTGATTATCGTAGTAACCTAAATTATTTCATAATTGTAAAATAGGCCTAGAGAAATGATTCAGTTTTCGATTGGGGTGTTTTGAGAAGGGGTTGCGTCACAACCTAGTTTTCACCTTGAGAAACATGTCGAAGAGGCGAAAAAAATATTGCTCCTAACCTCTAAATTTAAATTTAAATGGAAAAAACAGAATTCAGGACAAAATAAAACCGAATTTGGAAAAAAAAATGTTTTATTTCATATGGCTGTACATCCTCTTCACACCTTCGCCAAGCCGACGACACGTGAAATGCAGTGGAATGCAGTGAAATGCAGTGCGCTCATGGAGAAACTATGTGTACACTATGTGCATTTAAGAGTCCGTACCTTTCATCGGACATTTCCAAATAGAGTCCTTAACTCTCTGTGCTTTCACTTGGCGTGCGAGCAGACGCTGCTGCCTTCCACAGTCTGTTTATTCTAGCACTCTGTGTCTTGTTATTTCATCACATGAAGAGAGGATTATAATTTGTATCTGTGAGAACTTGAATTTGAAAGCTTCATAATAGTAGTACACTGTTATTTTCAAATCAAGCGTCACATTACAGGCCTCAGTCTCAGTACATCAGTTGATCTCATTCAATGAACACATCCTATAAGAATGGCTTGGTAGTATTTGCCTAAAAAGTAAAGGTTTGTTGTCGTAGTGGACTCTACGAAGCAGAACAGTACTTCAGCTTTTTTTGGGGATGGGGAAGGGGGGGGGTCCTTATTGGCAACACCTGCTTTCCCTTGACTTGTTTGCTCCAACTAACAGGACAGTTTGGTCATGTAGAATTCAGGACCAACCTGTGCTGTAGTCCATGTCCTGGACTCATTTTCAGGACTCATGACTCGACTTGGACTTGAGCGCTGATGACTTGGACTTGGACTCGAGCGAGCATTCATGCATTCGGTCTCGGAAGTTGGAGACGAGAACTCAGACTTGTTAATTGATAAAGACTGTCGTTGTTGCTGTTGTTGTTGTTGGTGGTGGTGGTGGTGTTTCTGTTTGTTTGTAATAGGCCCTAATAATTTGGTATAAGATATTGATAGCTATATTAATGTCATGACATTATTCAATTACATGCAAGGGCAGGCACGTTTTCCACCGACATATGAATTCAAGGTCATGTTCAGTAACTCCGGACTCGGACATGGACTCAGGTAACGGGGACTCGATTCGGACCAACACTGGAGATATATGTCAGATGTTGCAGATATGTGAAACTCCCACATGTAGGAATCCCAGAATGCATCTGTGCTACATGTCTGCAACACGACAAAAACCCCTTCAATCTGTTGCACAATCTCAGCGCAAAAATATGTATCCTCTGACCCTTTGTGTGTGTGTGTGTGTGTGTGTGTGTGTGTGTGTGTGTGTGTGTGTGTGTGTGT
The DNA here is from genome assembly GCF_964638095.1 of Poromitra crassiceps. NCBI lineage: Eukaryota > Metazoa > Chordata > Actinopteri > Beryciformes > Melamphaidae > Poromitra > Poromitra crassiceps. Next base: position 62,871,299 of record NC_139625.1, read on the forward strand.
GGGGAGGGGGGTGCGGGGGGGGGGGTGCGCGCGTGACCGCGCGTGCACGAGTGTGTGTGTGTGAACATCTGTTTGTGTGTGTTTCCTTTCTGTTTGTTGTTTACGTCATCATCATGTTTCGTCATGGGCTCGTAAATCTTGATGTGCCATAGTGACTAATAGCTGAGTTTCATCAGAGCAGATTGTGCAAAATGGTAAAGTTCAGTACTGTACTGATGACAGAGAGGGTAGGGTTACAAAAACACACCCATGTACACACATACACAGTATTGCATCTCTCATGAATTGTAGGGCAAAGCCAGGGCACGGATACACCTATACACACACCCAGTGGTGTTTAAAGTACTCGAAAGCCATAAAAGATATCCTACCAGAAAAAGACTTTGGTAAAAGTAAAAGTCACCTCATAGAGTAGCCTATTACTTGATTAAAGGTAAAGTAGCTGATATTTTCTGTACTTAAGTATCAACAGTAATTTTCTTTTATCTTATATTAAATGTACTTAAATAGCCTATTGAAAGTAAAAGTTTAAGTAAATACTTTCAATAAAAAAGCAAGCAAGCTCCACTCGATTGATCTTCTTGAGTTTTATAGCGTTTGGCAAACAACGTTATGGTGCATTACCACCACCAACTGGAACAGAGTGTGGATCGTGTTTAACGTAACTTGCAAACTAGGAGCACTGATTCGCCAAACCTGCTCGCTTGCAGGCTACCACATTTCTTCTGATTTTACTTTGTAATTAAGATGCTCAGGGGAATGTAGTGGAGTAAAAGTATTTATTTTAGAAATTGGAGTAAAAGTGAAATTTGACAGAAATATAAATACTAAGTATTATTACTTACTTACATTACAACACTGCACTCAAACGTATTTATATGCTTAGATTGCTTACACACACGCGCGCGCACACACACATGCACGCGCGCACACACACACACACACACACACACACACACACACACACACACACACACACACACACACACACACACACACACACACACACACACACACACCATTGCCGTTCTGTCTATCGCCCGTAGCCCAGATTCTGAGTTAGTAGATGTGGAATCAGTCTTTGGCTTCAGGGAATTACATCAGCTCTGAATCATGTGGCACCTTGCCTAGTGTGCACAATGCAATCACCCAGCCATCCTTCTTACTCAGAGACTGTCAGAGGGCCTCACACGCACGCACTCACGCATGCACGCGCGCACGCACGCACGCACGCACGCACGCACGCACGCACGCACGCACGCACGCACGCACGCGCGCACACACACACACACACACACACACACACACACACACACACACACACACACACACACACAGGCTGGATACACACTGCAGGGCTTTTGAACAGATTGTTTTTAAGCTCCAATTAGGCCGTCTCATGCAAATGTAGAGCTTGCTGAAAATTGCAATGGGCAGATTTTCATCATTTTTCTCACAGGCGCCTCTGGAACACCACCAATGCTGAAGTTATTTTTCTTTTTTGGATGTTTCTGCTTTATTGGACAGATAATAGTAGAAGAGTGAGGAAAGACATGCTCCAATGGTCCAGATTTGAACCCAAAACATGGTGTGAACTTTAGCAAACTGAGCTCAGATGTAGAAACAAAAAATCATCATCAATCATCAGGAGTACCACGTTACAAATGACATGATTGTTTGACCTGACGGATACAAATTACAAAACAGACAAAGTAATTGAAAGTGGAACTGTGAAACACCATCTTTAGCCAGGAGAGCAAAGTGCTCGGTTAGTTGGGAAAAAGTGTGAGTCAAGCCTGATACGGGGCTGATGATGTCATGCCTCGAGGCTGCTTATTCTCTCACACATCAAACAGTCGGAGATTGGTCTCAGCATGTTTTTGTTTCAGTTCTGTTTCCTCTTTTGGATATTCAAGCTGAGCATCATGCTGAAAAAGTAATAAATTACAAAGCAAATGACTATGGCCTGTAGCTTACAGCATCCATTCATTTATCATAGTCCGATTTATCAAAGTCAGCGAGTCAGTGAATGGCCCATTCATACAGCAGATACCACAAAGACACACTGTACAGTATACTCAAAGCAGACCTTGGTAGGTAGCCATGATGCTTTTCCTCTTTGTAGCTGTTCAGTTATCCACTCTGATGCTGCCCCTTTTTCCAATCACTGTTCCGTCATCATCTGTAAAACTGACAAATTAGCTACACAGATCATGGATGCCAGTGCTTAAATCCTCTGGCACACTGACTTCGGTCTTTCGTTACAATTTTCCTAGTCAAAATGTTCACATTGCGGGGAAATTTACCGGCCGAATGAATGAGTGCCGGCAACCTCGGCTTATTCGGTGTGACAGAACTGAAAGTTTTAAAGTTTAGCTTCCAAAAAAAGGTCCTGGCAGTGTCAGAAAATGTGCAGCATAATTGCATGCTGTGGCTGGTGATGATGACTCTATTCCGCTGAGTGACTAATAATAACGCGGCCGGCGGTGACAACATGCTGATGTGGTACAGATGACAAATGTGTGGATGTGGGACGCAGCCCAGCTGTACAGGGAGACGCCAAGAACAGGTTGCATCTCGAAGGATCCCATCGAAACAATCAGTCTTTTGGTGTTACTAATGCTGTAACTATCTCTCCAACTGCACAGGTTGTTGTTGTTGTCTGGGGTTGTTGAAAGGCATTGTGGGAAATGTAGGAAATCACCAACTGAAGTAGAAGTGGACGAGGCAGGTTGAGGGATGTGTGGATACGCCAAAAATAAGAAAATAAAAAAATACCGCAAAATAAATCCTGGAGTACATTGAACATCACAGACTGATGATACATGACAGTGTGAGAGCATCTGAGAGTGGATTTTTCCTTGAATCCCTTTTAAGTCAAGGGCATGGATTCAATTAGTCCATTAAGTCTTCTGTTTTCTGTTGCATGGCACTGTAGTCTGGGGCCAAACGCGTAGCACCACGTCATCCGGCACAAACACACTTGGGGCCCTATCTTCGTACAGGCGATATCCCCTATTTACGCTTGCGCACCTGTTTGCGCGTGCCTTAAGGCAGGGAAGGTTCCCGGTCTGCCTTGCGCATTTGTCCAGGTGTTATTCCAAGTTTTGCACCCCCACCCGGCAGCAACCCCACCTCACGGGAGCATATTGTAATGATTTATACAGAAATGTAACAGTTTAAAAGTGATATAATTGTCTGGGTAGACATGACCTCCCTGATTTCTAAGTTAAAACAGCCCCGAAATATGTTGGGGATGCAATTCTCGGCGGCGCAAATTAGAGCCGTGCCAAAAACATCTGCGCCCACAAAATGCCTGCGCAAATGGGATTTGGGCGGTCTTAACTACCAGAATTATTCACAGGTGTGGCCAGGAAATGCTGGGCATTACGTCATCAAAACCAATCAGATTCCGTCTCGCAATGTCTGTTTGCGCGAGGCATGCAATATGCTGTAATTCTCTCCATGCATAATAGACAAGTTTCCCAGCGCTGGCCTAGGTCGGCGCCATAGCAGCCTTATATGTCCCCGGCTTCCGGTTAAGTCCACATTGCGTCCACAGCAGCCTAAGTGATGTTGCCAGCTACGACTTAAATAGAGACTTATTACATCATATTTTTCCGCCCCCTGTATGTTGAGTGTTGGTGAAAAAGAAAAAAATAGCAGACGCTTTCGTTAGTGTAGAGCGCCGTTTAAAAGCCGCACAAGCAGCATCAGTCCCGCCGGCCAGCGCTGGACCCGCTGTGAGGAAACACACAGGAGGAAACTGAAATGTCAAAACAGACATCCCTTGCTAGGCCAGTCCTTTTTTTAATTGAGATCATGCAACAAGTAACCTACTTCAGCCGAGGCCAGCAAGACGATTGGAAAGAAACAGAAGCGTGTCTGCCGCCGTCAAAAGCGAAAGAGACCCGACGTAGGCTGTCAATTTAGCGGAGGTAAAAAGCCTTTTTACCTACATCGGGCGAATCAATCAATCAATCAATCAATGGCTCGCGCTTGTTGCCCGATGCTCGTATGATGAGGAGATGAATCAAAATGCTTACCACAAATAAAGCCACATGGGAGCCGAGAACGAGTGCAGGAGAGCTGACGCAGGTGCCAGGTGTGGAGTGGGAGAGATTAAGGTGCGTAGCCTATTGCTGGAGATTCAAGTTGTGTCCGCTGTCTGCACTGACACTATCACTTATTACTTTTAGCTGCGTTGTTTTTTCATCAAGGCAATGTCCAGAAGATATGTCCAGAAGATATGGGTTCATGAATGTCTGCAAATGCAGATAGATAGGCTACAGTAGGAGCATGCATGCATGTTGTCTGTTTCAATAACGAAAGCGTCCTTACCGAGAACGACGTGCCGACCAATTATATATTCTTGCTGCGAAATGGCCTCTTAATGACAACACTGGAATAATAGCCGTAATATTCATTCACAACGGGAGATAGCCTGACTGTGGGTAATTTGATGAAATACATAGCGTTACAACATACCCAACCTACTTTGTTGCTGTGGAGATATTGGTACGCTTCGGAGCTTTTGAGATAGTTCATCGCGTTACCGTCCACCTCCATTGATTCCTCAAAATACGCTATAATCCTGCCTGTATCATATTATCTTCCCATGTGTCCACTGTCAACGGGTGTGAGATATACACTCTTTCGTTAGACAGGAGACTCGGAGAATGATCCCAAGTTTGCATTTTTTCGGCGGTCGCTATGGCTACTACGCTAGTACGTTACGCTTCTCTGTATTCCAGAAGAGACAGACATATCGCGGCCCGAGTCCGGAAGCAAACCGGAAGTGCCCAGGAAACTTGTCTATAGAGTGGACTCACTCGTGCGAGGACAGAGAGAGCTTATTGACAGATCGTCTGTGGTGCCAACGACCCTCCGGGTTATGGGATAGGTGAAGGTGAATAGCCTATGTCCATTGTCCAACAGGTTTTCTCAATTAATTTCCCTCTTTGTGATGTGATAAAAGTTTCCCAGTGAATTATAGTTGATTGCCTCACCGTATAATCTGCTGGTTACCCAATTTTAGCGGCAGAATTTGATGTCCTGGGGTGGCACGTCCGTGCGTAATGACGTTTCTGCGCTGCGCGGAGATTATGGTGCGCTCCAAGCGCATTGAGTATTTTAGCGGATAAGAGGTCCTTTTCAAAGCTCTTAGCGCAAAGTAATTGCACGCTGCTGACAATAGGATAATGCCATCTATCCCCACATTTTAGCGCTGAAACGCCTGCTTTGGCATGTGGCACGCCTATGCCCAGTACAATTATAATAGGCATGCGCTTGTGCCCGCCCCCAATTTGCATTGCGCACGGCGTTAAACAAGTGCAAACGCTAAATTACCGCTTTTGGGAAGATAGGGCCCTTGGTGTGTTCCGGCGGAAAACGCCGGGAATGGCGCAAAACAGCAATTCTGCTCTGAAGACAGGGCGTCATAGTAACGTAAATAAATGTGATCCACATTATCTAGCTATGTAGCTACAAATACAATAAAATGAACGGTAACACTTCATAATAATGTTCAGTCATAAGTCATTTATAAGCCTGTAGTTAATGATGAACTAATCACTTACAAAACATGAATATACATTTGTAGATTATTAAGAATGCGTTGTAAGTCATCACAAATGCGTTGTAAATCATCTATAAACTTTTAGTAAATGAAGTGTTCCTCACCTGTTATAAATGATGTGTAAATCATTTACAATTAATTTACAATGCTTTCTGGATCCCCTAATCTAAAGTGTAAACCATTCATCACACATAAATGTGTTACATACAAGGGGGTAGCTCTGTCAAAATTGAAGCCAATGCGGAAGTGCACTTAAACCTGCATTCTTCCGAATGGCCTGCAGGGGGCGACCCATTGGTCTGACTTCTGTTTTTCAACTTGGTCCGTGATCGGTGAGCTATGTGATCAGTGGACAAGCAACCTGTCAATCACACCCCAAAACATAGTCTCCAACTACAACATAGTCTGAAGCTAGCGATTGAGACCATAAACGCATTAGGAAAGTGTTTACTGAGGCCACTTGAGGCTTCAAAACAGAAGTCCACAAACCAATGGGTCGCCCCCTGCAGGCAAAGAGGACACTTTCACAATGGCTTCACTTTTGACAAACAGAGCTACCCCCTTGTATGTAACACATTTTGGGTCATGAATGGTTTACACTTTAGATTAGGGGATGCAGAAAGCCTTGTAAATTAATTAATTATTTACACATCATTTATAACAGGTGAGGGACACTTAATTTATGTGTAAGTGTAGTGTATAGATGACTTACAACACATTTGTATATGTTAACATAACATTTATTAATCATCTACAAATGTATATTCATGTTTTGTAAATGGTTAGTTCATCATTAACTAAAGGCTTATAAATGACTTACAACTGAACGTTATTATAAAGTGTTACCAAATGAACTAACACCATATAAAACCATCCTTCTGTGCGGGACAAAGCGGAAAAACCACCGGAACATCCGGATCTTAGGGTGGATGATCATTGCCTGTAGTAATGGGTACCAGGCTCTCTCTCTTTTGAGAGAGCCTGGTGATGCGACGTTAATGACACTGTCTTGAATGGTTGCAAAGATATTGAGAGAAAAAATATCTTCTACAGACAGGTCTGTAACGTTAGCTCTGTAGCTAGTTAACGAGTCTGCAAAAAAACTGCGAGTTTGACAGTTGTAAACAAACGTTATTAGCTAGCTAACACTACATAAAACAAACACAGAAGAAAGGATAGATACGTTGGACAAGCATGTTTACCAACGGTTTGAACATTTAAATTGAAAGTAGTCGGCCGAAAACAACGAGAGGGTTTGACAGCATTTATTTGACAACACGCAAATTTAAACCTGCCGCCTTCCTGAAGTGGTACGCGGAAGTAATGTTGTTTACATGGTGACGTCACGGTGATTTGGTCTATACAGTACTATAAGCAGTCTCTGTGGGCCCTCGTCCTCTCTTGATCCATGTCTCTCACACATTTGAGGGCCACATTGGGGCCCTCTGCAGTCAGTCCCACGATACAACACTCATGAGACCGACAGACAGACATGCAAACACACACACACACCCTCTTATCTTTTCTCCATTGATCTGACCAACAGGTAGAGGACCATGCGATCCCGGAGCAACAGTCTGGAGGATGAAGCCAAGGCCAAGCTAGCGCAGCAGCGGGCCCACACGCGCAGCAGGCGAGCAGGGACAGAGCGGGAGGAGCCCACGGGACGGACGGGGGGCCGGAGCCGGCACCGCGAGCCCCCGGACGACACCGGCACCGTGCAGCGGACCCACAAGACAGGCCGGAGCAGTGCCAGCGGCAGCTCCGGGTGCGGCAGTGCTGGCAGTGGCAGTGCTGGCACTGGCAGCGCCAGCAGCGGCGCGACGAGGGGCAAGGGGAAGGAGAAGGGTCGGGACCTCTCCAGAGATGATCTGATCTTTCTGCTCAGCATGCTGGAGGGAGAGCTGCAGGTCAGACAGTCTGAGTGTCTGTGTGTATGTGGCCCTCTTCTATCCTCTTCTCTTCTCTTCTCTTCTCTTCTCTTCTCGACCTTCTTAAGCCACCAAGTTCAAATTAGTCATATTATCATACAGCTCTTTAGATATGCTGTTTAGTGTTTAGCTAGCATTATCTTCTCTTATTCTCTTCTCTCTTGTCAATATAGCCCTATAGACTAATTTATCTATGTGAGCTTAGTCTGTAGAGCAGATATGGAACCAGTCTGCTCCAAAAACAATTTTGCTTTGAAAATCCTCCCATAAACCAATGGGTAAGTAAATGTGACGTGAGCATAGACCGTCTAAAAAGCATGGACAAAGTCAGAGTGACATCACCCATTGGTTTTTGGATTGCTGTTTTGAAGCCTAGAGTATTGGAGTCTGGCCGTCACCATCTTGCGGTTCTTGCGCAGCTCGCCAGGGGTTTCCCAGAGCCACAGCTCCGCCTGCTATTGGTCCGAGAGGCGACATCATGCTCAAAACCAGAGTCTGGTTAGAGCCATAATGTACAAGGTTAAGTGAAGCTAGTTAGCCTGTTCAAAACATTACTAGCGTAGCTCTTTAGGTAAGCTAGCCTTCTCTTCTCTTCTCTTCTCTTCTCTTCTCTTCTCTTCTCTTCTCTTCTCTTCTCTTCTCTTGTCTTCTCTTCTCTGCTCTGCTCTTCTCTGCTCTTCTCTTCTCTTCTCTTCTCTTCTCTTCTCTTCTCTTCTCTTCTCTTCTCTCCTCTCCTCTTCTCTTCATATTCTAAAATACTGCAGAGTTACAATAACAGGAAATGATTCAACCTGAATAAACTTGGATTTAGCCCTGGGGACATTTAGCCATGGCAGCAGCAGGCCTGCAGACATGGCATTGCCCCAGCCAGTATAGTCAGCCTCAGTGGCCAGTGGGCACTAAGACGACTAAAAGCATCTGTTAATGGACAGCTGACAGCTGAGGCTACTTCCTGCCATCCCAGCACTTGAACCAATGGGGAACCACCCCCCTGATATGGCGTTAGTGATAGGAATAGGCCCTTTTCACAGCAACTGGTTTGAGGTGGTAAAGCAGGAGGTAAAGCAGGTGTAACCAATAACACTAACGAGGGCCCTGGCAGTGGAACACCTAGAATGGAACCATCATTAATGGTATTTGGTTACACCTGCTTTACTTCTTGCTTTACCACCTCAAAACCTTTGCTCTGAAATGGGTCTCTAATGCATCGTTTGCATCTAACAAAAAAAAATATAGCCTATATTGTTGAAGTCAAAAGATATTGGTACAGAAAGCTATAGAAACATAATTTTACTGATTTTTTGTACCTTTGATTTTGACTTAATAAAACCTATGTTTCCAAGAAGTGGAAGTTGTAGCTACTCTAAGAACGTGTGTCTACAAGTGTAGCTTCATGCATTTATCCTCTCTTTTCCCTTCTCCAGCCGAGTAACAAGATCACCACAGTATTTGCATGTGCATCTACTGTATCAGGCCTTTTTGATGTTTTTGGATGTCTGTCATGTGTTCATCACAAAGTTAAATCTGACCCGCTCCACCCCCCTCCTCCACTGTAGGCCAGAGATGAGGTGATTACAGTGCTGAAGGCGGAGAAGATCGATTTGGCCCTGCTCGAGTCCAAGTATGGTTTTGTCACGCCACAGAAGGTCCTGCAGGCACTGCAGAGGGATGCCATCCAGGGCAAGGCAGATGTCTTCCAGGAGGACATCTACGAGAAGCCCATGGCAGAGGTAATAACTTTCGACAACAAAAAAGTTTAGAAAGTATGGCTAAAACAAAAAAGAAACACAGAAAGCAAACAAAATAATATTGAAATCCAGTCAGTTTTACAGGACATTGTGATTGTTTGAGAATGAATACCCATGTGGCTGCCGTGAAAAAGAATTCCCAGCTTTTTGCCTGAGTGTGATTTGCTTCTCATAGACTTTGAATGGAGGCCTCATGAAATCTTGTCTCATCTAGTACAGTCAGAAACTCCAGATGACTGTGCCTGACTAACAGAGCAATACAAACTGTACTGCTCACTCATATTAAAGCAGATGTTTTCTCTGTGCCCCCTCAGCTGGACAAGCTGGTGGAGAAGCAGAGGGAGACGCACCGGCGGATGCTGGAGCAGCTGCTGTCAGCGGAGCAGTCCCACAAGAGGGCGCTGTACAAGCTGGAGGACGAAAAGAGGAACCACGGAGAGTTCATGAAGAAGAGCGACGAGTTCACCAATCTGCTGGAGCAGGAGCGTGAGAGGTTAGTGGCAATAACTACTTCTGACCAGGAGAGAAGCTTCCACCAACCTGCCAAGAACTTATCACAATCAGAGCTTTAGCCGAAACATTTATTTGGTTTCCCTGTACAACAGCAGCCATAAATGGTTGAAATGATGTTGTAAAATAAGGATTATGTTGTTGATTTGTTCTTACTTTTGAAAGTCTATGTCCTCCTCCTGTTTTGATATGATCGTCATAACACATTGCTTGTATTTTATTTATGTTGGAAAAAATGGTTGGCTTATCTTCGAGTTCCTGAGTAATCTTGCAATTTCATGTGTAATCGAGTGAATGTGAGTCCTCGTGAGTCCTGAGTGGTAGCGAGTAAGTTGGTTAAACTCACTCCCCAGTATTCACCTTATGTCTCAACACAGGAGTCAGCCAGTTACTTCATATTGTGTTTACACTTCCTGTGACAGTACAGTACTAGGGAGCAGGTAAAACAGACAGTGTTTTGAACAGGAAGTCATAACACAACTGGGTCAAGTGGGCGGGGCTACATAAGGTGAATAAAGGCCAATTAATCAGCTCGGCCAAGGGAGCCATAGCTCTCTTTGGGTTGCAGTTAATGTGTGCACTTTGCAAGTGGGACATCGGTTGATTGAATCCCGCCTCCACCCCTGGGCATGTCCTTAACATGGGTAATGCAGGTTACACATGACTGACTATTTTTGCTGGGGGAGGGGGGGGGGGGGATTTTGGCCTTAATTGGACAGGACAGTGGAATGATAGGGATAGAGAGAGCGGATGACATGCGGTTAAGGGCCATGGGCCGGATTCGGACCCAGGCCGACCGCGTGAAGGAATACACCTTTATGGTAGAGTACAAACTACCAGGTGTGCCAGCGGGCCGCCACATGACTGCAGTTTTCTAACTGCTAATCAGTCATTTAGTGTTACTTACAGTCCTCCTAACCATGATTGTATTATGGGGTGGGAATGGAAATGTATCCAACACAACACCTAAGTGCTATTAAAGTGCTAATGCTAAATGCTGGTGTGTGAAGTGCTGTGAATGAAAAGGAGCAAAGCAGTCCCATTAACCAGCAATACGCTTTAATAAAGGGACATCTTGCACTGCATGTGCCATTAAGGGCCAGAACAGAGAACACACGTAGCTAGTGTCATATTGGAACACACTGCAAATTAAATATGAATAATAACACCATAGACTTGGAAGTCCATGCATGAGTTCAGCCACTAAGGTCGGCTACACAACTGAAGCGGAAATGATAGCTGATAGTGCTGTCTTAATTCAATGATCTCCATCAACTTTAATACAGTAATCACACAACCTGGCAACGTCCTTCTAAGTCAGGTGTGTCAGGACGTTCTTCAGAGTTAGGACCTCATTTCAGCAGACATACAGGAGAAGCATGGTGACCTGGGAGGAGGAGGAGTGGACTGACTGTCTTTTCCCATGGAGGATAGAGCCATACCAATGGTTCTTAACCGGGGGTGTTGATGAAGAACACATTCTTATTTACAGCCTGGGGGATTAGCTATTGGGATAAGGGAGGTTTACACACATATGGGGCTCTATCGTTGCATCGGCCTATGAACTGCGCTCAACGCCAGACGCAGCCCAGAGTAGTGGGCGTGGACCAGCGCACTTGATATTTTGGTATCGGCGCTACACGCAGCATTAAGCATTACAACCACGCCTTTTAAGCGTAAAATTATGCACTATCTGCTCATTGGGTAAGTGCAGTAAATGAATCACATGCTTCACTTTTCAGCTCCAATTCCACGGAGCGATCCAGTCCAGCTTCAGAAAAGCCGAGGGCTCTGATCTCCCCCCCTCCCTTTTATCCCCTCTGTCTGTCTCCATATATAGGCTATTATTCCATATTATTCTCAAACCAATCTAACTGCAGTTTAAATACTGCAAGCATGTAAATACGCTACACTATAGCAAGATCAAAGTGAAAAGAATGTTCTAAACGCATCAGCTAGAAAAATATAGCCTATCCCTATGATGAGATTAATTAGATTGGTGAAAGTTTGTCCAGAATGATATCGTTTTCTCTCCCCTGCTGCACAGGTAGGATGATGCACATAAATATAGCCTACATTATGTAAAGTCATTGCAGAAATGTGTTTTTAAATGTGAAGTAGGGCCAATTTATTGGAGCAGACATCACAGTATAGCACATGACAGTAGAAGCGCGTTACGCTGTCACTTATCTAAATCACGTTCAAATCACAGGGATATATATAGGCCCAGGATGATATATATGTTTCACATAGGGTTGTGTTTGGATTTCGTGATTTTATTTTGTCCAATATTGAAATGTTCTACAATAGCATGTTGTGGTAACATTACACATTATTTCGATCTATTTCGATGTACCTTTCTATCTATTTAGGCTAATTTGGATGCGATTTATTATCGAAATGTATTAGCCCAATGCATGCTGGGAGATTTCACATGTCTGGCTGTTGCAGGGATGCCAGGCAGTGAATGTTTGGCCAGAATGATCTCGTTTTCTCTCACCTTCACTGCACAGGTAGGATGATGCAATAGCCTCTGAATGTCACGGGCTCAAAACTGTCATGTTAGAAAAAACTGTCATGTTGTTATACTATGTACGGTATAACAAGTTCTTTTTTCTGAGAGAGAGAGAGAACCTGCAAACTTTTTTTCAAGCAGTTGTATTGTGTCAGACTGATGAGCAAGAGAGAGGGAGTGACACAGAGAAGGGACAGAGGAGAGGCAGAGGAGCGCTCCGCGCAACCAGCGCACTGAATAGGCCTGGTTTTCAAAAGCGCAAAGCGCTAAATTAACGCCAGGTGGGAAGATATCATTAGGCCGGTATTTAAGGCCGAAACGCCCATTCTCGCCCATTCTGGGACTGCGCCACGCCTATTTCGCCTAAAGCGCATTTCGGGGCCTAAACCCATGTTGATATCTTCCCGAGGCAGGCGCAAGGCACGTTTTTTTGCGTTTAAGGCCAGTTTTTGCGCCGAAGGCCTGTGGGAGAATAGGGCCCCATGGACTTCAAACTGGGAAACTGCAGGATAACTTTATTTGTGAGGGTTAAGTGCCTTGCTCATGGGCAGTTTGATGGTAGTTGGTGAGAGAGGGATGAGTGTTACTTGTTCAGTTCGTTCACCCATATTTTGCCATACAATGCAGGGATTCAAACCGACTCAGCACTCCCAAAGCATAAATATCCTAATAAGGCAATGCCTGTATTACTGTAAGTCACAGTGTCCTTCAGGCTTACAGGGAAAATCCACCCTAAAAGATAATGCCCATAGTATTATTCATGTGACCTGGGACATCTGAATTATTTTGATCTAAACTTTTTATTGCACATACCTGGAGAGAAGTTGATCCAGTGTCAGCAAGGAGCGGGGAGGCTCAGACAATTTAGGTTTGTGCTAAATAAGCTTTACATTTACAGCGCTACTTTATGATAGCGCTGTGAATATTTGTGAACCGGGGGGGGGGGGGGGGGGGGTCATATCCCTGGAAAATCATGCTGTGCACCACAGCTGGGCCGCATTTCACTGTCAATGTAGCAGCTCGGTAGCAAAGGCCCAGTTGAAGATCAGATTCTTTGCTCTCTGGTTTCAGGAAAAGATGTGTTCATGCTTGCAAATACTATCCATGATCATAGGAATAATAGATTTGAATTGTTTATGTGTGGATTTTTGCTTGTGCATATACACTGACCTGTGCATTGAACCAACGCTATAAAATATTATGCTCAGTGATCATTTAGAAGCGCCCATAACAGACTAATAGCCTCGTATATCTCTTCATGAAGCAAATTGGAAGCAGCCTGGTCACAGCTGTAATTCCATCTGCCTGATGATAGGAGGCAATCAGTCATTACACCACTTGTGCGCTAACGCTAATATTCCCCCTTAACACGGCGTTATAAGCCATTACGACCATCCTTGTTTTATATCGCAGACTTGTCACAGAAATCTTAACACCTCAGTTCTGCGAGATGTGATGCAGAACGTTGCTGTAATGTGAGATGAGCTGGGGATGGAGGGTTTTGAGAGAGCTGCTTCATTCAACACAGTGAGCCAAGACCGAGGCCGAGAGTGGAAACATGGCTGACTGATGTATGTTTTCTCTAAACGTCACGTTGAGAGCTGTTACTGGGGTGCGCTCGGTTTACTGCTTCCTCAGCAATATCATATAACGTACACACACACACACACGCACGCACGCACGCGCGCACACACACACACACAAACACACACACAGTAAGGTTGTCAAAAGTATCAATAGTATCAACACTATCAATAGTATCAACACTAATTTTGAAACTGATATAATACTCATTTGCAGCAGTATCGATACCAGCAGTGCCCTCTCTTAATGAAAAATCACACGCGCACACACACACACACACACACACACACACACACACACACACACACACACACACACACACACACACACACACACACACACACACACACACACACACACACACACAAACACACAAACACAAACACAAAGACAAAGACAAACACAAACACAAACACACTCAAACATACTGTAGACAGATACACATGTATACAGCACACACTTGTGCACCCTCAGCTATTCATTTCACAAGGGCGACACATGTGGACATCAGCCTGTGACCTAGTTGGGACAAACACATCAGCACTAGTATGGGGAGTGTTTGGGTTGGAGCGGAGGACGGTGTGACGAAAGTCTGTGCTTTGTCACCGAGCATGTCAGGAGGAAGGACGCGCTGCCATGAAAAATATCCCTCTTGTCCGGGGTCGGGCTAATTACCGCGTGAGAAAAGGCCAAAGATTTATACGACTGAGAGAGGACCCCCCCCCCCCCCCCACACCCACCCCCAAACAAGCTAACCTAATGGCTCTGAGAAGCATCAATCACACAAGATGTTTCAACAAGATGCCAGATTACCATGGAAATAGTTGATGAGGGCGTCTTTTCTTTTGGTGTTGGGGTCCAGATTTCAGCCCATGTATACGGGAGGGAGTCTGTAAAAGCTGGTTGCAGGCAGGGAGGGTGGAGGTGGGTGGGTGGTGGGTCGCTCAACATCTGCCATTGTCATCTGTCTTTGACGGTTGGACGCGGCCCCGTTTATGTAGTCGAGTGCTCCGTTACTGTCGCAGAGGAGATGCGTGCATGCGTGTGTGCGATCTGTCAACGCGGAGCTGTAGAGTGTGTATGTTAGGAGGTGTCCTCTTACCTCATTCCCTCCCTGAGTTTGTTTATCCAGACAATCCTCACAAGAGACATTATATTTTTCAATGCCGCCATCCGGATAATTATGAGTTATATTATACCGCTGTGCGCCATCGTATAGGAGTGAGTGTGCATTTGGGGTTTCAGTGCTGCTAAGAGTCCTGCTTTTCGGTTCATAAAGAAGGCACCAAACAGCATTTAAGAGTGTAGTTGTTATCCAGGAAACTAAACAAAAGTGGGGTTTGGGCATCCGGGTAGTGGTGGGATTCCCTGCCTATCAACCAAAGGTCGCAGGTTCGAGCCCCCATGTTACCTCTGGCTTGGTCGGGCGTCCATACAGGCACAATTGGCTGTCTGCATCCTCTGGTTGGTCGGGGCGCCTGTTCGGGGGGAGGGAAACTGGGGGGAATGTGATCCTCCCACGTGCTACGTCCTGCTGGTGGAACACCTCGCTGTCATGTGAAAAGAAGTGGCTGGTGACTGCATGTACTGTATCGGAGGAAGCAGGTGCTAGTCTACAACTCTCCCCAGATCGGCAGAGGGGGTGGAGCAACAATCTTGCAGGGGGAATTGGCCAATTAGAATTGGTGAGAAAACGGGGGGAAATCTGAATAAACTTAATTAAAAAAAAAAGCACACACAAAAACAAACGTGGGGTTTGTGTGTAATAGGTAGTGTATATTCAAATTGTAGCAAATAAAAGTGCAGATAGGTTGGTCTGTGCACTGCACTCTATACTGGCGCCACATTCACTACTCATCACCACAATACAATAAAATATGGGTTAAAGACCCATGGAAAAGCTGCATTTCTGTCATCAACAGTCCGCTGAACCTCTGGAGATGTAGAGATAGACGTGTCATCGCGACCGCCTCAAGCAGGAGGAAACAGACAACCCCCCGAGGAGCTCGAATAAACGCCATTCTAGTCCTTCGCCCGAGCAGAAGGCTGGCCATTTGTCGGGCGGCTTCTGTTCTGCTCTGCACTCTTTCCAAAACATTATTACAGAGGGACAGAGAAAATGCCAAACCAAAAAGCCTCCTGTTCTAAAAGGAAAAGCCACTGATCACTTGTTTGAGGAGAGCTAAAACAAACTCTGCCTGTTGTGAAAGCGGCGGCGCTCCGCCGTGGCTCGCCATGCGAGGCACCGCGCCGCACCAGGCTTTAATTTCACGCTCGTTAATCCATTGTATGATGCATTTTAGCTGGATGTAATCATTTCCTTTTTCTGGGCCCTGGAAAAGCTGCAACTTATGATTACATCCAAGGGTTACGTACACCATGGTTTGGGGAAGGGACAGCAGCTCTCCCTCCCTCTCCTCCTCTCTCTCTCTCCCTCCCCTCCTCTCTCTCTCCCTCTCCTCCTCTCTCCCTCCCTCTCCTCCTCTCTCCCTCCCCTCCTCTCTCCCTCCCTCTCCTCCTCTCTCTCCCTCCCTCTCCTCCTCTCTCTCACACACACCCTGCACACATTTATAAACTCTCCGCACTGCCTTTTCTTATTCCGGCCTTCTTTCGTGGCAGGATGCCTCTGACTGTTGAGTGACCCCTCTCCCTGGAAGCCCTAAAAAGCATGTAAATCTGGGTAGGGGGTTGCTGGATGAAGCCGGTCTCCCTCCTGATTAATTGTCGATGGAGCAGCCGTCCATGAGTGATGACCTCATCGCGCGCCGGGTACCGCAGGAGCAGCAGGGGTGTGAGAGCAAGCGCGGCACGCTAACCATCAACAGATGTTACTTAAAACATGACTTCAGCGCACAGACACACACACACACACACACACACACACACACACACACACTGCACACATACGCAAGAGCAGGCTTTTTGCCGGCCTGCTCTCCTTTGTTCTTTGAAGGCAGGGAGTGAATTTTATGACCTTCTATATCCCTTTGGTTTCATGCATAGCGTAAACTCGAAAGATACTTTAATCCCCGCTTACGTTTGGAACATGAATGATTTTAGTGTGTGGGGTGCGACTAATGCTGGCCTATATGATGTATTGAACCCAGAGAGACCAGATGAGAGCATGAGGTCAAACCTCCCATTCATCGTGCTGTTAGCTTTGTACCCCTTCAACAAGCTGCACTAAGCAACTTGGTTGACGGCTCCAAATGGCAGAAAGAAGCAACTGTTTGAAAAATGTGAACTTCAATACCCAGACATCCTCTGATTTGACATCAGTAAACTGCACACAGCACACTTGGATTTTCTTTGATGCTTTATACCAGTAGTTCTCAAACTCTTTCATGCCAAGGACTCCTGATCTGACACAAATTTGATCACACTGAAGATTTTTTTTTTTTTATCCAGATTTTTTTTTTTAGATGCTAATTTGTTAGTTTATGAAACCCATGACCAAAATAGTCATACATTCTGTCATTGTCTTACTTATGGATGGAATTATAGTGAAATCTTTCCCAATTTAGCTGGGAAACCCCTCAAGGACACCTGGGGGTCCCAGTACCCTACTTTGACAACCACTGCTTATACCAAAGGGACGGGAAAAGATCAACCGTTGTTGAGTCCAGCTTTCTCTGGACGGAGTGCTGCTTGCTGCTGTTTAGCACAGTGGTTCTTAACGTTGGGTCCGGGGACCACCAGAGGTCCTTCAGAGCACTCCTAAGCAAATTGTTCAACTTCATCATTTCATTTATAAGAACAATTATAGAATGTAGCAGAATGACTATTTTGATCATAGTTTTACGGTTATCTCTTTACCTACAATATGGATTTCTGGACAAAATAATATCTAACAACAATATTCTCAAATTTGTGTCTGAGAGACATCAAATGGGGTACGTGGCCCTATATGTGAATTAGGGGTCCTTCATATGAAAAAGGTTGAGTTGAATCACTAGTTTAGGAGACACTTGCATATTTCCAGGTGTTATGTATTCATCATTGTACAATGACCATGTTTAAGCTTAACTTTGCGTGCAGGAAAAAAGCTCAATAGTGGTTTGAAATTGTTCAGCCATAGTAGCAAAGCCACGTTAAGCCATGCAGGAAACGGCCTACAGATAATATGAAATAAAAGCACGCTGAGGCAATTTGCTGGCACAGTCAATGAAAAGCACTGGTATTTCCATAAAACTTGCAATGCAGATAAAAAGCACAGTAGCTGTTAACTTGACACCGCGTGACCTTCCCCTGCCTCTTAACGGTTTCCAGGGAGCGCAGTATATCTCCGTGCCATCTGGTCGACTTAGCTCCGGCGCTGGTGACATCACCCGCGTGTATCAGATCTAGAACATTCTTCGGCGATGCTATCACCGTCAGCCCAAGATGCTTATTATCCAGACATGCCCTGTTCTTTGAAA
Organism: Poromitra crassiceps; assembly: GCF_964638095.1. NCBI lineage: Eukaryota > Metazoa > Chordata > Actinopteri > Beryciformes > Melamphaidae > Poromitra > Poromitra crassiceps. Next base: position 62,889,583 of record NC_139625.1, read on the forward strand.
CAGAACGCAGCACTTTGATTCTTCCTACGATCTGGAATTTCTTGTTATTAATGATGAGCGTTCCTGCCTCCGCCTGCTCACCTTGGAGGTGGTGAACTCTGGAGTTATACAGTGTTTTCTAATGGCAACATGTTTAAAGGCACACTCCGCCAATTTTCAACCAGTTTTGTATCATCGTTTTTGAGAGTGAGTTAAGTTGTGGACCAGTGATATTTGTGCATGAATGACATCACTGGTCCACAATTTAACTCAAATTAACTATCAATAATTGTCAAACTAAATGAATGCCTAAAAAACGTACAGTTTTCTGATATACTGCAGATTTTGTAATGATACAAAGCTGGTTGACAATCAGCGGGATGTTCCTTCTAAATGAAGTTGTCAGACAGCTGTTGCACTGTATAGACATATCCCACAGTATGCATGAGCAGGATCTGTCTCCACTTATGCATCGTTAAGATTTCATCAGTACTACTAAAAACCTGTTGGTGAGGAGATGGGATCCACCTCATTCTTCAACGGTTGCTGACAAATGAGTGGTGAGCTCTCAGCAGATCCAGGCTGTTTAGTTTTAGCCTAGGTAAACCCAGCCACCACGTGACCTGCTCTCTCAGTTCCCAGTCACTACACATAGTGACTGAGAACAGGTCTGAGAGCAGGTCACGTGGGGGATGGGTTTACCCAGGCTAGTTTAGTTTCTCCTGAGTCGGAGGAGGAACGCATGCACACCTGTATTCCTCCCGAAAATGGCTCAGCCCCGTGCATACTATACATTCCTGCTCAGAGCCAGGGTGGATATTCTGATATGATGGATGAGAGGAAGAGCTATGCGAGAGGAGCTGTATCAGAAATGTGAAGGGAAATTGGACCGTCTGCAGGTTTCAAAGTACAAAAGGATGAGACATTCTTCTCCAAGTCGTGTTTGCTATAGACAAAAGAAATCTTTTTTATTAAATGGCAGTGAGATCGGGACTTGGACCTGAGTTGACACAGTGACTTGAGAGTTGACTTGAGACTCGTCCTCAAAAGACTTGATCCTTGACTTGGACTTGAGATTTTGGATTTCTGAACAATCTTTATTGTTATTTTTTGTTGCATTAACATTAAGGAAATGTCTACTAATAAATAATGTTGACTAATCAATGCTGATACTGTATGCTATTGCTAATAGATAAAGGAGTCAGGATAAAGTACATGCTTTGAATTCCTTAGTTTTAGCTATGCAGTGTTCAGGGCCGTAACCAGGGTTCCGAAATAGGGGAGGTCCAGCAAGGGGAGGCCCAGCAAGGGGAGGCGGATTTGGCGGCGTCCGTAAGGGCGCCGGTGAAAAAAAAAGGAGTTTTCCCCCCCCCCTTTTTTAGCCATATTTACAGTAATATATCATTTTAAATCAACATTAGGATTATACTGTTGTGATGTCATTATTCAGTATATTCTCTTTCATGTCACCACCTGCTCAGCTCTCCTGTCAACATAATTGTAACTAACAAACACAAACTGTTTTAGCCAAATTCATATCAAAATGACACCTACAAACACAGGTACACAACCCAAGCCGTACACAACACACAAAGTCATCATCGATAATAAAAAAAACATACAGAGGGACATTTATTTATTCCTGATAGGAACGATTGAAATATAAAATAAAATATATTATGTTGTTTTTAACTTTACACCACCTCTTTTTGTTACTTATTGGGTCATGAAACTGAAACCATGCATATAGCCACCTGCATACCTGACTTCGGGAGCTTGGCAATTGGCATCATGCATGATTAGCCAGTAGCATCCCAACGTGTCACACAGGTAACATTACTTAAGAGACAGACTAGACACTTACTTTCTTGGTTGTTGCTAAAAAATCTGTCAGTGTCACTCACTGTCTGTCGTTCACTCGCTCACTGTCTCGCAGCTCGCTCACCTTCAATTATCTCGCCAGGCAGACAGACAGTCATCACTCACCACCATGCTGCTGCTCTCTCGGAATCAAGTTACCGCGGACGCGGCGTCAGATGACTTCCTGCCTGACCTGCCTTTCGTTTCAAAATAAAAGCGATCCCGTGTTTTTCATGCTTTTCCATGCAGATTGTTTTATTTTTTTCTCTGAAATATTAGGGGAGGTCCGGACCTCCCCGTCCTCATAGCTAGTTACGGCCATGGCAGTGTTCTAAGCAGACTGGATGGCATGCAGCAGATGATAGAACACTCATCCATAAGAGACTTGACTTGGACTTGTGACCAAAGACTTAAGACTTGACTTGGACTTGTCCCTCAAAAACTTGACTTGGACTTACCCCTCAAAGATTTGAGACTTGACTTGCAAAAAATGACTTGTGAGTATCTACGCGAAATGGTGCAGAGTCCAGCCCACCATGTTTTTTAAAGCTCTCTGTCAAACAGTTCCTTTTATGGGAAAGTGAGTTGTCCTTTCAGCTGTGCTATATGACGTTCTTCAGATGTTTGCAGGTCAGGAATCACACAGGTACGATACATTCAGCGACACCCGCTAAGCACACACATGACAGCCAGACACCGCTTGATGCTCCCTCAAAACAATGTCTGCCTCATCTCCAAGTGCGTCAGAGCATCACTGCCCTTAATTTCTTAGAAAATGAATAGCAAATGGTTTTTAGCTCTGTGGTTCTTAGCACTTTGTTAGGGGGGGGGGGTATCAGATTGCCCTCTGGTTTAGTCTCTTGCTTCTGCCAAGCAATTAAAAGATAAAACACTGAATAAACTTGATATTTACCTGACGTTTGTCCATTTAAATGTCCGTAAAAGCAATCGGCTGAGTTCTTGGTACAGGTCTATACACTTGTGATCTGCTATTAGGGTTACCACGCTACTAGAATGTCTAACTAAGCGCCGCACACCAAGAGGATCACAATGGAAATAAGCCTTTGGCTTTATTGTGTACTTAATCCTCGGCAGATGTGTTAATGTATGTAAACTGTCTTCATTTGAAGCTTTTTTATGTGGATTTTACATTGTCAAATAAACTACTACTACTACTAACTTCGATACAGATACCCATGAAAATATCGACAGATGCCCACCAATAGGGAGGGAAAAATCAGTAGTATGTTTGATTTTTCATTAAGAGAAAGCACTGTTGGTATCATTACTAATGCAAATCAGTATCGTAGTGTATCAGTTTAAAATTACTTTTGAGAACCTTATCTGGTCTATTAAGTTGTTTTTTCTACATATGACCTCTGTAGATACACATGGCCTAATGTGGATACTTGGCGCAGTGAATCGCTTGTGTTGCTACCAGTCTCTCCTTTTGTGTCTTAAGCTATTATAGATGGTTTTCACAGAATTGTGTTGGTAGGGAACAGTTTGAAACCTAGCTCATTTCCTGTCAGCTATTGTATTAGTAAACACTGCAACAGGAAGTAAGCTGGGGACAATTTAAAATGTTTATGTTGTTGTTAAGTTAAAACCGTCTATAAAGGTATTCATTCTCACCATATTTTACTAACAAAAGAAGCCAAATGCAAAAGATGATTATTTATTTATTTTGGGGGGGGCGCTACCTATGATCCAACAATATGGGATTCGGATTGGAATGTAATAATGTAATAATGACAGATGAGCGTGTTCCCCGCTGGCGCCATTTGCCCACTAACCCCCTCCTCTATTTGTGTATGTCTATTTGTATCAGTCACACAGTGACTAGAGCAACATAGGAAAAAGTGAGTGGCCACTGACCTAATTGGGGCCGGTCAGCCAGCACTCCCTTCCCTGCTTCGGCCAGATAACGAGCAGATTGCTCAAGTCTCCTCCACCCTGAGCTGATTTGTTTGAATGTAACAGGGATGATGGTACAGTATAGAGATTTTTTCCCCTCACTTACCATCCTCAAAAGCTGTTGAAACACTAACTTTGTTTATATACTGTAGTGATTTATTAGGTTAATGATATTTTCCCTCTGTATGAGCTTTTGATGTAAACAATGACATTATGTGACAACTATATGAGGAGTTCATTTGCAAAAACAGGTATCTCCGTTTGGATTTTTTTATAATTTTATTTTATATGTTGATGTATTTATACTGTAATTTATTTATTTTGGGGACATTTTTATTATCAATCATAACTAAAACATATTCATCTGATAATTGTCACATAAATCACCTCAATAATGTTTTCTATGTGCACTCCAGGGAGTATCAAACAGATGTTTGTTCATTTTAAGAATGGCGTTGCTCTGCACTGTCACACAACCAGCAGAGAGAAAGTGAGGTAGGCTCTCCGGCTGACCTAGACAGCGTCTGCTGCACACAGTGCACTCCCATGTCGTATCTGCCAAAACAAGTGATTGCCTGTACGTTACATCCTAACGTTACAATCGTAACGTTATCTGGTTACAATCATAAAGTGCAGCGCATCACTTTAAGTCCATGGTAACAGCAAATGAATGTTGTTTACCGTTGTAGCGTAATCAAGCATTAACCTTACATTTACATGATTATAGGAAAGTAGGCTATTGTTTCCGATACGTTTGTGTTTGGTATGTCTAATTTGTTTAGGCCTGGATTTGGAAACTAGACTATAATAAACATTACTTACGGATGGGTTTTTATATAAAACAAAGAAAACATTTCGAAATTAGCCTTAACTGCATTTGTTACCTGCTCTGAGCCCTGGATTAGCTATAACCAATCGAGTCCTTTTTAAATTAAATTTCAAAAATGTTAAATTATCGCTTATCGGACAGGAGAAGCAGATATTTGTTGGTTATAGTAGCTGAAAAAAGCCCCCCCAAAGTCTATAGATCCCCCCCAAAATCTATAAATCCCCCCTATTTGAAGAACATAAGGAGGGAATTCCCCCCCAGTTTGCAAAGTGAATTTTAAGCCCTGGTACTGCACAAACCCTTGTTTTCAGACACATGTAAAATGCCAATGTTTTATTCTGGCGATTGCATTGATGATTTGAGCTGGGATGGGCTTAGAAGCTTTGCATCTTGAAATCAAACTATTCAAGAGGATTGCAAATACCGTATACAAAATGTTGATAATCAAATAAATTCTGTGTTGTATCGTTACTGTGGGCACTTAATGTACCATTATACAAAACATCTAGAAACAGCTTGCAGGTCTCCAGTGTGGATGTATATGTGCTGACTCGGACAATCTCAGCAGCAGAAATGAATTAATGATGCATAACAACTACTTCTGGAATAAAGGTTTTATTCTAGTTGGTGCACTCAAAGCAATGCCAGGGCACGTTCCCCTCATTTAGTCTTCTCACAGACAAAAGCTAATCTATGTACACTAAGTCCATCAGCATTCACAAATGCACAATTCGCTACACTGTCTTTGAGCAGCTCCACACTTTAGATGGTCAAGTATGCGTCAATAGGTGTTTGAAGACAGAAGCCAGTAACATAAAACAGATACCGCCAACATGAAAGCCTATTTTTATAAGCACGCTCTTCCTGAGAGTGTGTGAGACTGTCAAAATATGACTGCACTACCTCTGTAAACTGGCTGGTAATTAGGCCCAGAGAGCCGTCATTGCATGGCGTAATGTGATTACATCTCACTGACAGAATGCAGCGATTAGACCTCACCGACCACAGGACTCAAGACTCACAGCTCGTATTTTTCCAACCTTCTTCAGGCCTTTAATAGAAGAGGGAGAATCCACCCTAAAACAGAATTCCCATACTGTATGCTATTCCTGTGGCAGTCCAGTCGATATATTTTGAGCATGGAAAACGAAAGGACCAATCAGAGATTCCTTCTGGAGCTGCTCAGTTGACAATGAATAGTAGAGTGTATTTTTTGGTGACACTGTCTATGTCATTGAGAAATAGCCACATTTGCTGGTTCAGAGCAGCCAGTTGTGAAACAAGTGTGGAAAAGTTAGAAGAAAACAGCAAATTCAGCTATTTCATTGCCAGTGGATCGCCCGCAAAAGGTGTCTTTCCCGTATTTGTCTGCACTAACTTTGGGAGAAAGTAACCTACATTGATATTCACCAGTATTTATTCAACTAGCCAAGATCCTTGGCGTGACATGTTAATTTGTTCTGTTTTAGGTTGGAATTTCCGTTGATTAAAGGGGTACAAGCCTTATAGGGTTTACGTATGGGACTGGACTAGGTTATCAGACGGCGTCTCCTTGGGGGCCGTCTTTCAGTCGAAGAGGGGACAAAATGGGGGCAGTTACTGTTGCAAACATTTAAAAAAAGTAGTGCGTGGTATAGTGCTGTGTGATGGCAGAGAGCACCAATGAGTTGATCACAGCCTCCATCATGCTTGGCGCTTAATGATGACATATAAAGTTTTCCAGTAAGGCTGGATGGCCAATGAACTGGGCCATAGCACTGTGAGGGGAAGTCACACACAGCTAATTTATAACGCTCTGTCAAGGCTTAAACAAACAACAACCTAGAAACAACTGAGAGGACAACTGAATAGAACTTGACAAATTATGATGTTGGCAAGGAATCTGTGAGGGTGATGTATGAGCTAATCTTCTATTTGTGAAAGGAAATGGCACCGAGGGTGGAGGAAAGGGGTCAAGGAGGAAAAATGCAGCTAATGTGGAGTTAGCATGACATTTCTACGCTCGCCGTGAACCGTGTGTGGCCTCTGCCAACGCCGGAGACAGCGAATGACGGCGAGAGTCAAATTGCAACAGACAGCGTAGGAAAATGCAAAGAATGACATGTAAACTCGACATTGCGGAGGATACATTTACCAGCCAGCAAGCGTGGCTTAATTTCTCTGATTTAATATCGCATTTGTTCTAGCAGACACCTTCTTGAGTTACGGCTTGGCAAAACACGGCAAAGGGAAGTCGAGGGCGATTTCCCCCCCGGCGTTGTCAGGTTGGAAGGAAGCGACAGGGAGAACTTGGACATTACATCCTTTGTAGCTGGCAGCTGCAGCGTCTGAACAATGAGTCTGTGCCTGTCCTCACTGTCCAGATACTGAGTGAAGTATAGAGGGAGGAAAGAGCCTGTCTGGATCTGCCAGCTGAAATATCTCATTGTGCTGAATGGGGTCACCACGATGACTTGTGCAAACGCGAAAGTGAATGAAAGTGGCGACAATTCTTCAGTCCTTTTACTTTTTGGACAAAGGCAGGATTACCGCTGTACTGCGGTATTTCACTTACATGACAGCAGGTGTGAAAGAATCTCTTTCTTTCATTTGAAAGGTTATTATTTGCCAAAGCCAAAAACAAACAGCAGTGAGTATACGAGGGATCAGCTGATCAGCATTTTGGTAAACAAACAGCGTCACTGGGTGGAAACGGGTAACTTTATAATGGGCCCCTATGGAGCCAGCCTTGAGTGTCTCACTCTAGCCGGCTGTGCTGTTTACTAAATTCACTTCACTTTAAGAACTGCGACAGTTCACACAACTTTAACATGACATGAATTTATTATACATCAGACTGTTGAGCTACTTCTGCTCTCACTCAGGATGTCAAAATATAAGCGTTGTGATGTATACTTTTTGAGATATTAACGTTTGTTTGGTACAACTCATACCAGTTAACTGCCGCGGGGTATTTAACCAGGATAGCCCCATTGAGATTTTTTTGTTTTTAATGGTTTCAAGCAGGTCCTGCATATAGGAGCCTCATTACATTACAGGCACAGTATAAAACAATAAAAAAAAAATACAAATTACAACATTACAACTAAGAAAATAGGTGTACATTACAACATTTACAAATTCTGTCACAAGGATGTCTCCAGCCACTGTTTCCTTTATCAGCCTTAACGAGACATAGCTCCTTAACATGCAACTTAACATGCAACAAAGTGAAACCTGCAAGGAAACCTGAAAAGCGTGTTACAACAATCGGCTTACATCACTTTAGCCAGTGATGTAAAGTTCTGAGAAATATAAGATTGTTGCCAAAGCCCTGGCAGATGAGTCTTCTGAGGAAGTCCATGTCGGCACAGCTCATAATGACCTCATGTCCTGTTTCAGCCGGTGGGAGGTAGAGTCAGTTGAGTCGGGTCTTAGGTAACTCCACCCAAGGGAGTGATTACTTTTTATTTTGGTTGGTATGGTGAGATATTTGGACTTCTTTTTAAAAGAAGAATAAGAAAAAAAAACATTAATTACTCTCAATACTCTAACATCCATTAAAGAAAGTCACATCTTTCCGTCGGTATGTGTTTCTGTGCACACACACAGCCATTGTGAGAATTTTATGGGAATTGTGTAAGTTTGGAAATAGCTCTCATAACTTTCGCAGGGCGTGAGGAAGCAACTGATTCGGAGGTGGTAACTGGTCATTACTGATGTTTATGGGGGAATTTACTTTTCCTTGACGGAGTCCGGCTGACGCAGACCCAAACAAAACATCAGTTGTTGTTTATTTGTTAGGGTTCATGCGGCGATTTCCTTTCTGTCGTTTTCTTGTCTCCTAATTATATCTCCCGATCCACATTTGGTAGTGTCACGTTCCCCAGTGCCGGCCCAAGCCTTTTTGGGGCCCTAAGCAGGATTTGATTTGGGGGGGGGGCACCACCTTGGTGCTGCCATTAATTAACTATTGTCAATGCTTCATCATATTGTACCTCTAAATCTAACACACATTAGTTGTTTTGCCATATCGCCCAGACACCCATCTGTAATTGAAACATACCTTTTTCTCATCTTCTCTTTTCATTGTGTATGAATGTAACACCAGCTCTGACAGAGGCAGTTGGAATTGATTAAAACACTAGTATTAACTAACCAGTCTGTACAACACAATATTGTGTTTTTGTATGATTGATATTCACATATAATAGAATATATTTAGAGAAATCGAGTGTTCTTGGGGGCCCTAAGCAGGTGGGGGGGTTTGCATATGCCTAGGGCCGGGCCTGACGCTCCCTATGTTGTAAGTCCTCTTATAACACAAATGGAATGAAGAGAGACAGAGAGAGAGAGAAGGCAAGCGAGCGGTGAGTGTGCGGTTAGTGTGGGAGAGTAAGAAGTCAAGGCTGTGGAGAAAGACCCGTGGAGACGGAGGTGGTCAGGTGTCAAGCTGCGATATGGAAACCGCCATTTAAAACTTTTGGGGATTGAGTCTTTGGAACAATAGAAAGCTGTCAGAGGGACCACCCTGTCCCAGTGCATCCTGGGCTTTGACAAGACGCTCGAAAACCAGGAAATAGGAGCCGCGGTGGAGTCTTAAATTTCTCCCTCCCCGTCCCTCGTTCGACGCATGATGTCGGCCATGATTGATGAGAGTGTTTTCCTGTAATGCTGCAAGGTCTCGAGATTGAAGATTAGTTGGCATTCGTTTGTTTCCGTGTTTGAATATGGGAGTAAATATTATCTTTTGAAACACACCTAACAATGTTTAATTTCCGTATGTCTGTGAATAATGTGCTAAAAATATTTCTTTTTACAATAAAAGACTGTGGAAGCAGTGTTCAACAGTTTCAGCTTTTACAAGCCCACCAAGCCTCTGCAAAAACACTGCAAAAAATGTAATGTAACTCTCAATAATACGCGTGAGTTAACATAAAACCAAATTCTGTCTTTTTATGGAAGGAACTCAGGAGACTAGGCCGGTTCCCAAGCTAATTAACAGTATACAGCAAGCCCAATGGCTCATATGGTCAATAATTGATATTCACATGCAGGCCGCAGAATGCAGACTATACTTGTTTTGGGCAGTGGCATCGTAACGGCAAAACAAACATCCGCCTTCCTATGCCAAAACTACACTGGGAAATCCCCAGTCTTTTCCCACTCCCCTAACCTCAATTACATCGTCTTTTTCCATGATTTAATTATGCAGTGGATTTGGGTTAAGGTTTTACTCTGAAATCTCCTTCTCCCCATGTTGCATTGACCTTAAGCCCTTGCTCACACAGGACGCCTAACGTAAGCAGAACTGAAGCTTGAGGCAGGCTCACGCTTAACCGTTTACACAAGAAGCCTTCTCTTTTCCTCTCAGCGCCTACTCGGCACGCCTTGAACCCGCCCACAATTCCCATTGACTTCATGCTTGACACATCAATGCTCGGCTTCAGCACGCGTCATGCTTGGAATAGGCGTGAATCCTGAACGATTGCTTGAGCAAGGCGTGAGCGTGGCTTCAGTGTGGCACGCGCGCAGGTGGTGTGAATGGCTTCGCCTGTTAACAAGGACGCCTAAATGAAACTTATGGGTTCAGCGTAGGTTGAGCTTAGGTTGAGTGTTGCTTCGGCGTATAGTGTGAACGGGGGCTAAGGGGATGTCAGCTGCATGCGGTGATGGGAAGATACACTTGTCACATTAAAGCAGTGGTTCTCAAAGTGGAGTCCAACGCCCAAGACATGAGTCTAAGATTTAAGAACAGAGGATATAAACATAAGACTATATACCGTACTCAGCTTATAGTAAAGCAAAAAGCCATACTAGAGAAGAGTTACTCGTCCAAAAACAGAAGCAACAGGGATCGGATCAAGTATACTTTGTGACACAGTATGGCAGTGAAGGGAACAGAATTAAACAAACCATTAAAAGAAACTGGGACATACTGAAAAGTGATAATACTCTAAGAGAAGCTCTTCCAGATGCACCCACCATTAGTTTTAGAAGAGCCCCAACCCTTAATGACAAACTTGTGAAGAGACATCTCGCCCCTGTGCGACATAAAACTTGGTTAGATACCAGAACAGGTAACCATAAGTGTGGAAATTGCAACCATTGTGTAAATATGATTAAAACCAACTATTTTATTGATGCCACATCAGGACAGAAATATGATATAAAGTAATTTATAAATTGCAACACCTCTTATGTGATTTATAGACTAGTTTGTCCATGTGGATGTTTCTATATAGGGCGAACAAAGCGTAAACTGAAAGCAAAATTGGCAGAACATAAATATGCGATAAAAACCGGCAACCCCCAGTATCCTATGGCTTTACATTATAAAGAGGCCAACCATGGGAGTTGCAACACTCTAAAGATAACAGGTATAGAACATATAGATAACTCAATAAGAGGTGGAAATAGACTAAAAAGACTCTTACAAAGAGAATCTTTCTGGATATACACCCTCAAAGCTATGCAATACCCTGGTTTAAATGGTGAATTGGACTTCTTGCCTTTCTTGTAGTTATTGATTCAGTTATGTGAGCTCCTAGGCTACTGGGTACCTTTCCTTAATGTATTGTAAACTAAATAATAAAAGATGTTTGCATTACTGAATGCTGTAAATATGAAGATTAGCTTGCTTTATTGATGTTCTGATTAGTGTTTCTCAATGTATAGCCCTCGTTTGAATATGATTTGAAGTGTCATCTGATTAGACCTGCACCATGTGACTACTCACCTGTCCTTGATTACCTTGAGTAGCCTGCCTTGTTTAAAAAAAAATGCCACACCCCAAACCATTCAGACCTGCCCTGATGAAGGCCGTGAGGCTGAAACAGATAGGCAATGTTTTTAACTTTCTGTAAATGATAGCCAACTAAGAATAAAGGCTTTTTAACATACTACCTTCTTGAGTGCCTCAGATCTCTTCAATAAATCCGGGGGATCCCCCAGGGCTCCTTGAGGGGGTTTCATGGGCCTCCCCAGCAATAATTAATAATTCCATCCATAAGTAACAGAATGACAGAATGTATGACTATTTAGTCATGGGTTTCATATACTTTCTGTAATAAAACATCTGAAAGCAGAAATCATATCAGATGCGCCCCATGGGACAACAATCTGATCAAATGTGGGTCAGTTTAGGACATGGACTGCATTAAAGGATAAAGACACAGATAATGCATTCACAGATAATGCATTCAGGGGGATGATTGCCTGCTGACTGCACTGTAAAAGATGAGGGTGATGAAATGTGACTTTTGTCGAAGTCTGGACACATGTTTTGGACTTAAAGCCAAAGCTAATCCGCCTGGCAATGACAAAAAGAAGGAGGAAGAGGAGGAGGGTATTTTATGACTGAAGGGAGGAGAAAGAGTTTAAAGGGGTCAAGATTCAAGATTCAAGATTCAAGATTTTTATTGTCACTCCATGTACAAGTATCACATGTGAAATTCTTGTGCTGTGGTCTCCGTTTACAACATAGTACAAATATAACAGGGCATATGAGTGCAAAAACAACAAGAGACACAACAAGCAATAAGGCAGTATAGTGATAAGACAAGTCAGAGACGCGTGATTTCTAACCCCACATAGGATAAGCAATAACCACGCCCTGTGGCGCCGGGATTGGCCAGGAGCAACACTGGAGGGCACGCAGCCCAGCGATTTCATGAACCAACTGAATAGCTCTTGAGAAGGACAGCGATTTCAAGAGCGGACATTGAAATTAATTATGGTCACCTACCTTCCTTAGCATAGTAATAATAATAATAAGCATAATAATTGTAATCTACACAATGTACACAATCTACAAAAACATGCAATAATATAAACGGTGTTGTGTTCACGTTCATAGCTCATATATTATAATGTATCATATCGTTAATTTCAAGCTCAATTCTTACCCAGAGAAAAGGTACAGCACTGAAAATGTAACAATAGTTTTTTAAACATCTTTATTTTAAAAGATGAAAACCCCCAGGTGCTTTAGTCCCAAGCTTCAATGCTCCTGGCCAATCCCGGGGCCACAGGGCGTGGTTATTGCTTATCCTATGTGGGGTTAGAAATCACGCGTCAGAGACAGTGGCATATTCACTGCACATAGGTGCACATGTCATGTGCATACTTTAGACGTGCTTAAACATTTTAAATTCGGCGTATTTGACATACAGGTGCAAATAGCATATTCCTTATTAAACATACAATTAAATTCGGCGTATTTGACATACAGGTGCAAATAGCATATTCCTTATTAAACATACAATTAAACATTAGACATACGTAATGGTAGCAGCTACAGTACGGTACAGTACGGCTACTACACTATTTGTGTATGTTAAGGAGTCTCGTGGCCTGCGGGAAGAAACTGTTCCTCAAGCGATTTGTGCGTGCTTTTGGAACCCTGTATCTTCTCCCTGAGCTTAACAGGGAGAACAGGCTGTTGTGGGGATGGTTTGTGTCTTTGATGATCTTCAGGGACCTCCTGAGGCACCGCTGTTTATACAGTTCATGCAGTTCTGGCAACTCACATCCTGTTACGTGCTGGGCCGCGCGTCTCACTCTCCGTAGCGCCCTGCAGTCCATGGTGGTACAGTTCCCATACCAGGTGGTGAAGCAGCCAGTCAGCAGGCTTTCAATGGTGCCTCTGTAGAAGTCCCTAAGGATTTCTGGCCTTAGCCCAAATTTCTTCAGGCGCCTGAGTCCGTGTATTCGCTGTTGGGCCTTTTTGACAACAGTGGCGGTGTGGCCGGCCCAAGTCAGGTCCTGGTGGATGTTGACTCCCAGGTCTATCTAGTTTCAGGAGCTGCACATGGCTATAGGTGAAGAAGAGAAAAAAGGAAGTATCCATGTCAGTGAGGGTTGGACACTAAACTCTTACGAGGTGCTCAGCTTGCCGACTGTGACATGACATGCGGTAGTCATGTGTATTTTTTCTGGCTGCTTTGATCTCTGCAGGTTTGTTCTAGTGACCTGAGTCAATATGCAACAGGATAGGTGAGGTTGTTCTGATCTTCATGTTTTCCCTGTGATGTCTTTATCTGATCTCTACTGTCTTCTCTTCACAATTGGTGAAGATTGTTTTCTTCTATAACCTAGTCCGTGTTCTAGGATAGCATATTATAGTGTCAAAGCAGAGAACATCAGTGACCTCCCTTAATCAGTTTGACACCATGCAAAATTTCAACTCGCTTCTTGTAAAGTTGAAGCATGCCAAGGAGGAGGTATGTGTGGTCTGGATGAGCAGCGAGCAGGAGAATGAAGTAGGGAATAAATACCATGCCTGCATCTCTCTAATTTAATGTAAGTATAGCATGAGCTCATTCCTGAGGCACACGCATTTCTTTTTCTTTTTTTTCCAAACAAAGAACATTATGAGCTCACATTTCGCACAGCCATATATTACAGGCAGTTTTATGCTCAACCCAGAATAACATAAAAATCCGATAGAGTGGTTTTTTTTCTTCTCTCCCTTCTCTGCAAGGCCTGGGCTTGGTTTGCCTGGCACTGCACAGTGTCCAAACTTAATTATTGCATTTTAAATGGAGCCCTTTTTTTGGTGGGACGGATAAGATTGAATGTAGTTTTAGGATCAGTTGAGGATCAAACAGAAACTTTGCTGGCATTTATTTCGGTCCTGAAAAACAGAGGTTCCCTTCATCCCCCCCTCCTCCCCCTCCAGGCTTCCCTGGTTCCTAAGCCCCCGTTCACACTATATGCTGAAGCAATGCTCAACCTAAGCTCAACCTATGCTAAACCCACAAGTTTCATTTAGGCGTCCTTGTTAACAGGCGAGGCCGTTCACACCACCTGCGCGCGTGCCACACTGAAGCCACGCTCACGCCTTGCTCAAGCGATTGTTTAGGATTCACGCCTATTTTCCAAGCGTGAAGCTTGAAGCTGCGAGGCATGAAGTCAGTGGGCGGGTTCAAGGCGCGCCGAGGAGGAACTGAGAGGAAAAGAGAAGGCTTCTTGTGTGAAGGGTTAGGCGTCAGTTCAGCTTGTGCCTGCTTCAAGCTTCAGTTATACTTACATTCGGCGTCCTGTGTGAACAAGGGCTAAGGGGACATTGGGAGCCAAAAGGTTGGGAAAGCATGCATCCAATGATGGGAAGGTTGGTAGTTCACTTCCCCATGCCAGTTGGGAAAATCTGGGCAGGGGAAGTGAACAAGTAATCCCCCCCTCCTCAAAATGTGCTGTTGAGGTGTCCTTTGGCAAGGCACGTAAGCTCCATGGCAGACAGGAGACTGCTGTTGTATATTCCAACTCCCCCCGCAGGTGTGCAAAACTGTGCTGTTGCTGCTGAAACAGTGTGCATAATCATAATAATTCTCTGACTAAATACCTGTTGAGAAAAGCCTGAATTTGAGTGGAAGCTTATACAACAGGCGACAAACTCTCTTGCTTGATTAGCACCCAACCATTGTCCTTCACTACAGTTTCGCTCAAGGCTGTTGGAAACGACAGATAAATAAATACACTGTTTCTTTCAACATCCCAAAAATCCTTTTGATCTTACCGCAAGTCCTGCAAGGCTCTGTCTTAACTGACATAGAAAATGAGATGCAGACAGAAAAGAGGAAAACCCCTATATGTCATTATACAATATATGTATACCGTATATATATATATATATATATATATATATATATAGCAGTAGTGAGGAAATCCAGCGCACACCAGGTTGTTAGAATAGACTTCTTTTATTTAAATTGCATAGATATGGCGAACAACGCGTTTCGCTGTTGCTTCATCAGGTTCGCTTTACAAATGAATGGCACAGGGGGGTGGGTTTAAAAAGGCTGTACCATCAATTATCAACAGGTGAGTAACATTACAGATCATGTGACAGCATGATTTGCAGACCATGTGACAGCAAGAGAATGCAGTTTATACATGTTTGAAAAGACAAGTACATTGAGTTAAATATATCATTATCAAGTGTCACAATTACATAGATTAGAAAATAGAAATAAAAAAAAAATATGTGGAAGAATTTCAAAAGGACATGGTCAGACACATTTATTTACCTAGAACAGGCTCCAGAATGGTCACAATGAAACCACAGAACAGCTTATGCATCTAGTGCAATACCTCAACTCTTTTTATATATCTAGGGGGGGGGGGGGGTGTCCGTGCCAGGGAGATAGTGCCTCATCTCACTCTCCCTATACAAGGCATCACCTGCAGGTAGAAAAAATAAAGTTAATACATCATAAAAATGGACTCAGATCAAGTATTTCATTCAGACCATTGGGCTCAACTGTGTTTAAGGTGTGTATCCAATATGCTTCCCTCCTAGCCTAAGTAATTGGTTGATGATATTTCCCTTTCTTGGATTGGGTAAGACTCTCTCAATGCCTATAAATTTCATAGAGGCTGCAGAGCCATGATTTCTGTCATTGTAGTGGCGAGCACAGCCCTGAGCACAGCTGTGCACAGGGCACTACTTTCTTATATATATATATATATATATATATATATATATATATATATATATATATATATATATATATATATATATATATATTTAGCCAGGTAAGTCATTAAGAACAAATTATTATTTACAATGGTGACCTGGCAGACCTAGAATATATATATATGTCATGTGAATCAAGAGGTGCTGGAAGTAGTCAGAAAATACATGTGAAATATGAAAATGAAAGAAAATGAGGGGCGCTTACTGTTTTATTGTTCCTATTATGAACAACCAGAAAAGGCTGGGAATGACCAAAGCTGTTTGACAAGTCTTGGAAGGAAGGAAATCATTTGCTAGTTTATGT
This sequence comes from Poromitra crassiceps, assembly GCF_964638095.1. NCBI lineage: Eukaryota > Metazoa > Chordata > Actinopteri > Beryciformes > Melamphaidae > Poromitra > Poromitra crassiceps. The sequence continues at coordinate 62,905,930 of NC_139625.1, forward strand.
GTATGTTAAAATGTTTAAGATGGAATGTTTAAGTGCATGTAAAGATACAAGCAACATGTGACAACAGATGTTTCCCAGTTGTTTTGTTCTTGTTCAATGTTGTATTTGCACAGTGTCTTGTAAAGACACTCTCATGGCTGAGCTGCCAAGGCTAATTGCACCAAAATAAAATAAGGCCATCATCAATCCTAATCATCACTGTAAATCAGTAGACAAAGCTAAACCTCATAGCCCTGAGTGCTAAAATGCTTCTCTGGCCTCCTTCCAGATGTGAGCCATCTGTTGTGTTCAGTCACTGAGGTGAGACAAGTCGCGTCTCTCCAGACGGTGACATCACCCAGAATAGAGACGGGCTAAAATCCAACATTCAGTGCTTTCATTAATAACTCCGCTGATCCGAGCCTTTTCGGGGCCCCTTCCCTCTTGCCTTGACATGCACTAAGGTGTCCCGCCGGTGCAGTCGATCAACATTATAAGCCTGGTGCCACGGGGAGTCCGGTACGGCCGAGAGACCTCGAAATACTCAAGCTGCACCGCAACATCCCTGACACGTTCCTCTCTTGTTCACCTCCCCGCGCGGCTTCACATGTTCGTATTTGATGGACTGGCATGGCAGAAAGTCATGCTCCAAACACCTTCTTAAGTAGGAGTGTGCAAATCTTCAGATCTAAACAGTGCGGTGCTGCGCCGCCTCGTTCATTCCCGGCATCGGCTTTTGGGATTTCCAAGATATTTTCTAATCAATCACTCCAGTCGCCGGATACCTGTGCTAATGTTGCTGACAGCAGCCCAGCAACACCTTGCCACTAAATCCTGGAGAGAATCCATTTTTGCACTTACACTTGAAACGCATCCCATGAGCCGTGCCTATCTCAGTCAGTGGCCTTCAATACAGCATGTAGGCTTCTGCACTGCAGTGGATACAGGCCCTGCTCCTATAAGCCACATAATCCCTCTGAATGCAGGGGAGGTTTTCTGTAATTGTGGAGAGACCATAGAATTAGTCTGCAATGAAGACCGACTGTGGAGAGACCATAGAATAGTCTGCACTGAAGTCCGACATCCCCATGTGCAACACAATGGGACAGAATGGGTTGGGATGCCATTTCTTCTTATTTGTAAGGAAAAATACCACACAAAACACAGAGAAAGAAAATGTGGAAAAGCTTTGCGCCAAAATTTGATTCCCCTAGAACAGTGGTTCCCAACCTGCGGTACGCGTACCGTAGGTGGTACTTGCGACCCCTGCTGGTGGTACTTGGAAGGCTCTGTGAAAAATTTTTTTTTTTTTTTTTTTTTTTTAAGTTTTTGTGCAAAATCCATGGTGGTCATTAGTAGTAGTTTTCAAACATGTGAAAGTGAAATAATAATAATTATTATTAATATTATTGGCAGTGTTTCTCAAGGTAGGTGGTACTTGCGGCCCCCCCTGCTGGTGGTACTTGATCCCTGGAATCCCAATGTTTAAATTATGAAGTGGATCAAAACGGGAGGGAATCGTAAAAGAGCTGTAGTAGAGGAGAGCAGCAACGATGAAGCACAAGGAGGTGAAGACAGCAGTCAACCCAGCACAAGTGCAGCTGCTGCAGGTTGCACATAGGCTGCAGGTTGGAATAAATTTGCCTCCTGCGTGAACTGTGCATAGCTGAATACAGGCCCGTAGCTACCATTGAGGACACCGAGGTCATGACCTCGGTGCCCAGATCTATTAATCTGTCATTGATGTTTTAATGCGACAGTTGATCGGAAATGCAACAATTTGCTTCCTCTCTGTGTGCTATAGAAGAGAGATAACTCACAACATTCCGATTTTGCATTGAGGCTAGATTGGGGCTAGACTTTGGGGACAGTTCTATTGAAGTGAATGGGTAAGTAACTCCCCTGTAAGTGATGTTTGTGTAGATGGGCCATTGTATTTAATTGAGCAGTATTCTGCCATGTGACCTGTATGCAGAATATAAATTATATCATATGGGGAGACATTTATTTTTTGTATCATTTTAAAGCAACAGCACAGTAAAGAGGATATTAATCTAACATGATGTATGTAGTTCTTTATAGATCTAGCCTCTTCATTTTGCTCTCAAAGTGCACCAGATTGAAGCATTTTACTTTAAAATGGACAAAATTTTCTATCCGGGGGTGCACAGCCCCCCCTGGTCCCCCCACGCCGCGCTAAAATGACCTCGGTATTTCTCAAACCCTGGCTACGGGCCTGGCTGAATAGACTGTATTTTAACGTCGGTCATATGGTGGTACTTGGAGAGCCAACTACTTTCTCAGGTGGTACTTGGTGTAAAAAGGTTGGGAACCACTGCCCTAGAACACAGGTTTTCAAAGTGGGAGGCGGGCCTCCCGAGGGGGGCTTGAAGCAGTTTCAGGGGGGTTAAAGAGATAGTTCAGAGATACAGTACTTTTCGGGAAATTTCCCACTTTCAGAATCAGAAACAAAGAAATGCCTTCAGACAGACCTTTTTATGTATTTGGTCTAGTCTGAATTATGTCAAACAGCAATCGTGGCTCAATTGTTGAGTGTCTATGGTATCAAATAACATAATCATGATCCCATAGGCATCCACGAATCGAGCGAGGGGGGCTCCTTATTTGAAAACCCCTGCCCTAGAACATGCGTTTCCCCTGGTGCTGTGTCTGTCATCGCCTCGATTTCATACCAGTTTTTTTTTAAACATACTGCATTTCCCATTTTCCTAGGATCAGAATTTTGTGAAAGTGAAAAAAATCTGCACGTGAGGGTGATCATGTGATCATTTCACTTGTTTCTGCACGTGAGGGTGATCATGTGATCATTTCACTTGTTTCTGATGCAAATCAACTTGTTTCAGAGTTTCGTAGCATAAGCGTTATTTTTTCTTTGTTCTCCTTATTTTCTTTGATCAGGTTTTTTCAGATTTCCATTCCATTTTCTCCCCAATTGTACTTGGCCAATTCCCCTGCTGTCTCGGCCATTGCTCCACCCCCTCTGCTGATCAGGGGAGAGTTGTAGACTAGCACATGCTTCTCCGACACGTGCCGCTTCTTTTCACCTGACAGTTTCGCTTGCAGGACGGAGCGCGTGCAAGGATCATGCTATTCCCCCCAGTTCCCCTCCCTCCGAACAGGCGCCGACCAGAGGAGGCACTAGTGCAGTGACCAGGACACATACCCTTCATCCGTCTTCCCACCCGTAGACACGGCCAATTGTACCTGTATGGACGACATTGGACACCCAGGCAACCCGGAGGTAACACGGGCGCTCGAACCTACTACGACCCTCATGTTGGTAGACAGCAAATCAACCACACTCTAGCACTATCCAGACGCCCAACATTTTCACATGGTATTGCAGTGATCTGCCTTATTCTGACTTGTTTCAACAGTATACTGACACTCTTCTAAACTGAAACAAATTAAATGGCATTGGAAACGAGTGGAGTTATTTCACCTCATTGGCAATTTTTTTTCCCTGTATGAAAAATAAGATTTGATTATAAAGGGATTATAAAATGACTGAGGATAAAGCGTGGACACAGCGCCAAAACGTATTTCTTCTAGGCCTAGGGGATGCAAATCTGGCACAAAGCAAGATGGAGATGCTGGATGATACCAATCCCCGGGTTGGATTGGCACCAGCGACGTGGCGGCTACATGGTGCGAGCCTCCGCCTGCTTCTCCTCACTCTTAATTCTGCGTCGGAGACCATTTGAGGCCGTTTGCCCAGTAAACGAGGATAATGACAGCTCTAAGCCCGAACGGGAAGTGAGCACACGATAGAGACTTAGCTCGCTCCCGGATCCCAAACCGCCGCCCTGCCAGGGTCTCATCCCCTCTGAGCACTCTGGGAGGGCAGTGATGTCATCCAGACAGCCAACCACACGCATGCAGACACACACAGGCACAGAACTCAGACATACACATTACGCACATCGTGGCTCACTCTGGCTCCTTAAAGTAAATTCCAGCGAGCGCCACACCCCATGTCCCGGATCACTATCATTTACATTCCTGATGAACGCAATCGAGGTGAAGGTCTTTATCTACGAGGGGTGAGCGAGTGGGAGAGTCCAGGGTGAGCGAGCGGTTGGCCGGCCGTGATGGAAACCCTGAGAGAACAGGATCATAAGGTAGGGAGAGAGAAGGAGAGAGAGAGAGAGAGAGAGAGGGGGGGGAGAGAGAAGGAGAGAGAGAGAGAGAGAGAGGGGGGGGGGAGAGGGGAGGAGGAAAGGGAGGGGGAACAACACCTTTGATAAAGCGTGTGAAGGAAGTCATTGGAACATGTGGTGGTCACCGATGGGTCGCGGTGTCGGAAAGGTCACATTAAACATGACCTTCCATCATGAGGCTGGTCTCCCGAAATGGTATGACTTTTAACTGCTTATGAAACAGTCTCAACTGAACACTGATGGCTCACATCTGACATACATCAGCAAATGAGACCATCAGCGAGGAGGTCGGCCATTTCTATATTGTTATTCCAAATGCCTGTACACTGACCAGGCAAAGTGTCCGTCCTGTGTCACGTCCGTGTGAAACAGGTTGTAATTTTTGTTCCGGGCGGCGAATGAAGGAGTGACGTCAACCTTATGCAGTAAATAAAACAGTGGGGAAGGCTCCCTGAGTGGGAGAAGCCCTGCCTGGCCTGCCGCGGCTCAGACAGCACGGTGGAGACAGCGGGAGGAGCCTCGCTGTTCAGGAAATGCAGTTTTCGTTACGGGTGAACAGTACCACTTTTGCCAACTGGCGTCGCCACAATCAACACAAAATGAAAGTTCCTCCCAGTGCTTTAAAATCTAAATACATGCGAAAAGTGGAAGAAATACGTTCCAATTATGGAAAGGAGACACAAATAGAAACAGGCAGTATTTGACACCCTCGTTCAGTTTTCTACTGTGATTCAAGTTAAAAAAAAATCTTATTTGGGTTAACCATGACCAAAACCTTACACTAACCCTGACCAAATTGTTTTTAGTTGCCTAACTTCAGTCCTAACCTTGAACCTTCACCGTAACAAAGTTGCTTCATTTCATCAACTTAAACGTTGGCTGAACTTTTCATGAACAGGTGAAAAATAAATGTCTACATTCATATTATTGTAACAAAGTGATGAAGGAACAAGTTTGTCTGCATAACATGTATCTGTGATTGAAACTGTGTTTAAGTTCTAATGGCAGTCAGTGTAGTTTTTGTATTGTTATTGTGCCATATATTCCATTTAAATGGAATGTACAGTAGTGTGAACAACTTCATCTACTCAAATGAATAACCATTATTTTGAGTTCTACCTATTCGTATTTGTGACAATAATCTAACAATCAAAGTTCCCTTCACACATACAGTAAATCAGTCTAATCAGAGGACTTTAATCCCCTTACATGTACGCCATTACTTTTGAAATGATGTCTGTCATCTGAGGTTTTGCTGTTCTTTGGAGGCGAGCCAAGGCAGTATAAGAGGGTTTGGTTAAATGACCACCGAAGGCATCTGCTGAGCTTTGTCATGTCAAGGGTGTGTCCTGTACGGAGGGAGAGAGAGAGAGATAACGGAGAGAGTGAGAGAGGGGAGAGAGAGAGAGATTGAGAGACAGAGAAGGGGGTGAGAGAGACATTTTCTTGCAATCTCGACATAATTGGTCGTATGGGTTGGAGGACATGTAGAATCTATGACACATAAAACCCATAAAACCTGCAACTGATAAGGCAGCATGTGAACAGTTTATGGTATAATGCCCTTTCTTTGAGACAATGGAGTATGTTATTCTTCAGCCCGCTAACTAATTACATACCAGACATCAGCAGAAATACATTTAGGCTACAATGTGTTTGTGTGTTTCAAAGGTAAATCCCTATCAGGAAGAGTGATGAAGACTTGCAGCCAAAATGCCAAATGTGTGTTTTCATGTCTAGCCTATGTCTATGATGTAAATGTTCAACACTGCACCGGGTCGTCTGTCTCTCCCGTTTTGCCAATGGAGTCCTGTTTTGGAGTCTTCTTGGCTAATATCATGCATCACAGCCTAAATGGTCCTTTTAATCCGATCAGTAGTGAAATAGCAATGAAATGACGTTCTGTCAGTGGAATATATTTTGCAGATATTTTGCTAAGCTCTTGGATTTTTTTCCTTCCATAAACGCGATTGTGAAAGAGTGATTAGGAAAGCCATTTCCTGTGTTTAAACATGTTGGACAGTGTTTGTAGATAAGTCAGAGAATGAGTAAATGAGACAGATGGATACACTCTGGGCTATCTTGAGACTTTAATAACCCACAGTCATTTGTTGGTCGTTGACAGTTACATGACAGTACATTCATAACATTCATCACTTATGAGTTATTTGAAAACTATTTTACATGCAAGACGGCTGAATTTAGGCGGTTTTACCCACACAGCTGTACTGTGTATACTGTGCCCCCACTGTGTGTCAGGACAATGCAGCGCCTTGGAGTGAGCTCAAGTGAGGTTTTATCCAAATTGGGAGAGAATCAAACAAAATATTAGATCAATTTCCTTCAAACTCAACCCAACTGGCTTGTGATCCCATTCTTCCAAGCTGATGCCGTTCTCAGCCTCACCCAGCATTTATATGCTTATGCTATACCTCTGTGCTGAGAGGCTTTGAAGTGCAAATTCAGCCATTATATTGTTGCGAGATGAGGAGCAGTCACAGTTGTTGTTTTGAAAACAAAACATATAGATTGACTGACAGACAGACAGACAGACAGACAGACAGACAGATAGATAGATAGATAGATAGATAGATAGATAGATAGATAGACAGACAGACAGACAGACAGACAGACAGACAGACAGACAGACAGACAGACAGACAGACATAGATAGATAGATACTGTAGATAGATACTGAGAACTTTCTCCCAGCTTTTGTTGTTAAAACTGTGTGGAAACAATTTTGGGAGTTTAAAAGAACTGCATTGCAGAAGCAATCCAGACTGTTTAGGGCAGCCCTTCATGCAGAAGCGCCGATGACATGCAGAAGTTGTGTGCTTGTAAACACAGATAAAATGGAATGAAATAATGTAACGTTGCTCGGGACATCCATTGCCAATGTTTTAAAAAGTAAAAGAGCGATGTGAATATACAGCACGAAATTCCGATGTGAATTTTGACCCACCTGTCAATCAACAGATGTGTACATGTCGGAAGTGAATTTCTGAAAAATCCACCTTGGTCCGAAAAAATAAACACCGCAATAACGCTCAGCGAAACTTGGCTGTTTGTATGCACAGTTGCATTAACTGATATAGGTTCTGAAAATATTATTGACGTGCGAGTTAATCGCACGAAAAAGAAAACCTTTACAAAGTGATTGGCTGTATCTCCAGTTTGTTTCACTACAGAGGAGAATGTATCTCCAGTTTGTTTCACTACAGAGGAGAATGTATCTCCAGTTTGTTTCACTACAGAGGAGAATGTATCTCCAGTTTGTTTCACTACAGAGGAGAATGTATCTCCAGTTTGTTTCACTACAGAGGAGAATGTATCTCCAGTTTGTTTCACTACAGAGGAGAATGTATCTCCAGTTTGTTTCACTACAGAGGAGAATGTATCTCCAGTTTGTTTCACTACAGAGGAGAATGGGGAGAGCGTCATTTCCGGTAACTTGACAAAGGGGCGTAGATTTTAGCGGGCGTACAAAATACTATTTTTGACAAGAAGTTCCCAGAAGATTTGTAGGCGGAGATCTCCAATTGTCTGGGAGCCGAGACTAACAGACAGGTGGGAAAATATTGGCCTGGAACATTTCAGGCTTTATGAGTTGATAATTTGAGAAAGCTCTGCTGTTTGAAATCTGATTAGCGGGTCTCTCTGTTACGCCTCCACGGGCCGCTTGAGATCAATGCTAATCCATGAGGAAACCATCAAAGAGTCTCAAGAGGCAGATCCACCCTGCTCACCTGACAGCTGCCTGGCCAGATTAGTGTGTGTGTGTGTGTGTGTGTGTGTGTGTGTGTGTGTGTGCGCGTGCGTGTGGCGTGTGTGTGTCTATCACTTCCCGTCTTCCTGTGCGCTTTGCTGCCAAGTTACATCTACTGTTCTATTGTTCTGCTCATACGTGGCTTCAATGCTTCAAAGTCTATCACCACCATGCAGTTTGAGGCTGGCTCTGGTCCAAGTGGAACTGCTTTTATCATTTATAAAAGCCTCCCTTTTACCTTTATAATCAAGTTAAAAGGGAGGTATGTTTATTGAGGTTTGAGGTAAACCTGGATGATGGAAATCCCATAGATAGAGATGCACAATATTGGATTTTTGTGTGTGTTGCCGATATCCACACATCATTCCCCCCCACCTATTTCACAAAACATCAAGTCTCTCCTGTAGTGGTATTAACACATTGTCATGCCTAATATTGTGGTGGCCCACTGGTAGATGCAGACATGAATACAATACTTTTCCAAATGTGCACTGGGCAAAATAAGAAAACTACTTCAACTTATATGTAAAACATGATTTATTTTTAAATTTATGTTAACATTTTCCTTCAAACCAATAAGATTTGACCTATCATACTTAAACAGGTGTGGATGATGCTCTCCCTGAGACATTCCTGACAATAGCCACCACAAACAGGGCAGATTTGGACATGGTGTCCAGCAGTTAGTCAAGCGTCGGGCATTTGGGCATAATTCAAGCGTCATTTTATTGGCCTGTCATATCGGCAGAAGTTTTAGTTTTGGGCAGATGCCGATATTTCATTTTAAAGCCTTCATTAGACGATACCGATGACGTGCCGATATCATTGTGCATCCCACAGCAGGACTACAAAATCTTAAATCAAACATTGATCAAACTACAAAAGGGCAGAATCTGAATGAATACCGCTGTCATCACATGTTTCAATTCTCTGTTTTCTGAAAGAGTTGTTTGTTGGATTGACTATGCCATGGTCCCAGCAGACATGGAGGAACCTGATCGTTTCTCCCTGTAAGCAATGACGCATCAGCAGCTGTGACTGACAGACAGACATACAACACGCAGTGAAAGAGGTGTCTCATATGTAGCGTGTTTTTGGACCAGTTGGTGCTCATTTCCATCGGCATGTTTTTCAAAAGGCTCTGCTTTGAAACGGCACTTGGCCACACCGGGGGACCTCTCTGTTTGCAGTCTATGATCCGTTCTGTTAGGCCGGCCAGTGCCAAGTTCTCACAATACACGTAATGGCTGGTGGTTACGCGTGGCCCGGGGCTCCCAAACGCACCACGTCTGTGAAAACAGCCATCGGAACATCCTCTTTAAGTGTTTGCGATTTACATCAAAGTCCAAAACGCTAGAGAGGTAATGATTATCAGCTGTACCAATTGATGGCAGCAGACGCATGGCATGCCTGCCCCATAGACTGCGCGCACACACACACACACACACACACACACACACACACACATTTAAATGATTTATTTATGTCCACATAAATACAGAGTACAAAGGACATAAACACTAGTAATGCAATCAGATGTTGGGAGTTGGTCAGATACAAGAGTGCCTAATTGGCGACCACAATAATGCATACAAAGAAGATATAATACCGCACAGGGTGATGACAAAGGCAGATTGACATACAGTTATACTGTAATACAAGATAAGGGACAGCATCCAATTTCAAGGGTACAAAAAGCAGCGCCTTCTCCATATTGAGCGACTGCCAATAATAGCAGATACTGAACAATACCTTGCTAACTGTTTGGCCCTTCTCTTAGGTAGACCAGCCATCTGAAGGCCTCTTACAACCAGCTTATGGACATGACCCAGGCTACCAAATATGAAAACTATAAGTTTACACCTGTAGCCCAGCTGTGAAATGGTCTGCTCCAGCTGTTGATATTTTAGCATCTTGGTTATAAAGGCCTCCTCTAGGCTGTGGTCAAAGGTACAGCCAACCTCAAGAACAAACACCTCTCTGAGATTTTCATTCACGACAACAACATCAGGAGTGTTAGCTGGAATATTAGAGAACACATCAGAGTCGTCACTACACAGACTGAACATGCTCGGCTTCACGGTGGAATGCTTATAGAGTGAAATAGAAGATCTAAAAATAGAGGAGATATCTTTTGATATCAAATCCACTATTCTATCGTGCCTACATATGTAAAGCCCTTTGTATGCATGGCAACCATTTAAGATGTGAGACATGGTTTCAGTAATCTGTTCATGACCATGATGTATACAGTGAGGAGCATGACTGTTCGGAAGCCAGATGGAAAGATTGAGCTTGGTTGGTAAGGCCTGTAGTCTTGCTTTTATAGTAAAGATAACAATGCTCTCATCTATAGCTAGGTTTTTAAATACTGCATGAGACACAGAGTGATCTGCTACAGGAAGACATGCGAGCTTTCCTTGGAGTTTCAACTCAGTCCACACACACGCACACACACACACACACGCACAATCCTGATCTATTAATTGCTCACTCGCTAGGTAAGTGTGATCCTTTGTTCGGAAATAGCTGTTATTAGTCTGTAAATTGCAGCCTGTCCTCCTGGTCCAGCCCTTCAATCTGAGGGTGTTTGATTCCTGTGTATAATCTCATAGTGGTATCGCTCCATGATGGGATGACGTCTCATGCAGTTGGGTAAGGAACGTTCCGCCCCCCCCCCCCATTGCTGGAGTCAGGGGGGGGGGGGGAGTCAGACTTCGGGAAGCTCTACACATTAAGCCCCATTTATTTGTGAAACTCTCCAATTCTGGACTAGAATTGGAGAGGTAAGAAAAACCAGAGGTAAGACCTACAGGTCGGAGAGCAGAAGTCTTTCATTGCACATCGTAAATGATTTAACAAAACACAAAGCACTCACTCCTTCAAATAAACAAAGAAAGAAAGAAAACACAATACATGGTGACAGGTTAGTTGCACTCAGGAATGGGATCAAATAAAATCCCAATAACCACATGCAGGATAGACCCCAACAAAAGGTGCTTAAGCTCAAGACTCCAAAACCTATATTGGTTATAGGTTTCTGATACAGAAAAAATAAATAAAAAGACAATGACTAAAACATTGGCTGACGTGCAAAACGGCGATGCACATGCAGGCAGTTCTCTGAAAGAAGACTATGTACACTTTTGTGAGTGACAAGTGCCTGGTGAAGAAAAATAAACGAATAAAATCCAAAATGACATTGTTTTCCCTTAAGAGGGTATAGCGGACATATTTCTACACTGCTACTAACCTCCCTGAGGGTTACTGCTGACAGACAGGGGAGAGGAGAGGTCAAGGTCACATCCCCCACCCTCACCTTCTCTCTCTCTCTCTCACACATACGCACGCACACGCACACACACACACACACACACACACACACACACACACACACGCGCACACGCACACACACACACACACACACACACACACACACACACACACACACACACACACACACACACACACACACACACACATGCATACACACACAAGATAGAGGCATAAAGAGAGAGAGAACACAGGAGAGAGAAAGTGGGAAAATAGAAAGAGTTATAGTAGAAAAAAGATCTACCTCTAGGAGCCGTCCACCACCACTCAGACTGTACAGCACACAAACAACAACGAACAAAAATGTGTTTAGCCAGAGAACGACCATAAACCCTCATTTTGGCCTTAAAAGGGCAGCGAGCGACGACAGTTTTCACCCTGGCAATCAAATCCATGTTCCATTTTAACAGCAGAGCCCTGCTGAGGCCCGGGCAGAGATCAGAGACGAGAGAGAGAGACAGGAGGGGGGGGGGGGGGGGACAGGGAGAATATGAGGGAGAAAACAAAGAGAAAGATGAAGGGGAAGAAAGAGAGAAGAGGGGTAGAGACTAGAGAGAGAGAACGAGCAAAGAAAAACAAAGAGACGAAGGGGTGAGATAAAAAGAATTTGAGAGAGGGAGATAGAGAGATAGACTGAGAGAGGGAGAGAGGAGACATATGGATTTGATTGCAAGCGGATGATGTCATGTATGTATGTCAGGTAATCAGCCCCGGGGCTGTGCATATCACACAAGCATGTGTGCGTCAGACGACAGCCAGCCTGCTCCCTCAGACAGCCTGCTACCTCAGACAGCCTGATCCCTCAGACAGCCTGCTCCCTCAGACAGCCTGCTCCCTCAGACAGCCCGCTCCCTCAGACAGCCTGCTCCCTCAGCCCGCTCCCTCAGACAGCCTGCTCCCTCAGACAGCCTGCTCCCTCAGACAGCTTGCTCCCTCAGACAGCTTGCTCCCTCAGACAGTGCTGAGTGGATAAGGGCAAGACTAGGCTGTGTCTGTGACAGCTGCGGAGGGATGGTGTGTATCTGCACTGAGACTCAGGTGCAGACTAGACACACACACACACATGCACATGCACACACTTTCAGTTGCTTCAGGGCATTAAGAAAGAAAACCAGTCCAGTCTTCGCAGACACACACAAACACACATCACCATACACTAATAGGTGTCTGAGTCTGCACCATAGAACTTGAATGGATAGAACGGTCATTCCCGTTCAAAGCAACATTCCTGGATGTTCGGAGCAGCGGCCGTTTTGGTATAGGTTAGCTTCTGAACAAACTGACTGAACATAAAGTCACTGAGGCGCAACGTTTTGCAGCACGGACCAAAGGAGCTTCTCTGTATCCTGTATGCCACGGATTGCTAACATGCTAATGTTGACTAATTGCTCGATAGAGAAGCTATGTTAGCCTCGTCGCTACTGTTAGCTTGAGTTTTGACAGTTTGCTAACAGACACATCTGCACAGTTCTCAAGGAAGTGTGACACATCTTATGGCCTTAATGCCCAGACTTGCATTGACACCATAGTGTTGGTGGCTCAGTGGTTAGTGCTGTTGCCTCACAGCAAGAAGGTCCCGGGTTTCGAACCCCGGTCCGTCCCAGGTCCCTTCTGTGTGGAGTTTGCATGTTCTCCCCGTGTTTATGTGGGTTTACTCCGGGTGCTCCGGTTTCCTCCCACCACCAAAAGACATGTATGTTAGGTTAATACTCCTGTCAGTGCCCCTGACCAAGGCACTGGCAAAAGAGCTGGAGTTGGTCCCCGAGCGCTGCACTGTGGCTGCCCACTGCTCCTAGCTCTAGGAAGGTTCCTAGTAGAGGATGGGTCAAATGCAGAGAATGAATTTCCCCATGGGGATAAAGGATAACTTAACTTAACTTAATAGTAACTAACACTTAAAATCCCCATCAGCATTTTATGCAAGTACCATGTCAAACAGTGGGAGGACTGTTCTATCCATTCAAGTTCTGTGGTGTGCGCAGCTATTGGATGCATTACATATGACAGCTGTACTTTTCATCACGTTTGCTCATAGATGGTATAAGCAAAGATGATGGCATATCAAAGCAAGAGACACCAACTTCAAGTCACTTCCTGTATTTGTGTCACGTGGGTTTTGCCCATGGTTTTCCACAGCCATGCCCACTTAGGAGACTTGTGGCAGTCCTGAGTGTATTGGAGTCAATGGGATGAGTGAACGTGATCTCAGATTATGACAGATTATTTTGTCCCCTTAGTCATCAAAGTAAATATTCGGCCCATTTTCCAAAGACACATATCTTCTGAACATTCTGACACTAAAATGGCATTTTTCAGACAGACCAGGAGAAAATTAAACTTGTTCAAGACCTGTCTCTGTCTCAGCAACACACTCTCGCAAGATTTGGCAACAGGAGCTCACATTAGCAGGGAGCGATTAGCAGGAAGCTACTTGTGAAGTTCGTTGATGTAGTAGCTAAATCTGTGGTTGGAAAAAATATTTTTTTTATAGAATATCTTAGTTACAACTATATTGAGCTAACAAGGGGAGCTTTGTATTTATACAGTATGTGTGTGTTTGTGTGGCGTTTGGGAACTCACGATCTCTAGTTCAAGTTAGATTGCTATAGCACTACAGGCTTTTGCACACCAAGTCCATATTTTTCATCTGAATTTGTTGCACGTTTTAAAATAAATACGACCTCATATTGTGTCACTCATATTTACACACTGACTTTAACTTTCGTCCCTCTTTAAAGTTTTCGGAACAGGTTAGATTTTCTGTGTTTTTCGCATCGCTCAATAGCTTTTTGCGAGCTGGGACCCGTCTGTGTTTTCAGATGAAGCATTAAAAAAACGCATACGAAAACAAACGGACTGTGTGTGCAAAGACCATAACCCCACGTCACCAGGCGTAGTCCTCTCACAACACTTCAGGGGAGAGGTGACCACGTGACCATTTAGGAGACTTGCTAGTACCATTTCTTACAATTGGCGGACCCTGGGTTGACGTATCTCTATATGGTTATGGGTTAAACCCCATAGAGTCTGAGGAGAGTTGGACTGGGAATGGTTTCTCCAAACAGAAATCATCTTGCTGCTTTGGAGACCAATCATAGCAGATCAATCTGTCCATCCGTGTTGCCCTTGTTTTTGTTGTCATTATTGCGTGATTTACATGGAAATCAAGTAGACACACTTGGAATCTCCAGAAAGTTCCTGTTCAGATGAAAACTGGCAGAGTGTGTTTGATGGGTTGCGACATGGGGACATGGAGACATGGAGAATGCACCGGAAGAGCGCGCTCAGGATCTAACGACTGAGGAAACTGTGTTGCCGAACCGCACACATTACTCATCCAAACCCAAGCCCGGACCTCCACATTTTTCTGTGAATTGTCAGACGTTACATAATACATCTTCATCCCACCACTACTTGTCATTTGGCAGAGGCTTGTCGCAGCAAACAAGTTTGTGTGGCCGCTCTTGCGTTTGATCCCCGCCATCTGGTTCAAGTGTACAGTAATCAAGGCCTGAATATGTCCAGATTCAGAAATAGACTATCTAATTTTGGATGACCGAATTGTTTGTTCCAAGAACAAACTGTTTGTTGCAGGGAAATGGGAGAGAACACAAACCAAAATGCATCATAATTTAGCTCGGCGGACAGTTTCTGGACTGCTTGACATGATAACTACAGAATGTGAAACGCTGTCATTTGAACCGTCAGAAATCAATCCAGTTCTACCCAAGAGTGCATTACAGTTCCCATGGCCTTATGGCAAAGCATTACAATGTTACTTTAGAGACCCCAGAGTGCTCCAGGGAAAAACCTCTCCAAACAATCAAATTGTCACACTTTCATACTGATACTGGAAGGTTCATGAGAGAGAGAGAGAGAGAGAGAGAGAGAGAGAGAGAGAGAGAGAGAGAGAGAGAGAGAGAGAGAGAGAGCTGTGACTTATTGTCTGGGCAGGCTGCCCAACCGTTGTCCTCCTGGTTGTCCTCCCTCATCCTGCCTTGAGCCCCATGGCCTCAACTTGTCAACATCGCATGTGACAATTACCATATGGAGCGTCTAGAAAACTCTATCGCTTCACCCTGTCCAGTATGTCTAATTTAAGATGGAACATCTCTGTTACATCATTTCTGGATGTAAAAAGTTGGCCTGCCAGATGCTTAACAGATGCTTGTGGATTCAAATCTGACCCATGGCATTTGGTGTGTGCCATCACCCCTCTCCCATCCTCGTCCCTCTCCACTGTAATTCCATAAGCGCAGAGAAGACTGAAATTAGCACTGGTGACTTGGAATGGTCCTGATATTTTGACTTTTGTCTCTTTTAGGGGTGCAATACGTGTCTTCACATTGACACGTTTAGGTACAAGGCTTTAGGTTCAGTACACATTGCAAACAAACCAAACTGCTGAACACAGTCTTCTACAAGGTTCTCATGGTAAACAAACTAGAACTAAGACGAAAAAGACAAAAGGTGAAGTGAAAGTGAAAAACATTGAAGTGAATGGTGACCATCTTTCAAATGTAAAAAAAAAAAGGCTCCATGCGGCTAGTCTGGAATAATCCAAGTCTACAGAAGCCCCGATGCCAAGTTTACTTGAAAATATGTCATTAACACCCTGCTTCTAGCTGAAATCTTCACTGGAGCCGTGAACTTAAAATGAAAATGAAAGTGATCGTAATTTTTTTTTTTTACGTTTGAAAGTTGGTCACCATTCACTTCAATTGTTTAAGAGAATGCTGTAACTCTGTTTCCTTGGAAAACGCCACAAATGTTTAGTGAACTAAAAAACTTCACCTGACCTTCCACCGGTATGTAACCGGACCCTGCTAGATGGTTTGTTTTCACATAACCATCTGGGAATGAGTCGCACAGGAAAGCTTTTAAAAGGGCGCACACTTTCAAAAAATACCTGGCAGGTGATTGGATGAACCATCTGTCTGTCACGGGGCTCACTCTTGCTGGTGTCACACTTAAAGCCTGCCCATAACTGCCTTTGGACGCTGATTGGTGAGAACCAATAGAGACACTGCGGAGCACGTCATCATTCAGAAACCACGCCCAAAACAGGGGAAAACACAAACTCCCGTCCAATCCTGGCGTTCTCCTATGTCACGTGCATGGCCGGGTGTTGCACAAAAAGATTGTATATACGGAAGATGAACACTCCAACTTACTTCATTGACAACATCCACATTTTTCTTCTCACCAACTCTCAATGGAGTACAAAAAAACTTACCTGGCGATTTTTTACATTTGTTCTCAGCTTTTAGCTATGTTTAATTCAAGGAAAATCAGAATCAGAATCAGAATCACTTTTATTGCCACAGTATGCAAGTTACATACGAGGAATTTGTCTTAAGCTGTGTTCACACCAAGATATATATTTTTCACTCTGTCGCTTGATTCAACCCTTTGGAATCGCTCTGTCGCTGTGATTAAATCGCTCCTCAACAGGCACACGAATTGACGGACATCTGGGGGCTATAACGTTACGCAATGTCATGATGCTTGGCCACTACGAGCCACCGTAGTTGTTTACAAGCTAAGCCTATCAGCGTGCTCCTAACGTGAGTTCTATACCGGTAGTACAGACTTCACTTCATGTCAGCTGTCAGCCTGTCAATGCAGTTTGTTGCCACACAATAAACCAGCGGTTTGTTCCAAGCCAGTGGGATTCTTGACTCACTCTCAACACGGCAGCCAATCAGCGTTGAACAGCGAGCGACTGATGCCAGCCTAATTTCGCTCGAGTTGGGATATTTCATCTCGGGCGACGAGCGTATTTTCTCCCTATCGCTCTGTCTCTGTCGCTCGGACGCCCAGCGATTTTTCTCCCGGGCGAATATACGCTCAATCGCTCGTTTGCATTGACTTTGTATGTAAACTCGATGCCAGCGAAAAACTTGAATAGGTCGGTGTGAACGCAGCTTTAGTGTCTGTATGCAGCGTAGCGGTCACATCAATATACAGAGATAAGAAGTAGGAAGATAACTAGTAAAGACAATCACAAAGTTGCAAGTGCAATCAAATCGAGTAAATATATACAATATGTACATGAGTGGTGAAGTGTTCTGTGGATGATAAATATGAATTTACGTTGGATTTACATGAGATTTACAGACTGAGTTAAATAGACGTTAAATAGGCAGTGGATTTACATGAATTTACAGTCTGAGTTAAATAAGAGTTTACATTGAATGTACATGAAATTTACATTACATGAAAGTTGAATAAGCATTAAATGTGCAGGGAATTTACATGAATTTACAGTCCCAGTTAGACAGGCATTAAATTAGATATGAGTTCCAGTTTTATGGGGGGGGAAGTTCAGTTGAGTTTAGGAGGAGGTAGTGAGAGGTAGAGTTTGTGTGTGTGTGTGTGTGTGTGTGTGTGTGTGTGTGTGGGGAGGGGGGGGGGGGGGTTGTTGGTGAGGCCCTTGGCGGAAGGGGTTTCCGGGCCTTGTTGGTGAGGCTGATGGCAGTTGGGAAGAAGCTGGTCTTGTGGCGGGTGGTTCTGGTGTTAGCAGACCTCAGTCTCTTGCCGTGGGGGAGTGTCTTAAAGAGTTTGTGGCCAGGGTGGGAGGGGTCAGCCATGATCTTGCGAGACCGCTTCAGTGTCCTGGCTGCATGCAGGTCCTGGAGGGATGGCAGGTTGCATCCGATTATCTTCTCAGCGCAGCGGATGATGCGCTGAAGTCTGTTGATGTCTTTAAAAGTGGCAGCAGCATACCAGACGGTGATGGAGGAGGTGAGGATGGACTCAACGATGGAGGTGTAGAAGTGCACCATCGTGGCCTTTGGTACTTTGAATTTCTTCAGCTGCCGCACAAAGTACATCCAAAATACATACATAACTACATACAAAATGACGCTGGTGTGTGGAAATGAACTGAGCTTTCTCCCCGTGATGGGCATGGCCTATTTAATGCAGTGTCTCTATGGTGGTTCCGATTCAAACCCATAGAGACACTGCATGAAATAGGCCACGCCCATCACGGGGGAAAAGCTCCGTTCATTTCCACACACCAGCGTCATTTTCCTTGAATTAAACATAGCTAAAAGCTGTTGTGTGGTGGGCTGCACAGACAACAAATGTAAAAAATCGCCAGTTAAAGTTTTGTTGTACTCCTGAGCAAAACAAGGAAGCCATTGAGAATTGGCGAGAAGAAAAATGTGGATCTAGCTGTCAAGAAGTAAGTTGGAGTGTTCATCTTCTGTATATACAATCTTTTTGTGCAACACGCAACCATGCACGTGACATAGGAGAACGGCAGGATTGGAGGGGGGGGTTCTGTTTTCCCCCGTCTTGGGCGTGGTTTCTGAATGATGACGCGTTACGCACTGTCTCTATAGATTGGAGCGTGGCAAAATGGATTTGTCGTGTGATCATGATCTCATGATCTTGTGCCAATCCAGCTGCTTTGCAAGGTTAACTGGCATGGGGGTGAGTAGATAATGACTGAATTCTGATTTGTGGGTGAACTTATCCTTTAAAGGTCCCAATTCGTGCAGCTGTAACCTCTTAAAAACGTGTGTCTCTGGTCCATAAAACATGATTCTGGATTAATCTGTCGAAAATATAGCAACCCCGTTTGTTGTGACGGAGTTCTCACTTCCTCATCTCGTCGCTTCCCAAGAATGGCCTGTTTCTATAATATATTCAGAACTAACAGTTCCCATTGGCCGCTGAGGGAGAGCCCGCCCCAGGCTCCCAGCGGCCAATCAGATTAGCGTCTGTGGACCAGCACGCTAGGTTGCGAGTTATCGTTAACTTAACGGTACTACGCTAAAGAGGACATCTCAAAATGCCTAGACTTACCGAATGCACCTCTGCAGTTGCTGGATCACGTACAGTTGGCGTCGCTCCAGCTAGAAGTGTTAATTTTGTGGCTATAGACTAAATGGTGCAGGTAGCTTGTGTGAGAGAGACCCGCGCAGTATGCAGGAGGAAGCTAGTGACGTCCCAATTCCCCCAGATTCCCCTCTGGGCAAACGAAGCGTTTGGGGGTGTGGCTTGGAGGAGACTGCAGGGGGACGCTGGATAGGGACAAATCCAACTGTGGCAGTTCTGAGCGTGTGACCACTCATTACAGGGAGGGCTGACAGCAGTATATATGCATTTACAAGTAAAAACAGCTTTTGCACAGAATGGGACCTTTAAGCTCTTTTTTTTTTACGTAAAAATCTTGCCCATGCAGTGCAGCTTTAAATGATTTCAGTGAGATACAGAACATATCTTACTTCAGCAAATCTCTGTTTCACTTCACTCTGCTGGCAGTACTCGTAATACAGTATTTGGTAACAGTGACCTCAGCCATTGTGAAGCCATGACATGTTTTATTATGTAGTGGGCAGGGCAGGAGACAGGAAGAATCTTGTTGTTCCTTGTAGTGCTGGACTCACTTAGTGCGTTCAGCTCACAGCCTGCATGTAGCCTGCATAGAATGCTCTTTTGTGTTTATGGAGTTATATTCATCGTATACTACTGTATGTATACTGTATACAGTATACATACATACATATACACAGTACTGTATAAGACTGTAGTCTTTCCTATTGTATGTCATGCATTGTTTCCGTTGCGCCAAACGTACTTATGTCACGTACACATGAGTTGTCCATATGTTCCTGCACCAATGCCCCATTGTTTGAACAGAGTATTTTCCTCAGCACAATAGTGACATTGACAACTGACAGCAACTCACCTAATAACAACCTGAAAAATCTCTGGGAACAAAGCTAAATTTTGTTCCCATCATATGAATGGATGACGTACATTGCCAGGCCTTTCGATAGGCTAGATAAAGTCACCACCTGTATTGTTACTCCTAATCACAAATGTGTATGAGTAAGTTAAGAGGAGGCTGATAATTGAAGTAAAGGTCAAGACATTGTGAACAATGTTCCACTGATAAAAGGCAATGTGTGCTGGCTTCGGTCTTGGTTACACTGGCATATATTATGGAAATCTATTATTCTGTTTGTGGAGCAATTAGTTTTAAGGTAGGCTATTTTAACACCAGAAGTAAGATACGGTATTAAACTACCTGACCTTCCTCATAAGGGAAGAGATTCTGACACTATAATGTATAGTGAGACTGCACCAAACCTCACTGTGAATAATCCGTTTCAGAGCCGTTACAAAACCCTGGTGAAAATGTAGCCTGGCAGGTGATAAAGAGAGCTGCATTTCTATATTGCGCGCTCATTGCTTCATACATACATACCTACATACATATATATACATATATATATATATATATATATATATATATATATATATATATACAGTATATATATATATCAGGAATCAGGAATGCTATTGCTAACAAAGCATTTGAGTGAAAGTGTCTAAATGTCACTTAGGTGTGGGCTGTGGATAGCCTGTTTTCCTGTGTCACAGATATGTGTTACATGTCTTTTCTTGTTCTGCTCCATTGGTCTCAATTACAAATCTTCATCCAAGAATTTCTTATTAAGCTCTCATGCAGACGAGCGTCCCCCCCCCCCGCTCAGCAGAATAAATGCCTTAAGCTGACAAGAGCCAGAAGGAAACAGTGTAACTCGAACTGCATGTCTCTCCTCACCTACTGCCCTGCCTCCCCAGCTGTGACAGGCCGGGCAGATATTTCACACATCGCACATACGTCAAGAAACACCTTTCCCTCTTTCTACCACATCCTTAGTTACTTTAGGAGACTCTCTCGCGCGAACACGAACACACGAACACACGAACACACACACACACACACACAGAGACACACACACACACACAGAGACACACACACACACACACACACACACACACACACACACACACACACACACACACACACACACACACACACACACACACACACACACACACACACACACACACACACACACACACACTCTCTAACACAAGCAAGCACACACCCCCTTCTTGCAAGCCTCTGTAATGCATAGCTCCATATAAGGGCATGCTGATGATGTAATGCTCCATAGGCAGGGAGCACATCCCTTATTGTTTGGTCTGACTGCAGGAATGCCCACATTACACAGAGAGAGAGAGGGAGGGAGAGCGAGAGACACCACATTACAGCCACAGAGAGAGAGAGGGAGAGAGCGAGAGACAAACACACATACAGAGGAAGAGATGAGTGCTGAGTGTGGTAGTACAGGCACATAATGAGCTGATGGCAGCGGAGCCGGGAAGACCTTTTGGCACAGGTAGGCAAACTGATACTTAACCGCAAAAAGTTGGAGGGAGAAACTTTGGGAACAGTTGGTGATGTGTTGATGGGCTCAGGGAAGACCAGATGTTCAGGATCCAGCATCCCTTTATTCTGGTGTCTTGACTTGTGAACAGTTTATAATGTAGAAGTTTCATTGTGTTCTTTTTCTTTTTTTGGAGTTTGGCTTCAGAGGTGCTTTTTGCTGTGAAGTTGCTATTGAGTTCTGATTGAAAAGTTTGAGATTCAGAGCGCAAGCAAGTCGGGAAAGTTTATGAAACTCTGTAAAATCATGTTTTTTTTAAAAGTAAGTTAAAGTCAGCATTTTAGAAGTAGAAAAATAATTATAGGGAGAGATTAGAAGCAATCTGAGAAATGTTTTAAATTCCATTGAAATCTGTTGCATTCATGTATTTATAAAATGACGGGGGAACTGTTGAGAAATGACTCACAAATTAATGACTAGATCTGTGATCAATTTGTTTAATTTGATATATCAAAAAGCGATGTCAAAATACATTTGTATTATTATTCAAAAACTCAAGAGGGAACTATTGTAAAATGCTGAAGTGATATCCTATCGTAAGTTTTAGCAGAGATCAACCATTGATATTGAGGTTGAAATCAGCTTGAATTCTTCTTCTTTGTCTACACAATTTATTGGCAGTATACAATTAATATACAGGAAGTTCTCTGGGCATAGTGACAGCTTAGAGTTTAACACTAGATCTACTGAAATGTCTGGTACTGTAAAAGGACAAGGACAACTATATCTCTCATACAGTGCAAGACAGTTGAAGATTACAGTGAGACATCATCATCTGGTGTTTATTTGTTCAACACGTCATGTACGTACATTCCATGATCTATCGGCATAACATCGACACATTATTATCAGTTTTCATTGCTGTCCTCTTCACTGATAATCGGTGGTTGTGGAGTAAATGAGGATTTTAATTACCGTACAAAATGTGATACACACCATTTGAAAAAACAAAAACAAATACCTATACTCTTGATTTCCGTCATGGAATTAAAACATTGTTATGGATTTCTGCTGAAGTTAGGAGTCATCTTTAGACCTGGCTTTGCATACAAAATGTGCTTTTGAGGAATTAATCATCTGTCGTGTTGAAATACTTACAGATTAATTTCATGTAAGGTTATATAGCAAATATCTCCAAAATGGATACAGCATTTTGGAATGAATTCTTACTCACACACGGACACACACACACACACACACACACACACACACACACACACACACACACACACACACACACACACACACACAAACACAAACACACTAAACGTACAGTAAGTATTTTTAGGTAAGTGAAACCTAGGGCTCTTTTTGCCATAGAACACTCCATGATGGAGTAGCAGTACAGGAAGTTAATAAATATCAGTCCTACATATATACAAGCTGATTGCACCCTGGGGGCATATCACTTAGCCTGTGTAGACTTTAACTACAGTCCATGCACTGTGTCCATCAACAACTCTCCTTCAAACTCTGTCACACATGAAGGCAATACGCTCTGCTATCCTCTGCACCGGAGGTGGTCAGTGTGCAGTGCCTACATGTGTGGGATATATCTCTCTGTACATACATGAGCTAATCACGCGTGGTTAGCAAATGGCACAGTGGCCCTGACATATGGAAGGTGTAACACAGCTTGAAGCTGTGGCTGAGACACAGTTTCCAGCTTGGGGAGCCACGTAAAGAGAGGGAAGCCCTCTCTCAAGCTATAATGGTCAGTTATAATGCACTGGGGCTGGCAGTTGTGACTCCCTTGTTAGCTTGCCTGACTACTCCCAATGGATGTTTCTTTTTTTAATGCCATTTCTACTGTCGATCGTGTGAGTATCCACTTAATCCACGGCATCACCCCCTCCAAAATACTACTGTATGTGGATGGCTGTAAAGCTCGTGTTAAATGGGGAGTTAGTTGCCCTCTGTGCCCGTTTTCTGCTGGTGACTTAGCGTTAGGGACTTTCTATAACACATTAAACAGTTATGGTGGTCGTGCATCCGTTTTGGGGGAAACCAGCCTGAAATTGGTGACTGTTCTAGTTAAGCTGCTGTGTGGGGCTAGGTGCCTTGTACTTATGATAAATGATACAGGAGTAACCAGCTCTTTGTGTATTATGCAGCCTACTTTGAATTGTGTTACTGTGAAATAATGCTCTTATAAGATGCATGAACCTCTGGGGGGGGGGGGGTGATATATTTAGATGAGCTACAGTAGCCTAGTTGTACATTTTCTGAAAGCAAGTGATAGCTTCTTTTTGTGTGTCTCATTTATCAAGTTTTGTCAGCTTTTTTTCCTCTCTCTCTCCCATTTTCTGCTGCCTCTTCTGCCAATTCACCCTGCTGTCCCGGTCGTTGCTCCAACCCCTCTGCTGATCTGGGAAGAGTTGTAGACTAGCACATGCTTCATCTGATACATGTGCAGTCACCAGCTGCTTCTTTTCACCTGACAGTGAGGAGTTTCACCGGCAGGAGGTAGCACATGGGAGAATCACGCTATCCCCCCAAGTTCCCCTCCTACCCGAACAGGTGCACAGACCAACCAGAGGAGGCGCTAGTGAAGTGACCAGGTCTCATACCTTACCAGTTTCCCATGCGCAGACATGGCCAATTGGGTCTGTAGGAATGTCTCACCAAGGCGGAAGTGCCGCTACCGGGAATTGAACCTGGGTCCCTGCGGTGCTAGGCGAGTGCTTTTACCTCTACAGTACCCAGACGCCCCAGTTGTGCATTTTCTGAGAACAAGTGATAGCTTGTTCTACTGATTTATAATCAATACAGGGAAGCTGGTCAGCTTAAAAATTAGTATAATTTCAATTACAGGATTATTTTCTTTACCAGAGGTCAGGATGATGACAGAATGTGTAAGAATGCATATTTATTCTTATCCTTAGTTTCACTCTGTCCATTATCTCCCCATCTACAGTATCGACAGACATGCAAGTCTGTACTAAATTATATCTAACAGCAAAACTGTTCTCAGATGTGGCACTGTTGGCCAAATACACATTATGTGATGTGAAAAAGTTTAGGAGCAACTGATCTGGTCTCAACATGTTCCACAAAATACATGGGGGATATAGTAAAATTATAGCCCCCTTCAGGGGTGGGGGTGATTTAACTCGTATGTCAATGTCAAGTGATTTGTGTGTGCAGGCACACAGTCCATGCCCTTCCTCTCAAAGGACTTGCCTCTATTGATGGAAAGTGCCCTTACAAGTGGTATACAGGATCTATATCCATTACCAGCACTTAGAAGTACTCATGTTTTGAAATAGAGGTGGGTAGCCAGACTTGCTTGTCCTACGAGAGTCCAAAGTCCATTTCTCATTCTATTCTGGCTGCAGTGACATCACTAGAAAAACAGTGGGGACTAAGATAAGAGATTGGGTAAACAGTGATTACAGGGGACAAGCTGTTGCCCGCCTCTCTTATAAGTGTTTCACTCAGCAACTTAGTGTTTCTACATACATCCACTTTGAAAAAAGATGTCATTTTTCAACACATATACGTCTAGATAAGGCAGACTTATTTCTCAGTAGACACTCTTATCCTGAGAGTTTGCAAAAAGTAAAACAGTAGTATCTACATGTCTAGCAGCCAACATATGAAGTAAGAAGTACAGGGGTCAAACCAACAAATCCTAGATGAAACAATTTGTACAAAAGATTGTGTGCACCTGATGGAATATTCAACCAAATTCAGTAAAAGTAGAAACACGAAAGTGTTTTACTGATGTAAAATAAGAACCAGGCAATTTCTTCCTTGTGTTACTTTTAGTATTACATGTGCTATTTTAACAACACGTAATAATACATAAGATGCCTGAATAGCAACACATGCTTGAAGCTTAAAGTGTTGTTTTTTTAACTAGATATATCTTCTAATAGTTACTGCCTAATCCATAATGGATTATGATACTTTATTAGAATTTATAAACTCTTATATAAAGCCAACAAAATTCCACACCCCCACAATCCACCTTAACCGCACTAATAATCAATTTGAAATGATTATGAATATCCTTAAGATATTTTATTGAGTGTTACAATTGTCCAATCTGGATGTAATTGCAGCACATGGATCCATTTACATGTGCCCCACCCCCCCCCCCCCCCCCCACCCCATCCTGTAGCAGCTACTGAAGTACAGAGAAATGACACACTGGTGCTGAGGGGCGACCCACCCTACCGCACTTACATCATGCCCTTCCACTGAAGTGTACATGTGGAATTAGTGATCCCTGAGTGGGAGAGAGGGGGAGGAGGGGGTGTTTCTGTATAAACTCTGTGGGACTGTAATTGCCTTTGGAAGCAGGGGGAGTTCCTTTTTTTTTTTTAAGCAGGGAGGGTACAGTAGGTGGCGGTGGTGGTTTTGGTAAGGGGAGGAGGGTTGGTAGTAGAGGAACCCCTTAATTAAAAGATTGTTCCATGCCAGTGGGCCATCTGTGTGGAAATGCCTGGCAGCTGCACACACAGCAGTCATAACATCCCCTCCCCTGACACTGAAGGTACTTTGGCCTGGTGATATATGCATGTGCCGGACGCAGTGACCCCCAGCTACGCCACTGTATATGCACTGCAACTGCATAATGCGTCCATGGGCACATGTGCACTGTACATTGACATCATTTGAGTAATAGAGTACTGCAGGGATGACATATTTGTGTAGGCTTACCCAGAAGTCTTCCTGGTTCCTACGTGTAAGTCAATTGGGTTTTATGGGGGTTTCGGTTAAATGCTTGAAATAATGTCTGGGTAACAGAAGTTTATGAAACGGCCAACTTTGTGTTCAGCAGGATAATCTTCACAAATGAGGACCACTTTTATGACTTTTGAAGCGTTTTCTGAAAATCGTGTTAAAAAAAGCATTTACGCTTCGAATATCATAAAAGTGGTCCTCATTTGTAAAGATTATCTTGCTGAATGCAAAGTTCGCTGTTTCGTAAACCTTTGTTAACTACAGACCTTATTTCAACTATTTAACCAAAATCCCCATGCAAAAGTGCCATTTGGCCCTATCTTGGTACAGGCGATATCCCCTATTTGCGCTTGCACACCTGTTTGCGCGTGCCTTAAGACAGGGAAGATAGCGATCTGCCTTGCGCATTTGTCCAGGTGTTATGCAGAGTTTTGCACCCCCGCCCGGCAGCATCCCCACCTCACGGGAGCATATTGTAATGATTTATACAGACATGTAACTGTTTAAAAGTGATATAATTGTCTGGGTAGATGTGACCTCCCTGATTTCTAAGTTAAAACAGCCCCGAAATATGTTGGGGATGCAATTCTCAGCGGGGATGCGGAAACGTTCACGGCACGTGCCGCAGGCGCAAATTAGAGCCGTGCCAAAATCATCTGCGCCCACAAAATGCCTTCGCAAACGGGATTTGGGCGGTCTTAAGTACCAGAATTATTCACAGGTGTGGCCAGGCAATGCTGGGCATTACGTCAATCAAAACCAATCAGATTCCCGTCTCACGATCGCTGTTTGCGTGAGGCATGCAATATGCTGTAATTCTCTCCATGCGTAATAGAGTGGACTCACTCGTGCGAGGACAGAGAGAGCTTATTGACAGATCGTCTGTGGTGCCAACGACCCTACGGGTTATGAAGGTGAATAGCCTATGTCCATAATTGTCCAACAAGTTTTCTCAATTAATTTCCTTCTTTGCGATGTGATCAAAGTTTCTCAGTGAGTTATAGTTGATTACCTCACTGAATTATCTGCTAATACCCAATTTTAGCAGCAGAATTTGATGTCCTGGCATGGCAAGGCTGTGCATAATGACATATCCAAAAGGAATTTTACTTTGCACTGCGCTGCGCAGCATGGAGATTATGGTGCGCTCCAGCGCAGCGAGGTATTTAGCACGTAAGAGGTGCTTTTCAAAGCTCTTAGGGCAAAGTAATTGCGCGCTGCTGACGATAGGATAATGCCATCTATCCCCACATTTTAGCGCTGAAATGCCTGCTTTGGCATGTGGCATGCCTATGCCGGCATGGGGCGGCAGGGGCGGCTGTAGCTCAGGAGGTAGAGCGGGTCGTCCACTAATCGCTTTGGATAAAAGAGGTCGGTGGTTTGATTCCCGGCTCCTCCAGTCTGCATGTCGAAGTGTCCTTGGGCAAGACACTGAACCCCAAATTGCTCCCGTTGGTGTGCCAGCACCCTGCGTGGTAACCTGCCGCCATCGGTGTGTGAATGGGTGAATGTACCTACTGACTGTAAAGCGCTTTGGATAAAAGCGCTATATAATGCAGGCCATTTACCATATGCCCAGTACAATTATAACAGGCATGCGCTTGTGCCCGCCCCCAATTTGCATTGCGCATGGGTTAAACGAGCGCAAAACGCTAAATTACCGCTTTTGCGAAGATACAGTAGGGCCAAAAATTCTCTTTTACACATAGGAACAGGAAGTGCTAACATCCAGGTCTTTCCATTCCTGTGGTACTTTATTTGTGCCCCGTCTCTTTGGCAAATTTAGAATTAGTTGTGAAAATGTAAAGTAGCATATTCTTGACTGATTGTCTAGGTGATCTTTGAACTTGACCGCCTTGATATAGTATGTTCATTTTCACAGGTATGGATTAAAAAGATTTACTCACAACTATGTTGACACCATCTCTGAATATGCAATAGCTCAGCTCATTTGGAGATTAGGAATGATGCAGTCTTAATGAAATATGCTGATATAATTTGATTTAAAACTCTTTCTTTGACTTATTACCCTTGTCCAGCGACTTACCTTGACTCACTAAGTGTTTATTTAGTCATGGGCATGGTATCCACTTTGAACACAGTGTACGTGTGATAGGTGGTACGGGGATACACAGAGGAAAAACTGCAACTGCTTATCATTACACAGTGAGTTCATCAAAGTGACTGGCCAAAATGTTAGTGTACTTTCTTATGTCTCACTTTGTCTAGAGAGAGAGTAATTTTTAGACAGAGGTCAACATCAACATTTGGCACTCCAGCGTAGCACATTTAGTCAAGGATTAAGAGAACAGAAAAGCACAGCTGTGTCTCTCCCCTTACTTGGTATTCCATTATTGTCTGCCCCCCGCCCATTTAACAGGTCTTATAGTACACATAGTACACCCCCAAATAGCATGGAAACATTTTCAAATTCACTGATTGTTAAACCAATGGTCCAATATTTACAGCAGTATGTCAAGTTTCCAAACCATATGAGAAATAATTGGCAGCAAGGGAACAAAAAAAAATTAACTAGAGGTATTTCAGACTACCAACCTGAGAGTTAAAGCAATGCTTTTTATGATGTGTTAAATTTTCCATGACATAAAACCTTGAGTCCTTTCAGAAATGTAGGGAAAATAACAGTGTTTATGGTGTGTCAGTGCTTGGAGGAGTGGACCCAATGGGTAATGACAGTGGGGGCTTAGAAGCACCTTTCATATAACACAAGAAAGGAGAGTCACAATGATTTAAAGTTTGTTACTCTAAAATTAATTGGAAAAAAATAATTTAAATAATTGGTGGGAAATGTAAAGTAGTGTAAATACAGTAGTGAACAACTAAATGCAATTACAGTGGGAAAGTAACAACTGTGTGAAAATAAAAATCTTTCGTTTAATTTAGTGTAATATTTGTTCTTTTTTTCGTGCACTTTCTGCATGCAAATGATGATGATGATAATGATGGCGATTTTTTTTCTTACAGGTTGAAGCTGCTGATTGATCAGGAAAAGGTCTACCAAGAACGGAAGGAGGAAGAGAACAACAAAAAGGTGACAGACCTGAAGGAGGAGTTGACAAAACTGAAGTCATTTGCGTTGATGGTTGTGGATGAACAGCAGCGCCTCACTGAGCAGCTGAACCAACAGACAGCTAAGGTCCAGGAACTGAGCACCAGTGCTTCACAAACCCAGGAGGAGCTGAGCTCCTCTAATGCTCGCCTGCAGGAAGAGGAGCACAAAGTCTTTCGCTTGGAGACCGAGCTGCGTGACCAAGCCAGTCGATACCACCAGGAGCAAGAGGCCATGACTGCCAAATTGACCAGTGAAGATGCCCAGAGCAGGCAGCTGCGCCAGAAACTGTCCACTCTCAGCAGACAGCTTGATGAGCTGGAGGAGACCAACAAGACTCTGCGCAGAGCTGAGGAGGAACTGCAAGAGTTGAGGGACAAAATGAGCCGTGGTGAGTGTGGAAACTCCAGTCTCATGTCTGAGGTCGAATCGTTACGGAAACGGGTTCTTGAAATGGAGGGGAAGGATGAAGAGTTGATCAGGATGGAGGACCAGTGCAGGGATCTCAACAAGAAACTGGAGAAAGAGGCCAGCCAAAGCCGGAGCCTAAAGGCCGAAGTTGATAAATTAAACCACAGAATTATGGACTTAGAAAAACTAGAGGATGCTTTCAGCAGGAGCAAACAGGAATGTAGCTCACTCAAGTGCAACATGGAGAAGGAGAAGACTGTGTCAAAGGTTCTGTCCAGTGAGCTGGAAGTCTTGAAAACCAGGGTCAAAGAACTGGAGGCGGCTGAAGGCCAGTTGGCAAAGACAGAGTTGACACTGAAGGAAGATCTCACCAAGTTAAAGACACTGACGGTCATGCTGGTGGATGAAAGGAAGTCGATGGCAGAGAAGCTAAAGCAGATGGAGAACAAGGTCCAAAACAGCACTGGGAAACTTCAGGCCGAACAGGACAAGGTTACATCAGTCACAGAGAAGCTAATTGAAGAGAGCAAGAAAGCACTGAGGTCAAAAGCTGAACTGGAGGATAAAATGTGCAGTGCTACGAAGGACAGGGATGAACTGAAGGCCAAGTTGAAGGCCGAGGAAGAAAAGAGCAAAGATTTGGAGTCTAAGGTCAGTATGATGAAGAAAAGATTACAATCATTAGAGACCATAGAAAGAGAATACATGAGGAACAAAGCTAAAGAAGAACACAATAAAACACCCATCGCCAACCGCTTCCAGCAAGAGGACAACAAAGTCAAGGATCTGACACAGGAGGTTGAGCACCTTAGATGCAAACTGAAAGACATGAAGGTGGTAGAAGGCGACCTACTAAAGACTGAAGAGTTGGAGTCACTGGAGAAAAGATTCTCCAATGAACAAGAGAGAGCCAAGTCCTTGATGGAGGAGCTGGAAATATCCAGAAAAGAACTTTCAATGTACCAATTGGCTGAAAAGAAAGAGTGCAACCAAGAGCACGTGCTCTATAAACGCCTGAAGGAAGAGGAGGCAAAGTCCAGTCATTTGACCAGAGAGGTAGCAGCTCTGAAAGAGAAGATCCATGAATACATGGGTACAGAGGAGTCCATTTGCCGCATGACAAATGACCACTCTACGCTGCAAAGAAAGCTGACCCAGCAGGAGGTCAGAAACAAAGAGCTGGCCAGAGAAATGGAGACTCTCACACGAGAGCTTGAGAGGTACAGACGCTTTAGCAAGAGTCTGCGTCCTGGCATGAATGGAAGACGCTTTTCAGACCTGCATGTTTCCACCAAGGAAGTCCAGACAGAACCGCCTGACCTCTTGTCTCCCAACTGCAAGACCATGGCCCCACTGGAACGTGCTGTGGTGAATGGAAAATTATATGATGAGAGTGAACCTGAGGATAACGTTAATTACAGCAATGAGCTTCAGCTCTCCAAATGCAGCCCCTCACTCATCAATAATGTGAACAACCTAAACAACAGTATGAGAAGAGCCCGTGTCCCCTTCCTTAAGAATAAAGAGAGCCCCCATCAGGTGAACGGTAAAGTGCAACCACGGCAGAATGGAAACCATGTGCAACCTGGAGATGTGGTATTGACCCACAGTCCTGGGCAGCCTCTGCACATCAAAGTGACTCCTGACCCTGGACACAACACAGCCATGCTAGAGATCACCAGCCCAACCACAGAAAACGCCCAGTCATACACCAGCACTGCTGTCATACCCACAAGTGGAGGCCCACCCAAACAGAGAATTACCATAATCCAGAATGCCTCCATATCCCCCACTGCAAAATCTATTTCCCCCACAACAAAATCTAAAGGTTCCCCAATCTCCGATGGTCCATATTCACCTGATAGAGCCCTATCACCTTTCACTATGGCCACTTATGCCAGAGCGATGACCCCAGACTCTTCTGGCTCTGTGACACCGGACAGAGCCATGTCACCTATTCAAATTGTGTCGGTGACAACGGGCACCCCAGACCGGTCCCACTCCACAGAGCCGGTGGAAGTTGTCGGAGGTCACGCTGTCTTCCGCGTGACCCCCGAGAGGCAGAGCAACTGGCAGGTCCAGAGGTCTAACAGCACGGGGCCAAATGTCATCACCACAGAGGACAACAAAATTCACATTCACTTAGGGAGCCCCTTCATTCAGAGCATCAGCACTCCATCACAAATGCTGAGTCCCTGCCACACACCTGGGCTCCAGGAGCAGAGGACTCAAGTGATGTCCAATTGCGGTGCCCCTGCTGCCAAAGGCAACAGCAAAATCACTAGTAGCATCATGATAAAGCCCACCTCCACCCCAATCCAAAGGCCATCACAAATTACAGTAAGTAATGCCTATGATTAACCCGATACTCCTCAAAACCCTTCATCCCATCCTTTGTTAATGAATCCTGCCCATTAGATCCAACTCAACCTTTGCCCAATTAACTGCCTCCAATGCATTGACATTATACCCTGATGCATTTTAATGTCTGTTTTACTTGATTTATAGAGCGCTTATACAGGGGTTTGATTTTTTTTTACTTAGGTTGGTTTGCATAGTTCTGTTTGATAAGTTCAAACAAAGGTTGCATGCATGAGGAAAAATCTTTTGAAAGCACTAGAAAATTTGCATTACACCAGGTTTTAACTTATGTGCACTTACTGTATTATACTCAATGGTAAATTTGCCATGTAGTCAGACTATTCACACTGATGTATCATATCAGTTCTTTTTATATTTCACATTACAGATCTTGCATTTTGATTAAGTTGTTTGATTTTCTGAATATTAAAGTGTGCAAAAAGAAGTTTTATGTTTTTAGTTTGTCATCCATGCTTGCTATTTCATTTATTCACTAAATCCAGCATGTTTTGAATGTTTAAAATTAAAAAGAAATAATAATAATCTGAAGAACATAATTATCAGATTGCAATCACTTGTTTGATTTGATTTTTGGTGCATGTTCAGTTACTTCTTAACACTTGAGATTTCAATCCAATGTGCTTATATCACAGGGTTCTGTGTTCTTAAAATATTAGCAGTAACTTGTTCAGATTTGAATATGAAAAAAAATTGTTAAAAACAACACTTTGTTAGACCTAATTAAATGATACCCAACAAGAAGAGTTGTCTGAAAAACCTTTGTGCTCAATGCTCAACTTTTACAAGAAAGCAAGAGAAAAAGTTCAGGGATTCCGACATGTGTTTGCTTGCTTGAGTTAAAATCATAGGCTGATGTCATAGTTTCTCCTTACAGTACATCCAGAGCACAGAAACCCAGTGACCGAGAGAGAAAACCAGCATGATCTGAACTTGGAGTTCTCCAAAATGATACAATGGAAACTCTGCTCACATCCTTAGAGTACAGAAAGTTTCTGTTGGTTGCAATTTCCCCAAAACGCAAGCGCCAGTCATGTATAATTGAAATACAGTTACAGTAATAATTATTTTTTTATTTGCCAGCTGCAATTACCTTTTTGCTTCAATGATTACAACAGTTTACTGCATATAAATGTAATCTGCCCAAGAGTAAACTGATCCTCATTAACCAGAAGCCATAAGAGCTGCATTATCACTTTATATATTTGAGATATTTGTCACAGGAGATTTCAAACACACAACATATATCTTTTGATGATCCAATTTAAGAGGATCACTGCACTCACCACTGGAATATGCTAAGGTGCCAGAAGACTGAAGAGCATTATAAAAACAAAAGAAAGGTTATGCACACTTTACTTCTTCATGGCAAAGTTACAATCACAATGAATGAACAGGGTCCATTCATGAAGAGCAGCAGTGCAATCAGTACAATTGACACCTGTGTTGTGTTCCTCTTGCTCAGATGGCATTTTGGGGAAATGTAGTACAGCAGAAACCCAGTGCATTTACATGCACACAATAAACAGATAACTGAGAATAATCAGGCTGATTTCCGTGTTTACATGCACTTTCTAAATAGCGGGAACTCACATCAAAGTCTGTAAGTGGAGAATAGACTGCAATGAATAAACCTGATGATTCAGCAGAAACCTAGGTGTGTTTATTGGTTTTCTCATAAACCGATAATCCGGTAAAGGATGCTGTTTACATGACCACTTGATAATCAGGTGACTCTAGAAATCCGATAATAAACAGTTTATTAGTGTGCATGTAAACACACTCAGTAATCCTCGTAGACGCACAGCCATACATAGGTCTACATCAGGGGTGCCCAATAGGTAGCCTAGATTGTGATCTACCGATCTACCGATCTATCAATAAGTAACTCGCCAAAGAAATCAAAAATGTATTATTATTTTTCTTTTAATGCATAAACTAAATCCTACTCATGTGTAGCTAACTCTGTATCCACAGTATTTAACCTTATAACATGATTAAATAATGTTAAATAAATAAATAATAATAATATTGTTCAAATGTACTAAAATATGTACTTGTGGGGGACAAGGGAAAAAGAAGTAGCTTGTGACTAGTTTTATATTTTGTAAGCAGCTCTTATCCTAAAAAAAAGGCACGACAGTACATCATGAGTGTGAGCTTGGTACTGTACACCTGATGAAAACAAAGCTAAATGGTGCCCTGTTCCTCAGTGGGTAGATGAATTGGCAGCAGGATAACACAGTGATCATATTATAACAGACAATATTACATGTATTTTACATTATTATTATTATTTATTTCAGTGCTCAAGTGGAGGAAGCTGCCCTATAGACATATTGTCATTGGCTTAAGACTGATATAAATGGTTGTTTTTCCTGGTGGTGGAGGACAACTGTTTGGACTTGGCTGAGTCTTGTCCGTTGCTTTATTCACATAGGAATATCTTTCAGCTAAAAACATTCCAATATATTTTTTGACGCTTGTGTCAGATGGGAGCGTTGCCCATGGATATTGCTAAAAAATATGGTCTCGTGTATCACCACCCTAGGAGAC
The DNA here is from genome assembly GCF_964638095.1 of Poromitra crassiceps. Taxonomy (NCBI): domain Eukaryota; kingdom Metazoa; phylum Chordata; class Actinopteri; order Beryciformes; family Melamphaidae; genus Poromitra; species Poromitra crassiceps. Next base: position 62,940,559 of record NC_139625.1, read on the forward strand.
ACATGTCTTGAAAAGGTCTGATATAGTGTGTGTGGATCTGAGAAATAGCTCTACATTCTTTGATAGCTTAACCTCACTGGTTTCTGAGCAGTAGGTCTCACTTAGCACGCTATTGGGTAGAAACCCAAAACTCTTGTTTTATTTTGCTTTCTCCCTTGAATCATCTCCTTTGACATGACTCATCGGTCCGAATTATGGGTGTTTCTCCATGTATACGCATCCCTTTAAATGTGGTTTTACGTGCCCACATTGGAAACGTTACCTCATGTGTGCGTTTTGTTTAAATTTAATTTCTACTAAAAGGTCAGCACAAGACTTTGGGAGGTGAAGACAGGACGGGAGGAAGAGAAGGAGGTGGGAGAGAAGGAGAGGAGATACGTTGGTTGGAGATTGGGGGTTATTCTATCAGTTGCAGTAAAGTAATAATACATTTCAAATATAAAGAGTCCTGGGAAAGAAAATCTATTATTAAAAAAGAAGCAGCAGATTTTGAGTTAAGGGGGTTCACACATTAGTCCTATATGGTTTTGAGAGTCAAGGTTAAAACTAGAGTATGGTATCAAAAAATCTGTCCACATTAACATAAAACCTCATATGCAGGTTCATTCAGATAGAAGAACAATGACATAATGCAAGGAACTGTCCATTATGATGCATCAGTATTTAGCTGATTGTAGTTCGTTTTCAAAGCCTGACTGATGCAGAGCAAGTTGGTACGTATCTGGGGATTATGTGTTTACATTTTGGCAGGCTTAGGCACTGTTGGTACTGTGGATCAAACCAGCAATCCTGGTGATGAGCATGAAGAAATGCATATCATACATTGATTAAATTGCAGAATGAAGCTAACCACTCAAAAACAATCAAAGTTAATCAGCGTCTTAACTTAGAGTAATTATGAATAGATTTAGGTATGAACACTGAAATGGTTGATTGTTATAACAGTAGAGAGCTGAGAGCTGACCAACTTTCCAAAATACTGTTCAACATTACCATGTCCTCACTATCTATCAGTTAGATAGAGCAAAACAACTGCAAGAAAGCAGTTCTGCCAACACTGAACACACACTCACACACTCATGGTCAGTGTCACTACAAGGAGATGATTAAATCAAGCATTAAATTGATTGAGTGGGAAGGAATGCGGCTGGAGAAACCGGATCCAAACTAGGTCTGGGCGCAATAAAATGATACGGGGGCTAAACAAGATGCTATTCATTAGAACACTACTCGAGAAACCATTGAGCAGCTGGGATGGCCGTCTGCGACCTCAATTACCCCCTGACTCACACCATACTCACTCCACCTTACCGAGGGCCAGATTCATAAACTATCCTCACATAGCTCGGCCAAGGAAGACAGATGAGCACACTCTCCCTGCCAGAAAGATAAAATGTGTATTAAGTGACATTCTGCATGCCAAAGCGGATTTCATTAAGGCTATAGCCTGCAATGATGCCTCTTTTGATGAGTAGCCTATATACCAGATTATAATCATACTCAATGTTATTATTTCTGTTTGTTAACTTTAGATTTGTAGGTGAAATGTAAAGAAATGTCATAGTGAAATATGAACAAATCATACTCTGATGTGCGTTTAGTGCAGCTGAGAAAGCCTACACCACATGCCAGAAAGATAAGTTGTGTATCAAGTGTCACACACTGCGGGCTAAAGCGGATTTCCTTGTGTTCGCCCACAATGATAAATAATCCCAAAGGAATTCACACACCTTGACCGACAGGCACAATAAAAACCAGGGCAGGACAATAAGAGGCGGCATGGTGGGTGGTGGCGGAGCTAGGCTAAACAAAGGCCTTTATATTGTGAGTGAGTGTGAGAGGATATGCACTATGAGAGTAGCCTCTCTCCCACCGCGACACAAGCACCAAAACAAACCTTGTGTTTGGTTGCCGTGGGAACAGCCGCACCGGTATTGCAGAATGCGGGGCAGAGGAAGTGCTTAGTTGAACTCCCGCTGTAGGCCGACCGCTGATATACGAGAACAAACTGATCGTTCCATGTAAAATCAACAACACTCCCATGAGGTGGAGACCCACACCAATTTTCTGGCCCATTACCTCCGTTGAAGCACAGGCCCTACTTATTCTGAAATGTATACCCATATGAATATTTAAGGATGTGGTTCACTGCCGATTTTAAAGTTAATTCCCCAAACCTCAAGCCACATATCAACGTATCACAGGGGTCTTTTAGGAAAAAAACGTCTCTCCAATCACACCAGTTGCCGAGTGGTTTTGTGTTCCGTGGGAATTAATAACCTCACTTGCACTAAGATGCAGAGATTGTATCGCAGATCTCTGACAAAAACCTTCTGTAACATATAGTAGCATCCATCTCTTTGATTTAGAACAAGTGTTTCCTTTCTACGTTAACCAAGATACAGTAAGAGGTATGATGTGGTAAAACAGCTTGTGAGATACACATTTATATTTAATTCGGTCAAAACCAGTGTAAAAAGAGACAATTACAATCCGAATTTCCAACCCAATCGCCAGGATGAAATGTGTCAGCATTATGTTTTTTATGCAATCCCCGGAAATGTAGAATATAAACATTTCAGTCCTCCAGCAGACACCGAAGACATGGCTCGAATCGGCGGTTAAGTTTAGGCAAGTAAAACATCTTGGTTGGGTTTAGGCAAGTAAAACAACGGTTGGGATTCGGCAACAAAGGCAACTTGGCTAGGGTTAGGCAAGTAAAACAACGGTTGGGTTTAGACACTAGGCCACTTGGTTGGGGGTTAGGGTTATGGTTTGGGCCGGGATTCGAACCAGCACTCTCATGACGAGCAAGTTAAAAGTCAGGAACATGCGGGTCTGCCACTCCCACCCCTCCTACCTACCGTGAGTTTGACCTCACCTCAGACTGTCATTACGTTCTATGACATATATAACATCTATTTGTGTATCTATAAACATGAAATGCGAAGTATTTTTGTTCAGAAATGTTTATATATTACACTTCCGTGGATTGCAGAAACATACAATGCCGACATATTATTCTAGCGACTGAGCTGCTAATTTCAAATCAGCAAATTATTTGAAATGTGAAAAGGTTCCCAAACAGACTATTTTAGTTACGCTTTGTAGGAAATCCTCAATTACTGACACTAACAGACCCCCGGCTGAAATAGCCTAGTCTGTGTTGGAAGATACAGCTTCAGACAATCATTAGGTGCACAGATAGCCTATAGTCCCTTAAATGGGTTACAGCCACTTATACAGGAGTAATTTGATAACAAGATAGTGAATACTATGAATGAAAACAAAATGATGTGCCGATCCTTTGATAACTCTGAATAAAACAGCTGCCTGCTGGCTGTTATGACAGAAGAAATAAACAGCTGCCTGCTGGCTGTTATGACAGAAGACTCTGAATAAAACAGCTGCCTGCTGGCTGTTATGACAGAATACATCTTATAATCTGATCTGTTTTCATCTAAACATGTTGCCATGTGAGCCTGAAAAAGAAGAGATGCTCAGACTTCAATAGAGCGTTACTCTGGACTCTGGAATCAGATCTATCAGTTAAACACAGAAACATTGGATGACAAAATCAGAATACAAGACGAAACTAATTTATGTAAAGAATAATGAGTTTATGCTCTAGAAATTGAAAAAGAAAAAAGTATTGACAGTGTAGTTTGCCATACGGAAGAAGAGCAGCAAGCTGTTTCAGAATCTGATCAATCTCATGTTAACTCTTATTGGAGAGATTTCCCAGGATATCTGTTGTTGTTGTTGCCCCTAAGAGATTGTGCTGCAGAAACACCAGTCTATAAGCAACACACTCACACACTTAAGGGGATTTTTAAAGCCTAATCCTATTTGCTACTTACCAATGATGGTGTTGATTATAGTGGAGTTCCTTCTCAGCACAATCCATGCTGTTCCTCATTGTAGCTCTGTGGAAAGTTGGGCAAAAATGAATGCAAGGTCAATGGGGTCACGCTCCTATATGTACAAGCTGACTGAGGCTCACTGAAACGTCCCTTTAATGAGAAAAGTTGAGAATAATGTTAGGAGGGACATTCAAAAAGGCTTTTTCATCTGCTTTGAAATGATGTTCAGATGGCAAAATGTTCCATTACCAAGTTTTATTCCGATGGCAAATAATTTCCTGTGGGCAACCTCATTTAAATGGTAGATAAATGATTGGAACATTCTTATACAGAATGATACAAGACACAAATTACACAAGGGAGAAATGAGTGTCTTTTTTTCAGAGACACTATTCACTCTCTTGCTCGTGGTTTGCGTTCATGTGACAAAATAGTGTAACTAACACAATTACTGCATGTGTGGAATATTAAACTGTTCATAATGTGGAATATGCAACATGAAATAGCCATGGAGTCCCCCATTCAATTAACACGGTCCTCCCTGCACCTACTCTGCATTAGTGCTCCTAACAAATCTTTTTGAATAGTACAGTTGAACCAAGACAAAAACAATGATATAGTGTCTCAGCCTCAGCTACGGTGCTTATGGAAGAACTCCTTCTAACATCCAAGAGCTGAAAACAGCTTTTTTTCTACAATTAATATTTTCATGGATGGAGCCAAAGCGCAGCACTTAGTTCAGCAAACATACAGTAAATGGAGGAACTGATGGGAGTATCATACTGTCCATAAAATATCATTTGGTATCATCTAGTGGTCAGTATCAGTATTGCACCATTCCTGGACTGAGCTTCTGGAAACAACTCAATAACCCGATGACTGGGTCAAACAGAGATTACTTGTTACTTCATATATACTCCTTCGCACTAAAAGCACTAAGATTTTGGGGGATTGATTCCAAATCGGGTCACCTGTTCAAAATGCATACACAATCATGGTAGCCTACTGTGAGACCACCACAGGGCATGTTTATGTCATTCATGGTCCTTTAAAATGTCATTAATTTCACAAGTTGTTGACAGCAGAGATGATCACATTCTGTCTGCTGGCACATAGTTTCAAAGAACGGATTATTGCTGACAAGTTTGAAACATATCGAGTCAAAACCCCCTAACCCTAGTAGGGCTAAGTCTTGTGCATACAACAAATCCAATTCCCATATATATTTCCACAAATTAATGTTGCGTTCCATTTGTATTTGGAACTAGGGATTTACAGGGTCAAAGGTCGGGAACACCCCTTGTGATGTGACGTCACCTGCCTTTTTTTCTTTTTTCCCCGAGCCTCATCAGCCCTGACCTTTAGAAGTTTTAGTAAATACTGTTTATTAGCACTTCTGTCTTGTGTCCCATTAAATCAGTTGCAGACACAGTAGTTAGGCTATATAATTAGTATTAGTATTGGTACTGTCTAATGGCAATCTGTGGACATGTTTCTATGGTGTTTGTATAATGGTTTGTATGCACAAAATCCCACGGAATGCGTTGTTATCAACTGTTATTGCTAACAATGGCTAGCGTGGCTAGAGCTAACCCTGGCTGGTTTCCCATCTGTTTTACTGGAACGCGGTCAACTCGGGTGTGACGTCACTCAACTGGTATATTCCTAGTTCCCAATACAAATGGAATGCACAATAAGTGATCCCCATTTTTGTGTCAGTCGACCTCACTCCACTAACCTGACATTGTCAGATGGGGGCGGTATTGTTTGTTTTCACAAACCAAACTCGCGCAAATCTCGCGAGGGAATCCAGCTTGCTTGCAAGGTTATCACTCCACTGCTTCTTTCTCCTTTTCCCCAGATCCCTCTAGAAGCATTCCGACGATCAGGCCCAACCAGAATCCCCAAACCGAAGAGCTACAGCTCCCCAAAAGGGACAAATGGCATGGCGTCCAGCTCAGGACCGCACAACAGGGGGCAGACTCCTCCACCCGCTGGGAAGGAACAGCCGGCCCTGACATCTGCAGCCAACAACAACAACCCAAACCTGGCCAATCGCAGACTGTGACATCACCGATAATAGGGATACTTTGATAGTTTGGATTCTTTCGAAATTTCCATTTGTCTCTCAGCTTCCTTAAAACTAACCGCATAATAGCTTTAGGCATCAACACATTGATTGATAAAACAGAGGAAAACAATGCAAATAATAGTAATTAAACTGTTAAATGTAAAACTGTTAAATATAATTGCTTTATTTTGTTGTTGCAACTTTCAAAGATGGAAGAGAATAACCCTCTACCGCAAAATGCAACTAATTTTGTGTTCATCATCTATGTTCAATATGTACACTGTACTGTATGCTTAGGCTATAAAAAAAGTTACATACAGAACATTTTGGTAGCCTATAGTTGCCATGTAGATTTATTTCATACTCGTCACTGATTTGTGTGAAGGTAGTCACTGTGATCGAAAATAAATGAATACGCTGTAGTGGTGAGTAATGTAGGTCATGTGATATGGTCATGTAGTTGAAATAATGTGTATGTGTATTGTGAGTATCTGTAACAATTACTGTATTTGCTGTGAGAGACAGTATGTGATGCAACCATTTGATCAAATTCTATGAATAGAATAGCCTACATGGATATTTTGTAATAAGTGGCAATAATGTGTACATAAGTGTATTGCTGATGTGTTGTAATGCAGCTTCTTTAGTGATAATTCTGAAATGCAACATGTATGTTATTTTTGGTTATCAATAAAGATTTTTATACCTTGCACAGGATAAATGCATCTAAATCTGATTACAATAAATAATGAAGAGAAATAATTAAATTAAAGCTGTGAGGACTGAGGTTTCTCTTCATCATCTTCACTCTTCACAGGGACAGGAGTGAATGGGAACTCGTTATAATTAAATTATAGTTATTATTATTAATAATGACAACAACAACCACCATAATAATAATAATAATAATTCAATCAGATTTGCTCTTTTGGGTGGCTCTTAACAGAGCCTTTTTCATAGTACTGATGGTGGTTGGAGAGGAGAGGCATTTATGACAGAATGCTGCCATAGAACGTGGCCTGATAGTGGTGTGTGTCTGTCTGATTCCGGTGCTTCCGAGGCGTCATTGCTGCCTCCTCGCAGGATTGGAAGCTGTGTGGCTGTGGTGGCTGACACCTTCCTTCCTCTTCACCATCAGCTTCCTCTCAGCAGAGGAAATTGTGGAGGATGCAAGTGACCTTAACCACTACATCTGCTACCTTTGGTGAGACAACAGAAACTCAAGAGTCTCTGGGCAGCAAGGACTCCATATTCCAAAAGTGAACTTCACCATCCTCCTGGCATGGGAAAGACTGTAATTAAAAGGTTGAAAAAAGTGAACACCCTCGGAGCAGCTCCCAATATTTAATGGTCACTACAGAGCAGCAACGTTTCAACGCACGTGGCTCTTCATCAGGCTTTTTTCTATTTTTTTGCCTGATGAAGATGAAATGTTGCTGCTCTGTAGTCACCATTAAATATTGGGAGCTGCTCCAGAGTGCGGGTATTTGCTTTTTTCAACCTTCATGTAGGCTATATCTGTACCCAGCACTGGCCTCAAAAACAGGTTAGATGTGCACACAAACTACTTTTTATTGAAAGACTGTAATTAAAAACACGCTTCTCCCCGTCAAGATTTTTTCCTGGGTAGTGGGCCTGGAGAAGGTGCTTCTTCAGAGGAAATGCCTCCCTCACCTCATCACCCACGAATAGGCTACATGTGGCACAGGCAGGTCTTTTGCACCTGGTAAAGGTGCATTCTCTTGGCAGGTCGAGGGTCTCCTGGTGGAGGGCCTTGCCGAAGTCAGAGGCATTGGATGCCACCATTGCTGCTTTTCCTGTGTGCCCCCACAGCCACCATCTGAAAAAGGTAGTGGGCATCAACTACTGCCAGGAGGACAATGGAAAAGCTCCATTTGTAATTGAAATGCATGGACCCTGTTGATGCTGGGGCCTGGTTGAAACTCACACAACACCAGACTTGCAACGCCTGACAGAGTTGTGATGGGTGACACACAACAGACTGTAACTACCAAATCTGGGCGAGTAGTGGCGAGCCAATGTATGTACAAGACTATGCAGGCTGAACTGTGATAAAAGATGTGAGTGAATAAATAAATAAATAAATAAATAAATAAATATATAAACAAATACATAAATAAATAATAAATAAATGCTGGGAAAAGAAAACTGTTCGGTAGATGTGCAATATATAAGTAGGCTATCATTTAGATGCCACTGGGAGAGGATTTAAATTTCAACACCAACATTTTTGTTAGTTGTTAAAAGTATTGTTTTGAAATTTCACTTAGAGAATATTTTATTTTCTACATTGATAAGGAACAAGTTATACTGTCGATCGAATAAGGGTTTGTTTCCACACGGACCTTTTAGTTTGTGACACCGGTTGAGATGAGCCAGAAGAGACGGAAAATATCAATAAGAGCCAATCTATCTATCTACCTCTATCTAATATTAAAGGTATCTGGATGAGCCTCTTCATGTGAAGCTGTGACCTGAGTCTGGCGTGCAGTGTAAGCCATTGGAAAGTGCTTTAATCGTCCGTTCTGTAGGACAGAATGAAACACCTTCTGCGCAAAGAATCAGGTTTGGAACCCTAATTACAATTAATTGTCAATAAGATTATTAATAAAGACAACTTGAAACGGGTGGGGTGTGGCAAGTTGCACATCAGCCACGAGGAATCACGGGAATTCAGCAGCTATCCATAGTCTGTAGGGTCCGCAGCTGCATACGAAGCATACAGTAGGCTAGGCTATAGCCAGGCCAAGCCTCCAGGCTCCAGCAGTTGACTAGCGGCTAGTGGCTCTCTAAACGTGATTTTCTATGGGGGGCTCCGTACTTTATGTGGAACAAATATATCGGGTCCACCAGCATGACCCATCAGTGGTAGACTGTACTGTAAGAGCTCAACAGTCACGTGACCGTTCCGGAGGAATAGGCTATTATTTCTCCGTTCAATATTCTCATTGAGATTTTGATTATTTAACCATAATGTCTTAACCACCCAGTACACTTACCACGGGTCTTTGTAACAGGTTTGGTGGTGTTGTGTAGCTTCTGTTATTAGCCTCCTGGCTCCTGGATAGCTTGCCCCGCTAGCCGCCTTCTCGCTCATACTGAGCGCTTGCCCCTTTCGGAACTGCTAACATAGCTTACGCTACTACGCAGTCCCTTGTTAGTACACCGCCAATGTAGCCACCACAGGTCGCTCCGTCTGCTAAATTTGTCAAACTACTCGATAAAGTTTCGCAAATTAAATTTCAAATGTACTTACGGACAGAAAAGGGTTGTGTGAACCTGGGCGCATGATGTAGAAACAATACCGTCACTAATAAACATGTTTAATCCCTCACTGAAACCCGGGTGTCATTTCTTCAAAATGAATCGGCTACAAACACTCGTCTTCTTCTGCGCTGCTGTCATGGGTGGTGCGCAAAGCAACCATAGCGCTCGCTATCACTTCCGGCCCCTGGCGGCCGGAAGTGGCACTTTTGTAGTCTTTTGTAGTTTTTTGTAACATGCGCTCAAGCGCTCTGAAGAGTTTTGGGAGCGCAGGCAGGCTTCGTGTTCGCGATGCAAAGAACAAATTACAAAAAAAACGAAAGGATTCAACAGAAAATCGCTTAAATCATTATCCAGTCCGGCCACAGCTAGATTCTGTTGTGATCTCATCTCAGCACTCTTTTTATCAATGGAATACATTTTCTTGATAAAAGCTGCTCAAACCAATTCACAAGGTCTATTCTAACAAATGATTTATACACTGCCCGTTCTTGTAGAAATAATATTTTGAATATTTTTGACAAACCAGCAGTATGTAGATTGAGAACAAAATTCTTCAAATATCCAGTTCCACCCAAAACAAAAGAAATTCACTACAAAATAATGAATGACTTCTACCCTTCCAGTGAATTTTTAAGGTTAAGATTTGGATTTGAGAGCAATGAGTGTATATGTCAGTAGTGTGGACACATGGACACAAGGGCCCAATTCCAATCCACCCCCTAAAGACTCAAGCCCTGCACCCTCACTCCCTCTAATGGCCACCATCTGAAAGTGGTTGAGTCGTCAAGTCTGGAAGGGATCCACATTGGATAAATATTTGGGACAGCAGAGCCTTTTGCACTTGACAAAATGATGTTGACTCTGGCAGGTTTGGGGCTCGATATATTGTTTATTGTCAATGTCAAGACGCCTAAGGTGTTTGAGTAATAGACTCCCTGATGAGTCTGTTCTCATCCAGGCTCTGGCTCTACAGATTGGAGGTAATTTAAAAATAATAAATGTAGCCTACTGCAAAATCTGCAATTGATAACTGTGTAATTTTAATTAAAATAAGCTTAAAGTCCCTGGAAACCAAAATCCACAAAAACCTTCTAACTATTAAATTTAGGGTTTTATGTGAGTAATTGTGTGCCTCAGAAAGTAGGAGACATTACTTTCAACAAAAAGCCCCCAAATCGCCACTTTTCTACAAGGTCTGGATTTCCACTTCCTCATTGAGGAGAGCGGTGCGCGCGGTGCTAAACTGAATGATCTTATCACGTCATAAGATTTGGCCAATCACGGCGCTCGCTCAGTGTCTGTCTGTCTCCCTCCCGCCAGAGCCGTACCTCCCGCTCTGTGTGTGCCTGTGTATGCTGCCTGCTCTTGCTCTCTCTCTCTCTCACTGTCACACGCACACGCGCACGCACACACACACACAGTAGCGCTGTGCAATCGCAGCAGCAGTCTATCTTCCAATCCTCTCTGTCAAAATGCGCCGAGCAACGAGCGAACACACACACACACACACACACACACTCCATGGCCCCTATTCTCCCACAGGCCTTCAGCGCTAAAACGGGCCTTCGGCGCTAAAAAACGTGCCTTGCGCCTGTCTCGGGAAGATATCAACATGGCTTTAGGCTGGTAAATGCGCTTTACGCTGAATGGGCGTGGCGCACTCCCTGAATGGGCGAGAATGGGCGTGTCGGCCTTAAATGCCGGCCTAATGATATCTTCGCACCTGGCGTAAATTTAGCGCTTTGCGCTTTTGAAAACCAGGCCTATTCAGTGCGCCAGTTGTGAGGAGCGCTCTTCTGCCTCTCCTCTGTCACCCTTCTCTGTCTCTCTCTGACTCCCTCGCTCAGACAGACACAACACACGTCCCATAGGAAAAAGAAGTTGTAAGTTCACTGCCTGTGTAATGTCCCAGCATGCATTGTGCTACTCCATTTCGCTACTAAATAGCAACCAAATGAGCCGAAATAGATATAAAGGTAGATCTAAATAATGTGTAATGGTAACACAACCTGCAATTGTAGAACATTTCAATATTGGACCAAATAAAACATCGAAATGAAAACACCACCCTATGTGAAACATATATGTCATCCTGGGCCTATATATATCCCTTGTAGATTTAACGTGATTTAGATAAGTGACAGCGTAACGCGCTTCTACTGTCATGTCCTACTGTGATGTCCGCTCCAATAAATTGGCTCTACTTCACATTTTAGTTTTACAATAAAAACACATTTATGCAATGACTTTACATAATGTAGGCTATATTTATGTGCATCATCCTACCTGCAGCAGGGGAGAGAAAACGATATCTTTCTGGACAAACTTTCACCAATCTAATTAATCTCATCATATAGGGATAGGCTATATTTTTCTAGCTGATGCATTTAGAACATTCTTTTCACTTTGATCTTGCTATAGTGTAGCGTATTTACATGCTTGCAGTATTTAAACTGCAGTTAGATTGGTTTGAGAATTATTATTATGGAATAATAGCCTATATATGGAGACAGACAGACGGGATGAAGGGGGGGGGGGGAGCAGAGCGCTTGGCTTTGTCTGGTTTTACCGGATTTCTCCTGGAATTGGAGCTTAAAAGGCAAGCGTGTGACTCTTTACTGCACTTCTCCAATGAGCGGACTGTGCATAATTTTACGCTTAAAAGGCGTGGTTATAATGGTTGAGGCTGCGTGTAGCGGCGATACCAAGATAGCGAGTGCGCTGGTCCACACCCACTAACTGCGCTGCGTCAGGCCTTAAACGCAGTTTCTACGCCGATTGCAATGATAGGGCCCCATATCTCTTTCCTTCTCTCTCTCTCCTATCCCTCTGTGTTTCCCTCCCTCTCTACCTCGGAGGAGCTGCAGTCCTGGCTGCACGCACACGCACACACACGGGACACGCCCACACAGTCCGCGGGAGAAAAGACAGTCTAAAATCTAATTGATTCTCATGACTTTTGTCATGACTGTCAAACATAAATTCATATACTTTGCGACGTTCATCATCATTCAAATTTGGCTGGTGGCTTATTAACATAGGTTCCTGTGATGTGATGAACTCAAAATGCTAAATAATAAAAAAATATTTCTGGTTTCCAGGGACTTTAATAATGACATGTCACCCAACATTATAGGCTACACAATGTCAATACTGTGCAATACAGTAGAGAGGAGAAATGCCAATAAATTGGCTAAGGAGTGCTGCTTCACGACTGCAGGTGTTAAAAACAGGTGCTCATTGGATCCAAGGGAAATAAGTAGAAACAAAGATGGTTGACTTAAAGTCGAGCTGAACCCAAAAATGACTTTTCTTTTCTTTTAGTTCAAATACCTGGGTATGCAGTGCACCTATTTAATAATGTATGGAAACAAAATCACAACAATCTAATTTATTTAGTTTTTCACACTTTTTCACATCAAAAGTTCATTTTTCAAGATTTCATTGATAACAGTAATGTACAGTTTGCTGACGTCACCTAGTACTATCAAATTTCTACCTCATTTCAACCAATCATATCACGACATGCAGCTGTCAATCAAATCTTCATTTCAGGATAATTTTCTCTTCCAAATGAAGTCAAAAATGGCGCCTAGTGCCTGTCATCTGGCAGAATTCCTATCCCATAAACTAACTACTAACTTGGCCAATTGTTAGAAATATGAACAAAAAACAAAAACTATAATCTCTAAGAATGCAAAGAAATGTAACTGGCTCATTAAAACGCGCATTCCAAGGATATCGTATCGTTACAGCAGCGATAATGGCACGCGCATCCGAGAGCTTGGTTGTCAGGGGTCGCACTTCGGAGATTCCAGGCCGACGTGCTGCACTCTCCGCTCGGCAACACGAAGGCAGCTGGCTGCCTGCGGGTCGCTGAGCTCCACTCCTCCCGTCAAAAGGCTCTTCCCGAGGGGAGCGCCACAACACACTGAATCCCACTCGATTTGGAGGCGGAACACGCCAGGATTGGCCTAAGCCCAATCCAGTCCCCAGTCAAATAAAATCATCGACATGATACTATGACCCGCCTCTCAACCTGTCATCTTAGACAAACTATGTTTTCACATTCACTTTGTGATTTCACCGTCGGACATCCCTAAACCCTCACTCCCTTCACGTGAACGCGCCTCTATGGGGGTGAGTCAGTAAGGGGGCGGATTGGAATTGGGCCAGGGGACCTTGCCCCATGATCTTGCCTCTGTTATGCCACACATGGGCAAAATACGGCGGCCCGCGGGTGCCCCGTGTGGCCCGCGATGGAATTGGAAAAAAGAAAAGAAAAAAAGGTTTTAACAGTGTACCTGAACGAAACATGCAAGATACCCGCTGAATAAGTGTCCAAATGTTCATGTCATTCTGGCCAATACTCCACTTCTGTTATAGCATTTCAGTCTGGAATATGGAATATCTTTCAATAATCTTTATGACTAAAAGGCTAAAAGTATCTCATGTGTAAGAAATGACTGTTCTACATTGAAGTAGAAATTTCAATAATTAACTTGTTGGTTTTGGATTTATTTAGCTTCAAGAGTGCATTTTTGTTCGTGTGACCCTCAACACAGGCTTTGAGAATCCCGGGCCACTTACTGATAGCCTACTTATGCTTAAATTAACCCATTCATATTCTGGTTTATTTCAAGAAAAACATTTCGGCTAGTGGAAATTCTAATTGGCTGGTAACTTTAAAATCTAGCAGCCATATTGGCAGGTGGTCAAAAAAGTAAATTTCAAGCCCTGGAGAGCAGGTGGTGACATAGGAGTGAGTGAGAAAAGGATCAAATATTGGTGGTTAAGACTGAATAATGACATCACAACTGTTCATTTAAAATTAGTTATTCCTCTAAACCTGGCGTCAAATGCCCCAAATTCTTTGCGCTGGCACCGTTCGGCCCTCAGCAAAATCTGGTAGCGAGGACATTTTTTGTGGCCCTCTCTATCATCAAAGTTGCCCATCCATGGGTTACGGCATGACAAAATTATTTGTTCGGCCCCCGGCAACAATCTGGGTTTCTCATGTGGTCCCCCATGAAAAATAGTTGCCCACCCCTGCTCTATGCTGCCTCCACCGAGAGCCTGTGTAGGTACAGGATCTACTCGGCTTACAGATTCTGCCCGCCCTACCCGAAGTGCTCGGCTCGGGGTCCACAATGGGGTCTAACCCATGGGTATAGACCTAACCCTGTCTATCATGTCTGATAACATCATTAGCTTAGCATTATCTTGTTAGCTAATCTAAAGCTGTCAGCCATTTTGCCCACATTAATCCCACCACGTGCCCGACGTACAGCCAATCAAATGCCTGCCCCAGCTGAAATTGGAGCCGAATGATTTTTGCACCGACACCTACACTCTCAATCTCCCAGAATCTGTGGACCGCAGAAAAAAAACTATTTCAGTTGAGAATTCTCCGCTCTGCTCTGCATATTCCAAGGGGCAGGCGCGGTGTTTCAGGATGCTGCTCAGGCAGAGCCAGAGAGAGGAGGGAGCAGTGACGTTGCTTGCACACATATCAATTTTTTTTGCGTGTAGATGGCTGCTGTCGCCTGGCTGGTCATTTGGTGCTGCAGCTTGATTGGGTGTGTTGCTGTCTTTCCATCTTGAATTGGTTGATTTCAAATTGGCCCCTCCTCTCATCGCTGTTGTCCGCCGCTCATCGCCTTGCAAAGCATGTCTGGGATTTTCTGTAGGCTACTGCTGTGCTCCCATGATAGGCATGTGTGGGAGTGAGTAGATATCATTGTATTCTGCCTGGCCATCTGTCGGTTTAGGTGAGAGTTGAATTCCCAAGACAACTGAAGTCCTCTGAGCTCATGGAATGTTATAGCAGACTCGGGGCGGTGGGGGCAGCCACTACTCACTATATGATGAGAGGGAGCTGATGTCAGCTCGGGGCTCTTCTTAATAGGACCTTTCACTGTCAGAGAGACTGTATACAGAAGTGTGTTTATGGAATAAATCCTCCTATGTTTATTTTAAACGAGCGACTGATTTATTGATCCAAAACAACACATCCAATTATTGCCTCGACAGGGGCCAATTTGAAATCGACCAATTCACGATGGAAGGAACTCAGCATTCGAACGCTGATTTGGACGTCGATTATCATGGCAACGATTGAAGTTTAGGGTCAGTCCTTCCTTACACACACACATACTGTATATACGGTATACATACATATACACACACGGCATCAAACTCAAAGTTGCTTAAGACTATACACTAAGGGGCAGCGTTAGTGAGACCACAGAGAGACAAATGGTGGACAAACAACAGAGACACACAAGGATGGATGGTATGGAGGGTGGATCGTGCCTAAATCAAATACAATACACACATTGAAATACTATGCACACATTGAAATACAATACACATATTGGAAATACAATACATATATTGAAAAATATTGTATTTTCAATATATGTATTGTATTTAAGCATTTTGGTATTGTATTTATTGTTACACATGTATTGTATTCTTCAGATGTGTATTGTATTTTCAATATATGTATTGTATTTCCAATATGTGTATTGTATTTCCAATATGTGTATTGTATTTCAATGTGTGCATAGTATTTCAATGTGTGTATTGTATTTGATTTAGGCACGATCCACCCTCCATAGGATGGGGCAGGAGGGCTAAGAGAAGGCAATGGAGAAGGGATGGGTCTTGAGGCAGGGTTGAAAGACTAAGGCAGTGATACTCAACTGGCGGCCCGCGGGCCACATGCGGCCCGCGAGGGCCCCCTGTGTGGCCCGCGATGGATTTTTCTTTTTTTTTACAGTGCACCTGAACGCAACATGCAAGATACCCGCTGAATAAGTGTCCAAATGTTCATGTCATTCTGGCCAATACTCCACTTCTGTTATAGCATTTCAATCTGGAATATGTTATATCTTTCAATAATCTATGATTTAGCTGCTAAATTGTCAAATACCGCCGTCTGCTCGCTACCCAGGCACTTATGTGTGTACTTAACCTAACTAACTTAACTAACTATCTGGTGTGCACAACATTGTCAGACTAAACTCCAGCTGACACCCCAAAAACCTACAATCCGCTACAGAAAAATGTATATTGATTGGTTATTAACTGGCCCCTGGCCTTCTATCATTTCACGAAAGTGGCCCCCGGGCAAAGCAAGTTGAGTATCCCTGGACTAAGGGACTCAGAGTCTCTGATGTCTTGAGGGAGGGAGTTCCAGAGCCTGGGAGCTGCCCTGGAGAAGGCACTGTCCCCGAAATGGAAAAGGTTGGACTTGGGGGTGGGGAGAAGTCTGGCAGAGGTGGATCTGAGGGACTGGGAGGGTTGATAGGAAGAGATGAGGTCGGATGAGATAGGGGGGGGGGGGGGGGGGGGGGGGGGGGCAGTTGGTGAACGGCTTTAACTTAGCTGACAGTGTGGCTAATCAACATTGTCAGGACATATCTTAAAAAATACGACCTATCTTAAAATTGACAATACACTGGCGGGGGGACTTTAAGGCCTGAGTTAGCCTGGGGGTAAGGTGTCAAATCTTTGTGGGTCAGTCTTTATTTTTGTGAAACAGAATAAATCAAGTTGAGCTGGTGCAGCCACACCCTATTTCCACTGTTTATGTTTGACAATGTGGGAATTTTCAAATGGGGGGGGGGGACTTCAGTGGCAACAGCCATGCTGCAAAGGAAGCATAATTGAACTCATTAACAGTTTTCTTTAATGTGTGTATTTCAGTCTTCCCTCCAGATGTCCAGCAGCTGGACAGTGAAGAACGGGTCCCCCCTGAGCAGCAGGACTGGACCCCCAGTCTGGACCAGGAGGACCCAGAGCTCCCACACATTAAAGAGGAACGGGAGGAACCCTGGACCAATCAGGAGGGAGAGCAGCTTCAGGAGGACCCAGAGCCCCCACACATTAAAGAGGAACAGGAGGATCTCTGGATTAGTCACGAGGGACAGCAGCTTCAAGGGCCGGAGGAGGCCGATATCACTGAGTTCCCATTCACTCCTGTCCCTGTGAAGAGTGAAGATGATGAAGAGAAACCTCAGTCCTCACAGCTTCATACAAGCCAAACTGTGGACAAAAGAGAGGCAGAGCCTCTAGCCAGCAGCTCAACTGAACAGATGAAAACAGAAGCTGATGGAGAAGACTGTGGAGTATCAGAACCAGCTAGGAACTTAAATCCAACTAGTGATATTTCAGACTCTTCTAAACCTGAGACTGATGAAAGTGATGGGAATTGGAAGGA
Source organism: Poromitra crassiceps (assembly GCF_964638095.1). Taxonomy (NCBI): domain Eukaryota; kingdom Metazoa; phylum Chordata; class Actinopteri; order Beryciformes; family Melamphaidae; genus Poromitra; species Poromitra crassiceps. The sequence goes on from NC_139625.1 coordinate 62,958,008, forward strand.
GCCCAGAAAACCTCAATCAGGTTTAGACTCACTGAAAAACAATGAAGTCTTTGTTAGTCGTAAAACATCTATTGAGGAGAAACACTTCAGTTGCTCAGATTGTGGAAAAAGTTATCATCAAAAAGGACAATTGATGGTACATATGCGAGTCCACATGGGAGAGAAGCCATTTAATTGTTCAGTCTGTGGTAAAGGCTATAGTACAAAAACATACTTGCAGGAACATATGAGAATCCACACAGGGGAGAAACCATACAGTTGCAGCTTTTGTGGTAAAGGCTGTACTAGAAAAAAATACTTGCAGTCACACATGAGAATCCACACAGGGGAGAAACCATACAGTTGCAGTGTTTGTGGTAAAGGCTATACTGTAAAGAAATACTTGCAGGCACACATGGGAATCCACACAGGGGAGAAACCATTTAGTTGTTCACTCTGTGGTAAAAGTTATCACCAAAAAGCAGGCTTGAAGATACACATGACCCTCCACACAGTGGAGGAACCATTGACTGCACCATTGACTGCAGTCTGCAGTGTTTGTGGTAAAGGCTACTCTGCAAAAAAATACTTGCAGCCACACATGAGAATCCACACCGGAGAGAAACCTTATAGTTGCAGTGTTTGTGGGAGAAGTTTTATTTGGCGTCCACAGGTCAATCAGCATAAGTGTTCTGGTGAGAGCAGCAGCAGGTGAAGCTGCAGGGCTGAATTGGAACCAAAGGCAATGCTTTCGCATATAGACATTGGATTTAAGAGTGCATTTTATACTATATGGAATAATCCTAATATCACTATATATATATATATACACTTTTATTTTGATACAATTACTTTTACTTCCATGTACTGTAACCTGTCTGCCTTTATTCCTTCTCCAATTCATAATATGAAAAAATGCATAAATGAATTAGTAAAAAACAAAATTTGTACCGTTATTTAGTTTTGTGATTTGAACTGAACATTTCATGTTTTTTTGTTTTTTTTAAACAAAAAAATGGAAAACGGAATAATTAATCATCAGTTGAAATATCAAAAGAACAGATGATAGATGGATTCTTTTTAACCCTATATATTGAAATTCTCCATGATAACCCTTTGTTTATATGTTTGAAATGTTTATTGACCATTTGCATTTGTATATAAGAAACATTAGACAAAAAACAACACTACAAAACCAGGCAAAATAAGGGTGTCACGCAGAACCTGCAATAGCATTCAGCAGTATTTAAACAACAAAATGTCCCTGAAGAGCCACTGAACCAGCTGTTACATACAGCCAATTCAATGACTCCTCAAGGACACCCCAGGTCCAGCTCCCTCAAATACAGGAACCCAACACGACTCTAGAGACTGTTGTGCATACCGTTCTGTGTAAAGAGAGTTTACACATGAATCATAAACAAAACAAAAAACATCCAGTGATCTGCAGTTCTGAAGACAGAAACACCTTGTTGATGAGAGAGGTCAGAGGAGAATGGCCAGACTGGTTTAACTGACAGAAAGGCTAAAATATCTCAGATAACCTCTTACAACTGTGGTGAGCAGAGAAGCATCTCAGAATGCACAACCCATTGAACCTTGAGGCGGATGTCACTTTGGTAGCTGGTTGGAAATCTGATACCTACCCAGTAAGGTGTTCCTAATAAAGTGTTGGCGAGTGTTGCAGCAAGCAGCAATCGCGGGGTCCAAGCACAATTTGAGAAGACACAAAAGCTGAAAAGTTGTGAAGATCGGACACACTCTATATTAGTCAAGGCTTAGCACCAGCTTTTGTGTTAGCCTGTGACTTCTGTAAAGTTCATCGCCACCACATTGTTATCGCTTGTTCTTGACAACTAATTAATTTGAGAAAGGACCAGCCTAGATTTGAAAACACAACTTGACACACGAGAGGCAGACAGACACTTTACCTACTGAGCTAAACTCGTGCTACAGGGTTATTGAGAAAATAACTAAAGGGAAGTGAGTGGTACTACACCCTATGATTGGCAGTGCTAATCGCTTTATGAAATATTGTAGTAATGAAGCATTGCATTAGTTCATTCAAGACAGGGAGGGAAGTCATAGGCTATGACCCAGCTGTAATCAGCTGACAGCTGCTGATTGGATCAGCGTTTAATCATTTACCAATCACTTCCATTCGCACAACAACACGGTCCATTCAAATATGGCCCCCTTCTACACTTGTCTTTGCTACTCTAAACACTGCTACACACCACTGCTGCTGCTGCCCCCAAGCTTGGCCTCCACCTTTCTAGCTCAGTCTGCCTGGCTAAAAAGCTTAAAGAGCATGGTGCAGGTTAATATTTTTTATTTACAGTTTGGGTTTAAGATTCTTATGAAAATACATGCCCCAAGGGCAGAAATATGGAGAAAAAGGTGGCATTATAATTCACGTGAAAAAAAAAATGAAAAAAAGACAGGCAGATAACACCTGTGGCGTCACTCGGGCTACTGCACTTACTGTAATAATAATAATAATAATAATAATACAGTCAATGTGTACAGCAGAAAACTTTCCAAAACACCAGTCCAGTTTCCCAGTCCGCCCCTGTGTACCACCACGGCCCAAGAAACATCATACCAGAATGAAATGTTTGGAATGGGGAAGTCTGGTGCAACGCACAGGTCCTGGACCTGGTGAGATGTAGGAGGAGCCCGGAGAGGGGGCAACCCACAGAGCCCAGTCCCTCCACGTGCCAGAGCCTCCCGGTCCCGGCAGAGTAGTTCCGGAGCAGCGGATTGAGTGGCCCTGTCTTTCCCTAAGAGGGCTGACCGTGGGTAGCTACTGGGACATAAGTCGGGGCTTGATCAACCCCGGCTGGGTCACCTGGGCAAGGGTGTATGATGTTGCGAGACCCGAAACATCCTATGACCCCAGGGTACATCACTGATGATACGTCCCAGTTGCATCCATGTGATGTTTTTTTTCTTCATGGTCACAGGTGCTAGTCCAAACCATATTGAAAAGCCTCAGAAAGAATACTAGACAGTGTGGAGTAGAGACGTCTGTCTATGGGGCCCTAACTGCTAGAATACATGCTGGCATGGTGTGAACATATGCTACTGTAGCAGTTGGCATGACATGCTAGCACAGTATCTAGAGATCGAGCAGATATTTTCAAAGTGGGATACGCGTGTCTGTCCCCAGGGGGACTCCAAGCAGTTTCAGGGGAAGCTCAGTGAATAGAAGTGAGAGAAAAAAATACATTAGTTATTACATGTTTACTTATCAAAAGGAGATCACATAGAATAGCCTAAATGTGTCTGATTTGGTTAGAGAGATAGTTCAGAGATGCAGCAGTTTGGGGAATTTTATTGTCCCGCTTCAACAAATCAATATCAATACAAGTGTACGCTATATTTAGAACATTCTCAACACTTTACCGACACATGCACTGTATTACACTGCAGATCAGCCCTTCTTTTGGCATCAACATCTTCTCAACCGTAGAACTGTAGGAACAGTTGATCTGTGTACAGTCCAGTACAGTGTTGAAAATGTCCGTCCTTACTTACTTACTTGATATTGATTTGTTCAAGTGGGCCTTCTTTTAGGTGGCTAAAACATATTTTTTTCTGCTGACCCCCTCCACAGCACATTGTTTTGCTTCCATGCCAGTACTACTCTAGCTCCGTTTCTCCAAACTGGCGGTGTGCCGAACGCCATCTACTGCAGGTAGCTACACTATCAATAAGTAGCCTACCTCCCTCATACAACCCCAGAAGAATATTTGTGTTTGAAATCAATTCAGCAAACCTGAGATACATTTTCACACACACACACACACACACACACACACACACACACACACACACACACACAATGATATGCCATGACTGTCCCATCACTGCTGTCCCGTCACAGCAGTGTGTATGGCAGAACGCAGCGCAGAGAGGAACTGCTGCTTCTCTTCTCCTGTTTCTGTGGCGCAAACCCAGGAACGAATAGGACCCTGCATGACAAAGGCATGACTCACATCTAGAGAGAGAGAGAGAGAGAGATGGGGAAGAAAAACATTCATTCTTCACGTTGTGCCTTCTCACACGTGTGTGTGTGTGTGTGTGTGTGTGTGTCTGCACTCACAGCGTGTGTGTGTGATGTCCCTGACAGCCAGGCTAGTGAGGGCCACGGAGGCCAGGAAGGTGTGTGTGCTTCGGTGAGCCAGTGTGAACGCTGTGTGACAATCACTTCTCTTTGTCAAGGCCAAAGCGTCGCTAAACAGGAACAGGCCGACGTCAGACATGTGCTCGTAGGTCCTAAACACACACACATGCAAATATTATTATTCAGTACTACATCAGATACCAAATTGCAAGTATTTTTTTTGCAACAAAATCTTCATCAAAGTACTATAATTAGTATTTTGTCGGTGATATATGACATAACTATACGAGGAATCAACAAACACCTGCCTTCCGGGTGTCTGCGCTGCGAGGTGTTACACGCAAATCCACCCCATGCACATGGGAGACATGTACAGCTGTTAGCTGTGGGCTAACTTGTGTGGCAATAAAACGGCACTGAGCAACCAGTTTGATGTAACGGTCATGTTCGAGTCATGCTCTTTCCATAAAGTCCACCAGCTTTCATATCTGTTGGCTAGTTGTTGATATTTATACAATATTGTGGCTCTAAAATATCGTTTTATCGGTGCGGTGACTGTCATGGCGCCGACTCCCGTTCCGCTCCTCTCTGCTGCGCTCTGCGTGTACTCATGTTTCCACTCAGTGATGCCTTTTGTTTACCAAAATGCTGATCGGCTGATCCCTCGTATAGTAGTAACCGGACCACCGGGCAAAGCCGTCTAGAATTGTATGACCTCACATCAGTGAGCTATGATTGGTGTACCTTCGTGGGTCACTGATCACTGATGATGTCACTGATAACATCACTCACTGATGATATCACAATTGCTTGAGTGACATTACTGATGACATCGTCACTGATGACATCACAGTTTCTCGAGTGACAGCACTGGTGATATCACACAGCTTAGGGCGTCTATTCCTGAGCTCCAGCGTCTTTTTTCAGTTATTCCCAATGAGGACAGAGCGTATGCGGGCGTCAACAGCCGCTTAGTGAAAGTGCGCTGCGCCCAACGTCTTTTTTCAGAGCACTCAGCTTTTTTGTGCGCCGGCTCGATCCAGCGCTTCCAGCTGAAAATATCTGAACTTTTCAGAAAGGCACTGGACCATATGGACACACGCCCTTAGAGTTCTAAGCTGTGTGTGAGCGTGCGTGCATGTGTGTGTGTAAGCATGGAAGAGAGTGAGAGAATAAAGAGAAGCCTACTGTAAACACACACACATATTATTCCCCCCCCCCCCTTTTTGCGCAGCCCGAGCGGACCCGACCAGTTAGCATAAACTGTCAGGCTGAGTCCGGCCCGTCGGGCTGGGTCGGGTCCAGTCAGGCTCGCACTGAAATTGAGAATCGCAATTGCTCGAATGTGAACGTAGATAGAATATATGCCCCACATATTATGACAGCATCATGCCATCGGTGACCTGGCCACCAGGCCGCGCCATCATCAGCCATGACATTATCAGTGATTTGTGACATCACCGGTGATATATGACATCACCAGTGACCTGGCCACCATTCTACAAATCTGTGGGACATGCATGCATAAAAATAAATATGTGGCAGGTTTCTAAGCTAGGCACTGACATTCTCCCTATTGATGATGTCACGGTTGACATTGTGACATCATCAGTGATATCATAAATCCTTCTCTGCTGAGGCTATAAGTAGGGCAGGCATACATGTTTACAATAAAGGTGTTTATTTCATATACACAATATGGAATCAAATATGTTGTTATACTCTTTGGACCTTGTTGCTGGAAGCGGTTATATTTTGAATGCTGAGCAAAGGGCCGCTCTGCAGACTTCCTTGATCATCCTAAAGAAGAACTCCAAGTTCAACCGTGTCTTGTTCTGGGGCAAAATATGGGGACTAAAGTGTGATTATTTTATTGCCCAGGGGAAGGGAGAGGATGAGCTGAATGACAAAAGGAGTCTTTATAGCTTCAACTGCATGGACTGGTTCCTGCTCCCCACTGCCAAAGATCGAGAGATTGATAGAGTGTCCAAAGCTGCAAAGGGTCGCTTCATGGGAGAGCCCTCACATGTGTATTCGGGTCCAGAGGGGATCGTCAAGGTGAACGAGGAAACAAGGCTGGCAGTGACAATTCATCAGATTGATGAGGAAGTGTCTGTGGTCCCACGTGGTGCTTTCATCAAAAATCCTCACGGCCTTGTCCAGACCAACCGCAGCTTTGACGGCCTTTCTCACTTGGAGGCAGAGAAGCTCTGCAATTTTCTTCACTTTAACGAACCAAAGAATCTGAAGACATCCATCCTGGAGATGGCTGATTTTAACCCATCTGTTGACTTTCTGGAACCACTAAGTGATGACATACCTAAAGGATCATGGAGCCTTCAGTTTGAATGCTGCAGCAATGTGTGTGTGATCCGCAGCCTTTTGTGGCTTGGCCTGACCTTCTTTCATGTACCAATGACACCGCAGCATGGATACATCTATATGGGTGAAGGGGCCAAGAATTTGGACCTACCCTTCATGCTATAGAAACAGACAAGCAAATGTCCCTAATCCAAGTGAACTCATGTGGATAGTGCTATCATCCACCCCAACCATCAAGATGTGGAGCAGGAACTTGGCCTCACTATTACACATAGGAGGTCTACTCTAGACCATTCCCTGCTGTAGTCCTAACAGACCTAGACTACACAGATGCCTTCAGTCTACTATAGCGAAGCAGGCACAGGAGGTCCTGACCAGAGTGGAGACAGTCCGCCAAGGTTGGACATCATTGCTGATTTATGACATCACTGATCATGTCACAATGTCTATGACATCTCAGTGTCTATCACAAATTACTTAAACACAGGCATTGTGGCATCATCGGTGATGTATCACTCACTGATGACATCATCCCCGAGCATAATTGCTCGACTAAGTAATATGACATCACTATAGTAGTAACCTGGGCACCAGGCCAAGCCATCTAGAACTGTATGACATCATCAGCGACAGCGACCTGGCCCTGCTGCATGAGATGCTCTGCCAGCTGGGTGTGCCCGACTCCACCTTCAGATCATCCACAGATTTCCTGACTGACAGGAAGCAGCACGTAAGGCTCATGTCACCGACTCCCGGACCATCAGCACCGGGGATGCCCAGGGCGGTGTCCTCTCTCCATACTTCTCCTTGTACACCAACAGCTGCACCTCCAGCCATCAGTCTGTCAAGCTCCTGAAATTTGCAGACACCACCCTCATAGGGCTCAACTCTGATGGTGTCGAGTCTGCATACAAGCAGAAGATAGACCACCTGATGACTTGGTGCAGTCAAAACAACCTGGAGCTCAATGCACAAAAGACTGGAAAAAGTTGTGGACTACAGGGGGAACACAGCCCCACCTTCCCCATCACCCTGGGTGACTCCCCAGTCAACACTGTGGAGTCCTTTCGCTTCCTGGGTTCCATCATATCAGTCGGTACCCGAAATGGGAGCTGAACATCAGACCCCTCACCAAGAAGGCACAACAGAGGATGTACTTCCTGCGGCGGCTGAGGAAGTTCAAGGGGCCAAAAGCAGCGTTAGAGCTTTTCTACACCTCCACCGTCGAGTCCATCCTCACCTCCATCACCGTCTGGTGTGCTGCTGCTGCCCTCAATATCTCCAGACAGGCAGTGCATCACTCGCCATTCTGAAAAGATGGATGCAGCCTGCCATCCCTTCAGGACCTACACACTGCCAGGATGCTCAAGTGGTCTCGGAAAATCATGGCCAACCCCTCAACGTGGAGTTCGGGGACCACCAGGGGTCCTCACTATAGTGAAATCACAGATGATGTCACAGGCAAATGAGAATAAATTACAGATGACAGCCCACCCAGGTCTTCCCCTTGGCAGAAGACTGAGGTCGGCAGCACCAGAACCTACCAGGGACAGGTTCTAGCAACTGCCATTCACCTGTTCAACGAGACCCGAAAGCCCCCACAAATAAGGACTTTATCAACCCCCCCTACATATTTTGATAACTTTCTCTCATATAACTCATAATTAACAACAAACCGTATATTGTTTTCGTATATGGACTGGACTGTAATAAAATATTTTATTTATTTTATTTTATTCTTCAAGAAAAAAGGAAAGGAAAAAAGTACGACCATAGTAGCGTGCACACATTTGATTTCGGACAGTTACTGTTAGAAAACCAAACGTTTGTATTTTCACCGAGAATATTTTTCTTTAAATATTAAGTTGTGTCCTTGTAACATACTAGCCTCAACAGTCAATGCAAATTAACTCCAGTGCTCCCATGGCCTCCCTGTACGTGGGGGATCTGCATGAAGATGTGACTGAAGCCATGATGTACGAGAAATTCAGCCCTGCCGGAGATATCTTCTCCATCCGGGTCTGCAGAGCAGAGACATGATCACACAGCGTTCCCTTGGATACGCTTTTGTCAACTTTGAACAAGCAGCTGACGCTGAGCGTGCCCTGGACACCATGAACTTTGACGTGATCAATGGGCGCCCTGTGCGCATCATGTGGTCCCAACCTGACCCCTCGCTGAGAGAGAGCGGCGTGGGAAACATCATCATCAAGAATCTTGACAAGTCCATCGACAATAAGGCCCTACACGCATCCTTCTCCGCTTTTGGCAACATCCTGTCGTCCAAGGTGGCTTGTAACAACAATGGCTCTAAAGACTATGCACTTTGAGACTCAGGAGGCAGCCGAACGAGCCATTGAGAAAATGAATGGCATGTTGCTCAAAAACTGTGTTTACATGGACATGAGTATCCCGGTTACTCTCGGGGTTTTGGAGTATGCGGTTTTTGTGTTTGCGCATGTAAACATCATATCCCGATTTCAGAAACCTGGATAAGAGCCCTTATCCCGGTTTTGAGAAACCCGGTTATGCTAGGTGGAGTACTTACTGTATGCTAGGTGGAGTACTCCAAAAGAAACCGGGATATTGTTGCATTAATACACCTTATCCTGGTTTCTGACTGCAGCAGACTACCTGCGCAGGTGCGGCTTGAACAAAAGTCTCACTTCTGGAGCAATGAGGAAATGGAATTTTGTCTTTCAGTGATGAAAGACTACAGGATGAAGGTGTTGTGACTAAGATGAAAGAAAGAAGCAGCGCGCAAACGGGGACAGACCACTGTGAAGATGGAATCCAAGGGAATCCCACAGTCTTGGCCAAAAAAAGGTGAATGACGTCATGTCACATGCACCCAATACAAGCGAAAATAATAATGTTGCCGGTTTGTGCGCAAATACCATGCAGTAATCTGTAACCGGGATACTAGTACTTACCATGTATACAGGGATATGAATAAACTGCTTTCTCTGTGTTCCATGTAAACACCATATCCCGAATATGATCAAAACCAGGATAAGCCTCATAACCGGGATACTCATGTCCATGTAAACGCAGTCAGTAGTGAGCGAAAAGTATTTGTGGGTCACTTCAAATCTCGCAAAAAAGCGCAGCCGCCCGAGCCAAGGAGTTCATAAAAGTGTATTTTTTTCTGTTTTCCCCCCATTTTCTCCCCAATTGTACTTGGCCAATTCCCCCCTGCTGCCTCGGTCGCTGCTCCACCCTCTGCTGATCTGGGGTTGAGCCGTAGACTAGCACCATGCTTCCTCCAAGACCTGCGCAGTTGCCAGCCACCTCTTTTCACCTGACAGTCACTCACTCACTCATCTTTAGTAGACACATTATGTCTAAGCAGTTTTCAGCAGTGACAAATCCAACTTTGACTCAGGAATAAGTTGTATTGTTACTGTACCTGAGAGAGTCTGGGATGTCTTCACCTTGGCTCCTGAGCAAAGTAGCATCCAGAGTCATTATCAGCTGCCTGTTCCCTTCACAGAGGTTCTACACACACGCACGCACGCACGCACACGCACACGCACACACACACACACACACACACACACACACTCCATTAAAACGACAGACAGACAGACAGACAGACAGACAGACAGACAGACAGACACAGACAGACAGACAGACAGACAGACAGACAGACAGACAGACAGACAGACAGACAGACCGATCGATCGATCGATCGATCGATAGATAGATAGATAGATAGATAGATAGATACCGGACAGCCTTGGATCATCTGCTGAGTTTCCTCCATCAGTCTGTCTCTCTCTGAGTTCCGCTTTAACTGAAACAGAGGAGAAGACAGTATTTTGTTGCCCTGTCAAAAAAAAGGTGTGTTCTATGGAGAAGCCTGCACACAATATATTGCTGTCCCGTCATTTTCCCCTCCAACAAACAATGTTTGCCTTGCTTGGCACGGGACAGACATATATGCTGTGTGGACATTTCCTTTCTTTACTTTCAGTCACTTTTGGTCCAGCACCAGTTTTTTCAAGAACTGTGGGGATGTGCATACTCTACCTTTTCTTATCTATGTGTTATAAGGAGAAACCACAGCACATACGCAGGTTTAAACATTTGTGTATGATCTCTTTTGCACATTGAATACAATTCTTTGCTCCTGTGAATAAATAAATGATCAACAGTGTTTTTGTGTTTTATAATTGTTTAGTGTTTTTTGTGTGATCTTGGCGTTATTGAGGATGCATTTCATTCTGTGTTTCACTGCCCCATGTACAGTGATTTGAGGAATTATCTATTTGGAAAAAAATGCAGTTGAAGAACCATGTTATCTGAAAGTCATATGTTGAACTCAACATATGACAGTCTTTAACGAGGAGATTTTTTTTTGTCATTTATAGGGAATGCATGACAATTAATATTGTAAGATTGTAACTAAGATTATTGTATCCAAAATAATAGGACATTTCTGTCTTGGAAATTGCAGGTTTTTGTTGAAATGTGCTGCCTTTGAATTTATGGAAGTGTTTATGATGGTTTGTCATATGGCCATCCTGGCTGTTGCGTCGCTGTTGTCTAGGGTCTTGGGCTGGGCACCATACATGGTTCAGGACAGTCAAATAAACACATCAATCAATCAACAAGTGCAAGTTCGCAATAGCTGCCACCACAATGCACATTTCCAAAATGCAGGATGGCAGGGGCAGCCCACCCTACTCTGCATCTGCCATCCTGCATTTCGAAATTTGCCCCCCCTCACGCCGTCCCCCTTTAAGCCAATTGGCATGAACACAAACACACACCTTCACACACCTTCACACACACACACACACACACACACACACACACACACACACACACACACACACACACACACACACACACACACACACACACACACACACACACACACGACCTTCATGCCAAAGTTCAGTCTCCTAGGGTGAAAACTGTGCCCGCTAAAGGGTGCTGAACTTTTTGTGGACCGACCGACCGACCGACAGACAGAGTGATTGATAGAGCTGCTGGTCGCAGCTAAATGAACATAATAATCTTAACAATCACTCACTACCATATACTGTAAATACCACGTGTGCACTGCATGTGCGTCGTACCTTCTGTATGAATTCTCTGTAGCGTAGCAGTGTGTTGAGGGCGGAGGAGAGGTGTGTGTGGTCAGGGTGACTGGGGTGTGTGTGTACAGACAGAGCCTGCAACAGAGTCACATACTCCTCCACCCGCCACGCTGGACACAGCAGCAGCTCCTGCAGGCTAAAAACACACAGGCAGGCACACGAAATATAAGTGAAATATAAACTGATGCTAATATATCTATGTGGAGAAGACAGACAAGTGTGTGTGTGTGTGTGTGTGTGTGTGTGTGTGTGTGTGTGTATGTGTGTGTGTGTGTGCGCATGTGTGTATTCTGGTGCACGTTACCTCAGCATTTGTGTCACAATAGTTCTGTCTGATCTGTTCAGGAAAACCCGGAATGCAGGGTTTGTCTCCCTGCACTGTCTCACACACACACACACACACACACACACACACACACACACACACACACACACGTACGTCACTATCAATTAGGGCTGCACGATATTGGAAAAAACTGACATTGCAATATTTTTTTATTCTGCGATATATATTGCGATATGAAAAAATACAGGAATTTTCACCAAAAGTCTTAAATAGGTCTATCAAGCCTTGCTCATTTAAGAAGGTGGCCTAGTGGGTAACGTGCGCGGTTGACGTAGTAGGAAGTGAGTGTGTTTTTAGCCACAGACAGGGTGAGTTGCAGGATCCTAAGTGAGTAAAGGTACTATAGTTAGTAGGAAAGAGCTTAGAACGTCACAGAGAGGGCATGCATTACTGTATGTTATCAGTTAATTTACCTTACTTGACATTGCACGCTCTGCGATGTGACTATTGCGCATGTGCACATTGCGATGACGATGCTGAAACGATATATTGTGCAGCCCTACTATCAATCATGTATCACATTGACCGCACATTGGGCAGAGTGGTCTTCATTTATGCTAGAAATTCTGCGAGCTCATTTCTAGTTTATTTTGGGTGCGAATAAACTTTGTTTGCTGCAGTCAGACCAATGTATAACCTCAGCAGGGAACCAACCTCCAACGGCGTTCTGAGCATGCTCAGTTGAAGAATTTAAGGATTGTGGGCAGGCGCGGACTGCATAATCGGGCACGTCGGCCCGATGCCCGGTGGCCTGGCCTGGCCTGGGGATTTTTTTTTTGCAGGCCAGGCCACTCACTGAACAGCAGGCCAGTATGTATAAGTGTTTCTAGTTGCGCAGATAGCAGGTAGGCAGGCTGCAGGTAGCCAGGCAGGGAGGAATGAGTTAACTTTTCAGTCAGAAGCTGCTGGGACCCCAGCGCGGGTGGGCGGAGCTTGCTGTTCAATGGTGCCAAAATGGAGAAGAAAAGAGGTGCAGAGAGGTGGAAAGCATGTATTTATTTATTTATTTATATTAGGCTATATAAAAAAATCCCATTGGTCAAATGTAAACAGTAGTGGCTAATCTGAAAGTATGGGTTGGATTGCTTTTGGGGTTTTCTTCACAAAAGTGGAGAAGGAGGCAGAAGCAGCACTAGCACTGCAGCAGGTGCTCCTGCAGAGCTGGAGGTGGTGTTGAACTTATCAGAATCAGGAACCTTCAGGTAGGCTACAATTTCAGAGCATGAAGTGAAACATGTAGGCTATATGCTTATTGCTTTCACATTAATGTGCTATGGGATTATCAGTAGGACTGCACAATACAGTTTAAAGTGGAGATTAAGCAGTTTGATTTTATTATTTTTGTATTTTCATTTAACCTCAGACGAGACAAGACAGGACACTGCACTCTTCCTTAAATTAAGTTTTTGTGAAGCTTTTGTACAGAGGCATGTTTTTGTTTTTATGTCTTCATATTATACTTATTAGTTATCTAGGCAATGTTGAATTATCTTAGTGAACAAATAGGTAACATGTAACATCACGTTAGCATTATATTCTCCAAATCTTGCTTCAAATGGCCCAAATTCTTCGCCGGCATGTGTGTCCGCGTGTGTTGGCCTGGCCTGCATGGTATCTAATGCCCGGCCTGAATTATGGTCCCAGTCCGCCCCTGATTGTGGGTCACCGCAGTGATGAGATCACTCACTGATGACATCACAATTGCTCGAGTGACATCACAACATAATCAGTGATGACATCATCATGATGGGATCATTGACTGATGATATTACTTATGCATAGAATTGGCAATGTTGAGATGTCGAGTTGCCTGACTCAGGCCTGCTGCTCTCTATATAAGTTGCTCTGTTGGTTGGTTGATTGGTCAACAAAAAATGTTGGTCCACAAAACCAATGTCAATGGAGTTGATGTCACACTCTGACATGGCATACCTGGTCGCAGCTATTGCGAATTTGAGTTTTGAATTTTAGATTTTTTCTATTTTTCAAGCCACAAGTTTATTATATAAGTGTAGATTAAATCAGCAACCTTTCTTGACCCCTTTGCCACCAGTGTCCCATTACATCGTCAACTCCATAATAGCATTGACAATGTCGTTGTTGTTGTTCTTCAGGGCGCGTACAGCCTTTGCCCATGACACATCGGCTTGCGACATGACGAGTTCGATGTCCTTCACCTCAACCGCGTCCTCATCAACATCTTCCTCTTCGCTCTCCTCCTGTGCTGTTGCTGTCTGTATTTCCTGGATGTTGGAAATGGCTTCTTCTCCCTGTACCTTGAACTTTTCTGCAGCAGCCAGCTGTGCTTGCTGTGAAAGATCCTCA
>NC_139625.1:62977216-63049716 GCF_964638095.1 Poromitra crassiceps
CTCTCACCTCATAGGCAGGGATTCTATTGGAGAGCAGCAGCAAGAGGACAGGACTGGAGTGACCGATGGGAGGGGCTGTGTGTAGGGGTGGAGGTCTGTAGGTGAAGGAGGAGAGGGCTCCGCTGACCTTGCTCAGCCTTCCACTGCAGGGCGACAAGGGAATTCAACACCAAAACATTGAAATCATTAGTTTAGTATATTACAGAGGTTTTCAAACTGGGAGGCGGGCCTCCAAACAATTTCAGGGGAGGCTCGGTGAATGGTGAAAAGTGAAATTCATTATTAAAAGGACATCACACAGAATACCCTAGATGTGTGTGATTTGGTTAAAGAGATAGTTCAGAGAGAGATACAATAGTTTGGGGGGATTTGACAGTTTTTCCCCACTTTCCCAGAGTCAGAACAAATAAATGCCTCCAGACAGACCTTTTTATGTATTTGGTCAGTGTAGTCTGAACTCTGTCAAACAGCAATATCAGGCTATCTTGGCTCAATTGCTGAGTGTCTATGGGATCAATTAACATAATCATGATCCCATATAGGCATCCAGGATTTGAGCGAGGCAGGCTGCTTATTCCAAGTGTTGTCTGGGGGATTGGGGTATTTTACATAGCTTTATGAAGCTTACACCATCCCAGAGAACAACATGCAAAGTATAAGTACTACAAATATTAGGGATCACTGAAACGTTTAAATCATTACTTGCATTTTTTTTTAGGAAGCCATGTAAACAAAACAAAAATCACCACAATGTAATTAATGTGATGCTGCACGTATGTCCAATCAGGGAGTGCCAGTGTTGAAAATGTGTAAATTTTAAACTATCTATCTATCTATCTATCTATCTATCTATCTATCTATCTATCTATCTATCTATCTATCTATCTATCTATTTATCTATCTATCTACTATAACCATTTTAAACTATCATGAAGGTTTAAACATGAACAATCACTCGTAACAGATGCTTATGGTTAAATATCTTTCCTTGCTCATAAGGCATTATTAGTCACTGCAAGCACATGCCGAGCATCCCTGATTTGAAATAGTTTCATAGGCTCAAGGCTTTAGGTCAGTGATACTCAACTTGCAGCCCGGGGGCCAGATGCGGCCCGCGATAGGGTGCAGAGTGGCCCCCGACAATTTCCTAATTCACAATGAAAACTAAGGTTAAATAAAATTTGACTGGGCTCCAGCTAAATTGTCAAATATGGCTGTCTGCTCGCCACCCAGGCACTTCCGGTATATGTATTGACTATGCAAAAAAAATTGAGACTAAACTCCGGCTGACACCCCAAAATCCTACAATCTGCTACAGAAAAATGTATATTAATGTTTATTGACTGGCCCCTTGCCTCCTGTCATTTTGCAAAAGTGGCCCCCAGGCAAAGCAAGTTGAGTATCCGTGCTTTAGGTCATTTAAAGTCAACTTGCATGCTAAGGATGCAATATATCAGGGGGTTTCAAAGTCTGAGACTGTGGGCCTTCCCCCAGACAACACTTGGAATAAGCAGCCCTCCTTACTCAATTCCTGGATGCCTATGCGATCATGATTATGTTATTTGATGCCATATAGACACTCAGCAATTGAGCCAAGATAGCCTGATATTGCTGTTGCACAAAAATGCCCCAAGAAATCTCCCCTAATGCCCCAAAAAACCATGATCCAGGGGCAAAAATTGCCCCCAAGATTTTGATAATTTTCTTTTCATTTAATTCAATTCAATTAATTCAATTTCCATCTCTAACACTTGGTACCTGCAAGCTGGTTGCCAGAAGACGTACTCACACAAACAGAGCTGCTGTTCACACTACGCTTTAGCAACGTTATGCACTTTTTTTTAAGTGCCTCCAAAATTTGGTAAATGCCCCCAGTTTTTAGACAGTGGGGGCAAAGGTTGCTTCCAAAAATATTTTTTTAATTTCCTAGATTGAGTTCAGAGTTCAGACTACACCGAGCAAATACATAAAAAGGTCTGTCTGGAGGCATTTATTTGTTCTGACTCTGGGAAAGTGGGAAAAACTGGCAAATTCCCCCAAACTACTGTGGGCTCTATTTTCCCCTTGGCCTTAAAGTGGCTGTAGGCGGTAAACTGGCCTTAAACGCAAAAAACACGATTTACGCCTGCCTACCGCTGACTCGGGAAGATACCGTCATGTTTTTACGCCCCGAAATGCGCTTTACGCCGAAGAGGTGTGGCGCAGTGCCAGAATAGGCCAGAATGGTTAACGCTTTTCAAAATCAGGCCTTATTCAGTGCGCAGGGGTCGGGGATGCACCCATGGCGTTATCCTATTTTGCAGACATGCCTTTCCAAAGCAACTCTCAGTTGTGTCTGCATGCTCGTCTGATACAGACTTCTCCCTCTCTATCTCTCTCTCACTCACTCTCTCCCTCTCAATCACTCTTTCTGCTGCTATCTCACTCTATCTCAGGGCCGATTCTAGGGGGGGGCAGGGGTGGGCTATGCCCACCCAAAAATTAATCTTGCCCACCCCAAAAAAAAAAATATATATATATTTTTGTATCTCCCTTTTTGAATTCCAGGCGACCGCGCTTAGGGTCGCGACCCGAAGGTTGGAGACCACTGGGTTAGTTAGTTTAGGGCACCTAACAGTTGTAGTTATAGCTTTAATTTGATTTGAGAAATAAGCTCATCCAATGCAAAGAATATTATGGAGTTGATTATTTTAAACTATGGATGAAGGATTGTTATTTATTTGTTAGGGTAACAAAGTCAATCTGCTTTCAAAGTTTTAATTTCAATAAGACTAAAAGTCTTGTAAATATAGGTTTGAAGGCTAAATGGCAAATAGTTTTTAGCTATGGTTAAGTCTCACTGCACTAGTCTTTAATTTGATTTGAGAAATAAGATCATCCAATGAAAATAAATGTTATGGAGTTGATTATTTTAAACTGGATGAAGTATTTTTATTTATTTTTAGGGTAAGTCAATCTGCTTTCAAAGTAGTTTTCTTTGTCACTTTTCAGTTTGAATTTGAATAAGACTAAATGTCTTGGAAATATAGCAATAGTTTTGTAAATAGTTAGTTTGTACATGTTTGCTAATAGTTTTGACAATAATAATGTAAACACTGGCCTGTCACCTGAGTGAAAGTTCCTACTTACAGTTTGGTGACCCAAAACAGAATGGTGACTCCTACTGGAACAATTTGGTTCAGTGTTTATGCCTGTGTTGCTGTCTGTTGTAGTGTAAAACGACTAAAGGGAGAGCAGGTGGTTACATGAAAGTGAGTGAGAAAAGGAGAAGATACTGAATAATGACATCACAACAGTATAATCCTAATGTTAATTTAAAATTAAATATTCTTGGATGAAAGTCCAAAAAACGTCTAATTTTCTTCGCCGCTGCCCTTGCAGGCAGCGCCGAGAGTCCATTCCTACCTAAAAGTACTTCCAGCGCCACTGAATATAATGCAATTTAATCCCCATCCCCGAACCCACAACCTCTGGCAACCTACCGCCAAAGTTGCCCCCTACCAGCCCACCCTAGTGTGGCAGGCTAGATACGGGCCTGCTCTATCTCCCACCTCTCTCTCTCCCCCTCTCTCGCTCTCTCTTTCACATATTTCCCAGTCATCTTCTCATCCCCTCCTGACTTACATGATTTTTGCTTCTAGGGCTTTTCGCAACTGGACTGGAGTCGCTCCATGGATCGGAGCTTGGAAGGGAAGAATGTGATTGGTTTACTGGAGATCACCAATGGCACACTTGTGAATAATTCTACGCTTAAAAAGGCATGGTTAAATGGTTAGCCCCGCGCACTCTGGCTTTAGCGCCAAGGGAAAATTAGGGAATGCGCGTGACCATGCCCACTAATAGCGCTGCGCCCAGCCATAAACGCATCTCTTGAACCGAATCACACACATTTAGGGTATTCTATGTGATCTCCTTTTAATAATGAATTTCACTTCCATTCACTGAGCCTCCCCTGAAACTGTTTGGAGCCCCCCTGGGGAGGTCTGCCTCCCAGTTTGAAAACCTCTGCAATATATAATATGTCAACAACATGTTCTCCCTAACTGTGTGTAGACAATGACCTGGTTGGATTGGAGACCTGGTTTGTCTCCATGCTAAGAGCTGCACTCTTGGACTGTGCTTTGTCCAGGCTAAGAGCGAGGCTGGGAGAGCCACCCAGGTTTGGAGGCCAGCAGAGGGAGGGCCAAGAGGTGAATGTTACCCCAGGACCGGGCCTCTCTCTCTGTGTGTAGCTGCTCCTGGATCCCCCTGGCTGGTTGTTGCTGCCCCAGGCTCTCCTGGTTCTCAGAGACATACCTGCAAATACAACACAGGTGAATCCTGGATGGGGGACAAAATTACTGATCCTCAATCTTTTTAATATCAGGACCCCTTACTTAGTCCATATTAGAGCCACAGACCCCCATTTCATGAGTCTCTTGGACCCAAATATGAGAATATTTGTATTGTTAGATATGATTTTGTCCTTAATTCCATGACTATCTATATTGTAGGTAGAGAGATAACAGGGAAAGTATATGATCAAAACAGTTATTCTTCTACATTCTCTAATTGTGTTAGCTTCTTGCAATAATGGTGAAGTTCACAATTAATCAATCTGCTGGGGACCCCCTGGAAGCTCCTCAAGGAGCCCTGGTGGTCCCACATTGAGATTATTCATGAACATTCCTGCTTTATTGGACAGGAGACTAGGGAGAGTGAAAGATAGAAGAGAGAGAGGGACAAAGACATTGGATATAAAACAGACGTCCCAAATGCACAAAATGTCCAACATTGCACTCCTAAAAGGTATTTGACTAGATAGATCATAGATAGATCATTGTTCTGATACTGGGGACTAACAGGAAAAAAATAAGAGAGAGAGAGAGAGAGAGAGAGAGAGAGAGAGAGAGAGAGAGAGAGAGAGAGAGAGAAGGATATGGCTGTTCATGAACTAGATTCACACTCACCACACCAACATCACAAATAGGCTACACGGTGTACGCCTTGACTTGCTAAACCAATTTGACACATTTTGCTTGAGTTGCCATCTTTCATTACGTTTTTTTGTTTGACTGTTCTCTCCTCTCTTACCCTCCTTTTCGCTGGAGTTTCTCTCTGATCTGTCTATGCTTCTCTCTCTCTCTCTCTCTCAGACTCCCCTACTCACTCTTCTCCTCCTGCAGCCTCTCTCTGATCATCTGCCTGATCCTCCTCTCCTTCTCTCTCTCCTCCACCTCCTCCCTCGTTCCCGTGGTTTGCCGGTTGAGCGTGCCGTAGCGCTCTGCGGCCTCTCGGGGAGTGAGCCAGTCCAGGGTGGAGACGCAGGAGACGTAGTGGCTCTTCCAAGCTCCATACTCCCTCCCTCCTGGACAGTAAGGCAGGAACCAGCCCCTTTTGATGCACCGGCCTGCCCATAGACAATCCTGGAGGGAGGGGGAGAGAGAGAGAGAGAGAGAGAAAACTGAGGAGAAATAGAAAGTGAAGAACACTTCATTCTCTCCTGTACGAAGTATGAACACATCAGGAACAAAACACCACATACTTTTCATAAATCTCTGAAAGAATAGAGAAAAGTAGATCTTGTTTGGAGAAAATGTTTAAACAGTAGAATTCTGTGTTCAGTATGTGATGTCATGATGATATCATGCCATAATTGATTTGTTTGTAATCATCACTTGTTGTTGTTACTGTCCAGAAACAGCGTATTCTATGTGCTGAATCTATCTATGCAGTTTGTGTCATTTTATTTTACTTTATTTCCATCCGTTATGTTTGAAGCTATGCAACATGTGCACATGTGCCAATAAAGCTCTTTGAATTGAAATTGAGAGAGAGAGAGAGAGAGAGAGAGAGAGTGAGAGAGATCAACACTCCTCAAGCTCAATTCAAACATCTAAACACTCACCTGCTCGGCCAGGACCCTCCAGTGCCAGTTGACCTGGGCAGCGGAGCAGAGGTCGCGGGGGGTCAGGAAGGACATCACGTACAGGGACAGAAACCGCGGCAGCACCGCCGTGAAGTCCACTCGAGTCACGGGAACCGTCTCGCTCAGCCAGTCCCTGCAGTGCCTGCTCATGCAGAGGGTTTAAAAATATATAAAACATTAAAATAAAAAAGATTCTTACTGAATGAGTTTCATTACAGATTGTATTCAGGGTCTGAGGAGAAAAGGGTGCTGCCAATAAGTTCTGTGGCCCCAAAATAAGGGCAATACAAAAGCTCTATGAGGAGAGTCTGGGTTCACCTTACGAGGCAGCTGGATTCACGAGATCACGATCAAACGAGAAATGTCAGTCTTTGCACCTTCTTAAATGTATTTTCCAGTGATATCGTGTGCTCCAGTCCTCTCTTTGGGTTCAGTCTATTGTACTCTTTGGAGAAGTCGATCCTGCCACGCTGACAGATATGCTTTTGAATCTGAGACCAATCAGCATCGAAGCAGCTATGGGCCGGATTTAGGCGTGACGACAGCGAGAAGCGAGCATGTGATAAGACGGTGATAGACAGATGGTTCATCCAATCACCTGCCAAGTATTTTTGGAAAGCGCCTGCCCTTTCCAAACAGTTTCCAAGGATGACATACCAGATGGTTCTGTCTAACAAACCATCTCATCTGGCGTGCCTGGTATTGGTGGAAACATAAGTTTCTCCTTCTTGGAGTATCACAAACAAAAAAATATGACACATAATAACATAATATGATATAGGTAAGGGTCGATATGTGTAGCTCATGATACAATTTGATATGCGATACATGGTTCATAATTTGATGCAACCATGATACAATGTAATGCATACAGTTTCAACAGCAAAGTCTGACTGCAGAATTATGTAAAAATTTAAATAAAGTGCAAATACTATAATTTTCATGAAATTGTGATGGGCAAGCCCCCTTTTGGGCAAGCCATTTCTCAGTTTTGTCACATTTGTGCATTGCGGTATATTGAATTTTGATATCGTCCCATCCCTGCTATATAGCATGAATATTGTCAAACACAAAATCTAAAAGGAAAGAAAACAGGTGAAAGGAAGAGAAGGCCGTACTTGAGCTGTGACCTGGTGCAGCGTGTGAGCAGAGCTTGGAGCAGATGTTTCCTCTGCCTGTCGCTCCACAGGTCAAACCAGTGGAGAAGCAAGCTGATCCTCTCCTCGAATAACTGAGAGTGAACAGGACAGGACACAACAAACTGAACGTATGGAAGTCCTCCTCTGGCTGTCTGGCTGCTCTGCCAAAAACTACACACTGGCTTTCAAAACACTGATGAGAATGGCGGGCTTCCAACAGACGTATTAAGAAAACATAAGACTCATTGAGATGAATGCTGCGGCTGAACAGTTTTATTGATGTGGTCGTCAATAAAATTCTGGAATAATTGGGGTCAAGACTTATTTTTCGACTTTTGGAGTGCTGCCATTCCCATGTTTCTTGTGTGGATTTTTTTTCGTCTTCTTGAAACTGGCTATATTTCACTCTGGTGGAACTTTTAAATTTTTTTTTTAATAAGATTTTACACTTCATTCAGGAAATAGCCTACTGTATATCTTCAGTGTCTGGTGAAAACCTCATATCTCAAAAGCAAACTTTTCAGGAAGTAAGAAAAACAGCCTTGTCTTCAGCTTGACTATAGTCTCTCAAGCCAGACTGTCTCTTCTACATTCTGCTAATGTATCATTATAGGCAGAAGCATTTGAAAATTGCGAGAGCCAACTTATCTGTTTTGATTTGATTTGATTTGATTTTATTTGACGGTTACAAATTGAAATACAGTGTACTAAACAAGGTACAGACACGGATCTCAAAGAATAACATCAAGGATAAAGCACAATAAAGTCAAGACTTATTTCCATTGTGGTCCTTGGTCTAAAACAGGTAGATAAAAAAACAACAACAACAACACCAATATAAACATAAAATAATTAACAGAAGCATTCAATACAGTATGATTTATGCAATGAGAGATGAGAAACATACATATCAAAATACACAAAAGAAGCTGTACATCAGAGCTTAGAAAAGGACTTGTTCAAGAAGCCACAATTTAACCTTCTTCTTGAAAACACCTTGGCTGCTTGTACACTTTAGGTGGAGGGGCAACATGTTCCAATTTTTAGCCCCGATAAATTTAAAAGAGCACTTACCTAGGTTTGTTTTAAAGCCAGGTAGACGTAAGTCAGCAGTACTGGCTCTAGTGTTGTGGGAGTGTGTATCTTCACTCCTCTGAAAGTGATTGCTAAGATATTCGGGGGCTCTGTTGTTATAGATGTTATGAACAATGTTAAGTTGGAGCTGGACATATCTAGCATCTAGCATCCACAGGGAGCCAGCCCAGCTTCTGGAGGAGTACTTTTCCCACATGGTCTCTAGGGGCTAGGCCTAGAGTTAGCCTTACTAATTGGTTCTGGGAAACCTGCAGTTTCTCCTTCAAAACTTTGGTCAAACCTCCGTACCAAGAAGAGATGGCATAATCAAAGCAAGGAGAAACCAGAGAGTTGGCCAACAAAAAAAAGAGTGGCCTGGTCCAGAAAGGGGGCTTTTCTGGCCAGAAACTTGGTTCGTCCAGTCACTTTGGTAATTGTTTTTAGGGCCATGGTATCGCCTCCTAAGCTACTGTCTAGGTGGCAGCCTAAATAGCTAACTGAGGCTTTTGCCTCAAAGGACTGGCCCTCAAGGACTGACCCTTTAAGAGACTAGATTTTCCCCAGATTATCCAATGAGATTAATTAACCCATAAGGAGCATGTAATCATTAACTGAATTAATCAATATTTATAATGTAGAAGATCCAGTCTCTATCATTTTCATATCAAGCAAGGTTTAGGTTAATAGGCTATGTGAACGTTTGATCAAAAGACTTAGGCTATATGCTTTAAATTCGTTTCAAATAGTGAAGTTGGTGAACTTTCCAAAGCCGAATTCCCATGAAGGCAAAGGGCTGCTACTAAAATAGCATAAATATTGATAATTTTGATTTGTTTAAAGGGGCCATATTATGCATTTCTTAATTTTGTATCATATATATTACGCATCGTCTCAAACTGCCAACAGCGTCATGTGTGCTTGTGACCTAGCAAGTTCATTCTTCCAAGAACGACTAGCAAGAACGTTCTCCCCAAGAACCCAAGAACAAGAATGCATTCTTGGTATTGAGAAACGGCCCTTGTCTCTCCTCTCTCTTCAGCATGTGATTGCTTGTTTGATGTAAGTCTGCTAATATTTACAGTGTTTCCCATACATAAAGGAATTTGTGGCGGGCCGCCACAATAATATTTGGACCGCCACAATAAGATGTTGCCCCAAAAAAACAAAAAAACAAAAAAAAATATATATATATATATATATATTTTTTTACAGTGCACCTGAACGCAACATGCAAGATATCCGCTGAATAAGTGTCCAATAAATGTTCATGTCATTCTGGCCAATACTTCTGTTATAGCATTTCAGTCTGGAATATGGAATATCTTTCAATAATCTATGATTTAGCTGCTAAATTGTCAAATACCGCCATCTGCTCGCTACCCAGGCACTTATGTATGTACTTAACCCAACTAACTTAACCTAACTAACTATCCGGTGTGCACAACACTGTCAGCCTAAACTCCGGCTGACACCCCAAAAACCTACAATCCGCTACAGAAAAATGTATGTTTGTTTATTAACTGGCCCCTCGTCTTCTATCATTTCACGAAAGTGGCAAAGCAAGTTGAGTATCCCTGACCTATAGGGAGAAATTTAGTTTGTCATTGTAAACCCACAGCACAGTAATGATGACATGTTCTTCATAGATCTAGCCTTTTAATTTAGCTCTTAAGCTTTCTCAAAGTACACCAAATTCATGCATTTTACTTTAAAATGTTTAAAAAAATCTCGCGGGGGGCATGCCCCCGCACCCCCCTAGGGGGTCTGCAGTCCCCCACCACAAATTCTCAAAATCCTGTGGGAAACACTGTATTTATATGCTTTATGTTACAAGATTTATGTTAACAGTGTTCACTCATGTTATAGGTTATGTCATGCATTCGCTCATATGTTGTTATGTCACCCGCAGGGTGTTCTCATCTTTGTCGGAAATAAAATTGCTAGCAGACATTGAGGAGTCTTTCTTCATGAGAACACCATCATGCTGGTCAAATGCCCCTTCCCCGGCTGCGACTTCGAGACCGGATACGTTTCGGAGGGACTTGCCATCGCGCTGCTGACGGCCCACGGACATGCCCATCGGGATGCAGCGGCCCGGCCCCCAGCTCACCAAGGCCCGAAGCTGGAGCGGCCTAGGGTCGACACCGGCATCTCGACAGAGGAATGGAATGTGTTCGTCCGGCGTTGGAATGTCTTCTGTGCAGGCTCGGGCATAGGAGCAGCCCAGGCCCCGTTCCAGCTGTTTCAGTGTGCGGGGCCCGAACTTGGTGACAGCCTACTGAAAGCGGACCCGGATGCCGCCTCCGGGACTTTGGCTGACCTACTCGCCGCTATGCGCTCGCTGGCCGTTGTACCGGTCGCCACATGCGTCCTGCGCACAGAGCTGCTTCAGTTGCGTCAGGAACGCGATGAGACATTCCGCGCCTTTACCGCCAGAGTGCGTGGGAAGGCAGAGACATGTTCCTACGTTGCTGTCTGTGAATGCGGCAGGGATGTGAGCTACACCGATCACATCATCCGCGATGTCCTTGTCAATGGGATCTACGACTCAGACATACGCCGCGAGGCGCTAGGCACACCTGACATTCTCAGGAAGCCCGTGAACGATGTGATCGCGCTCGTTGAGGGCAAGGAGATGGCTCGTAACGCCATCCCGTCATCCGCCCTGTCGGCTGTCTCCTCATTCCAGCGCTCGAGGAAGAGCCCACAGCTGAGCCCACAGCGGAGCCCCTCCTTGACCCCGAGCCCAGCTGATATGGCGAAACGAGCCGCGTGCCCAGGATGTCAGAACACCTTTCCTGTCTTCACAGAGGGGTCTCGGAGCCGATCTCGGAGCCGATCTCCCAGCTCTCGACCATTCAGTCTGAGGCGCACCCAGGCCACTATCGCGGGAGCCGTGACCAACGCCGCACGACAGCACCAGTCAGACTCGAGCACCATATCTTCTCCAAGGGCGAATGGAGGCGGGCCAGGCTGAGGGAACACCCCCGGGCACTGATCACCGTCTCGGTTGACAATCCAGTCAGTCAGGGGGACGGCGCCGGCTGTCGGCCATCGGGGATCAAGGTGAAGGTGTCTGCTATCGCAGACACAGGTGCGCAGTCGGACATTTGGTCTCTAGAGGAGTACCTCGCCTGCGGATTCTCACGTGACGACCTACGCCCTGTCAGCCTCAGCCTCTCGGCTGCCAACCGCTCCCCCATAGCCATTGATGGCGCATTCTTCGCTAGACTCTCTGCGGTCCCCAAGAGCAGCGGGGGGTCGTCCTGCCGCTCCATGGTGTATGTAAGCAGCTCGGTCCGGGGCATGTACCTCTCCTATGGGTCGCTGCTCAACCTCGGCCTCCTGCCCAAGGACTTCCCGACAGGGGGTGCGGGGCAACCCAGGGACAAGCGCGATTCCGCCACCCCTTCCTCGCCGGACCTGCCCTTGTCTGTCAATGCAGTGAGGTACGCCAACGGCGGCTGCGACGGCCGTGACCCCCATGGCGCCCGGTGCTCGTGCCCACAGCGCGCTGTCCCTCCGTCACGCCCCGCGGCACTGCCATTCCCCTGCATGCCTGAGAACAACGACCAGATGAAGAGGTGGTTGTTTGAGAGGTACGCCTCGTCCACATTTAACACGTGCCCCCATCGGGCGCTGCCTTGCATGGAGGGACCGCCCATCGAGATGCACGTGGACCCTGCCGCCACTCCTACAGCATGCCACACCGCAGCCGGTGTGCCTCTCCACTGGCAGCACAAGGTCTGCGACGACCTTCTCCGGGACGAGGCCCTCGGTGTCATCGAGCGCGTGCCATACAGCGAGCCGGTTACATGGTGCCACTGCATGGTGGTTACCCGGAAGCACGACGGGTCCCCCCGCAGAACCGTGGACCTTTCCCCTCTCAATAAGTTCTGCCAGCGTGAGACTTTCGCAACTGAGTCCCCATTCCACCTTGCACGTCGTGTTCCGAAGGGCACCTGGAAGACTGTCACGGACGCTTGGAATGGTTATCACAGTGTGCCCCTGCGCGAGTCTGATCGTCATCTGACAACCTTCATCACTCCCTTTGCCCGGTGGCGTTACACCAGGGCGCCACAGGGTTTTCTGTCGTCGGGTGATGGCTACAACCGCCGTTTCGACGCTATCCTCTCAGACTTTGAACGCAAGGAACGTTGCGTGGATGACACGGTCCACTACGACACCGACCTGGAGCAGCACTGGTGGAGGACCATCGACTTCCTGACACGTTTCGGGCGGTCGGGCGTCGTGTTGAACCCGGACAAGTTCCAATTTGCGCAGAGGAGCGTTGATTTTGCTGGCTTCAGGGTGTCGGATGCTACTATCGAGCCACTTCCCAAATACCTGGATGCCATTCGGGACTTCCCCCGCCCGGTCTCCACGACGGATATCAGGAGCTGGTTCGGCCTCGTCAACCAGGTGACTAACTACGCCCAGTTGCACGACACTATGGCCCCTTTCAAGCCCTTCCTCAGCCCACGCTGCAAGTTCTCGTGGTCACCTGAGCTGGAGGAGGCCTTCCAGGCGTCCAAGCATGTCATAATTGGGGCCATTCGCGAAGGTGTGGAGATCTACGACATGCAGAAGCGCACCTGCCTCCGCCCCGACTGGTCCAGGCGAGGCATTGGCTACTTCCTTCTCCAACAGCATTGCAGCTGTGCCTCAGGCGTGCCGGACTGCTGCCCAGGGGGTTGGAGAATCACACTCGCTGGGTCGCGCTACCTGTCCCCGGCGGAGCAGCGTTATGCGGCTATTGAAGGGGAGGCCCTGGCCGTGGCCTGGGGCCTGGAGCAGACACAATACTTCACGCAGGGATGCGACAACCTCGTCGTGGTCACCGATCACAAGCCCCTGGTGAAGATCTTCGGGGACCGCACTCTCGACGAGATCACGAACTCACGCCTGTTCAGGCTGAAGCAGCGTACCCTCCCGTGGCGTTTCGAGGTTGTGCACCTTCCTGGCAAGAGCAACCATGCCGCTGACGCTGCCTCGAGGCACCCTTCCCCCTCGGGCTCGGCTAACGGCCTCTCTCTGGAACCGCCAGGCGTGCCTGACGCCGTGGAGGTGGCGCTCATGGCTTCGATCTGCACCGATGCTCAGGAGCTCCGCGCCGTCTCCTGGCCCCTCCTCGCACAAGAGACAGTGGCTGACGCGTCCCTCGGCCGCCTACTGGACATGATTGAGCACGGGAACGGGGTGGACGCGCATGACCCTGCCGTGGCGAGTTTGTCACCGGTCTGTGACTCCTTCTATGCGCAGGACGGGGTCTTGCTGTACCAAGATCGCGTCGTGGTTCCCCTGTCCCTCCGCGAGAGGGTCCTTCGGCACCTTCATGCTGCCCACCAGGGGGTTTCAGCGATGGAGCAGCACGCCCGGGCCATAGTCTACTGGCCTGGGATGTCAGGGGATATCCGCGCTGTCAGGAACGGGTGCGCAGACTGCAACCGCAACGCTCCATCGCAGGCGGCCACGCCCCCTCTGCCATCTCCGCCACCGTCCGCCCCATTTGAGTTTTTTTTTGCTGACTTCTTTGACTACGGGGGCCGCCACTACCTGGTCGTCGGGGATCGGCTCTCGGGTTGGGTGGAGGTCCTGGGCGCTGCGGCCGGGACTGATGCTGGAGGCGCGGCTGGCCTCGTTCGCCACCTCCGCTCATTCTTCCGTACCTTTGGTGTGCCTGAGGAGCTTTCGAGCGATGGCGGCCCGGAGTTCATGGCGAGCCACACCCAGGACTTCCTCCACCTGTGGCAGATCAGGCATCGCGTGTCATCCGTCAGTTTCCCGCAGTCCAACGGGAGAGCTGAGGTCGCTGTCAAGACTGCGAAGTGCCTTCTGGTGTCCAACATTGGCCCGGCGGGCAGTCTCGACCAGGATCGCTTCCTGCGCGCGATGATACAGCTGCGCAACACACCCGACCCGGACTGCAACCTCTCACCGGTGCAGATTATCTTCGGTCACCCCCTTCGAGGGTCGCTCTCCTTCATCAACCGGCTTGAGAAGTTTTCGAACCCACATATCCATCCGCTCTGGCGTCAGGCATGGGCTGCGAAGGAGGATGCCCTTCGTACGCGGATGTCCCGCACTACCGAGTCTCTGGGGGCTCATTCGAGACCGCTCCGCCCTCTGGCTCTCGGTGAGAGGGTGTTCGTCCAGAATCAGCAGGGCCCGAGCCCCAACAAGTGGGACAGATCCGGGGTGGTGGTAGAGTCGCTTGGCCACGATCAGTATCGGGTGAGAGTCGATGGTTCAGGACGTCTGACTTTGCGCAATCGGCGGTTCCTCCGTGGCTATACGCCGGTCGCCCCCTATACCCAGCGGCTGCCGTCGACGCCTCCTCCGCTTCCTCCCTCCCTGGAATGTCTGCCCCCGGCTACCCCCCCTGGCCCGGTAGTGCCCCAGGGTGACGCACGGCAGTGGACAGACGGGCCCCGTGATGCAGATTTGGGCCCCTCTCTGCTAGCGCCCCCCGCTGGTGTGGCCCCTGCTACACTTCTCCCAGCACCGTCGCCGGTGCGGCCCGCCCCTGCTGCATCTCTTCCTGCGCCGTCGCCGCTACGGCCCGCCCACCCGGCCCGCGCTAGGGGGCCGCCCAAGCGTTACGAGCCGGAGACCGGCCGATGGACTTTGGACTGAGACCGTTAACCCGCGGTGGTTCGTGGCTTTCCGGTCTGGGGGGGATGCAGGAGTGTACTCCCGGCCACTAGGGGGCAGTGCAGTACTGCCTTTGGAACAGTCTAGGTTAGAGTGAGTTGTTGTTGCCACGTCCTTTTCCTTCCGGTCGTGTGAGAGTGTGCACCTTGTCTCTCCTCTCTCTTCAGCATGTGATTGCCTTGTTTGATGTAAGTCTGCTAATATTTATATGCTTTATGTTACAAGATTTATGTTAAAAGTGTTCACTCATGTTATAGTGTTATGTCATGCATTCGCTCATATGTTGTTATGTCACCCGCAGGGTGTTCTCATCTTTGTCGGAAATAAAATTGCTAGCAGACATTGAGGAGTCTTTCTTCAGACGAGAGGACATGGATTTGTGCCGATTTGTGCGAGAGCAATAGTTCTAGTGACGTCAAGTAGGACTTGTTACCATGGTGATGACAAGCCTAGCCCGGGCCGGCAGTGCGCGCGCGCCATAGCCTTCACCCGTCCCCCCTGCCCCTCCCTTCCCTGTTCTGACTGCTCCAGTACACTGCCGACTTGTCAACCTAACCCGCGTCACCAGGCTCTCTCCAACCTGGCTGTCTACAACAGTAGTCTCATGGAATAACGGATTTCAGACCGCAAAAACAAGCAGACGACTTGGAAGTGAGCCAGGATGTAGGACTGAAGTGGTAAGTTCTGAAAATATGTGTCTCATTCCAGCATCGGTTGTACCTAGGAGCTAGGAAGCGCTAACGTTACTTACCGCCGGCTGGGTAACGTTAGCACTTGCTATTAGCCTAGCAGCACAGCCGCCTTTCATAGACATGAACAACCGATGAATGACGAAGGCACACATTTTGAGAACTTGTAACGTTAGTCCAACTTGCTGACTTCTCCAAGTCCTCATTTTGGTTTGGTCCGTGTAGCCTTTGCTAGGAGAGGCACACTATAGTCACAAGCATTTGGGAAGTTAGCTAACTAGCTACATTAGCTGTTGTTTTGTGGCTTGAATGTGACGACAATAGTGTGAAGCTCTAAAACAAGCTGTAAAACAATTATATAAACGAGCAAGCGATTGTCAAAACAAATTTGACCATCGATAACAAACGTGACTTGGACGTAACAAGCTATCTCCCCCTAGCTATCTACAGCTCCGCTCGGCCCGGGCTGTGCCGGGACATTTCCTTCGGCGGCTGGCCGAGCAGGGCAACACGTACCCCGGCCGCCGTAACGTTACGCCCCGGGGTCCGCCCGCTATGCCGACGTTAGGGTTAGGGTCTGGGGGAGGTTAGGTTTAGGCGTCTGTCTGTCTGTCTATCTGTCTGTCTGTCTATCTATCTATCTATCTATCTATCTAGCGTTATCTATCTAGATAGATAGATAGATAGACAGACAGACAGACAGACAGATAGTCTCGCTTCTACAGCGCTAGCTCTCTGGGCAGAGGTTTGCAAACACAAAAACTCCTCGCGCTGCCCTCCTGGAGTATTTTCCGGGGGGTGGGGGTTCAGGGACAGGACCTAAAACAGAGCGTTTCAGACAGAGGGTGAACTGAAGGGGGCAGTGAGAGCCAGTAGGCTACAAGATAAATAATGAGTTTTTTCAACTATGAATGATGCAATAAGTTACTCTAGTGGAGGCCAACAATAAAATAATAATACATTATATTAGCAAAATATGGGCCCTTTAACAGTTTTGTTCATTGCATAACCACGTGTTATTTCATAGTGCTGATGTCTTTAGCCTATTATTATTCTGAAATGTGGCAATAAATAGTAAAAAATAAAGAAAATGTGTGGTGTGTCCAAACAAACTTCTGGGCTTAATCTGCTTACCCCGCTAGCCGGGCGCTTCTCGCTCATACTCAGCATTAGCGCCTCTTCCAAATTGTTGCATAAAATCCACGTTTCTGTCTTTGAAAAACCGAAAATGTAGGTGCAAACCCTCCACTTTCTAGCTCTCACAGAGACCTGGATCATTCCTGAAAACACTGCTACTCCTGCAGCGCTCTCTGCTGCATATTCGTTCTCGCACACCCCTAGAGCCTCTGGCCGTGGCGGTGGCACTGGTATCCTCATCTCCCCCAAATGGACCTACACTGTCACCTCTCTCTCTCATCTGTCTATCTCATCTTTTGAGTCCCATGCAGTTGCCGTATCCCTACCCATCAAGCTCAACATTGTGGTAATCTACCGCCCGCCTGGTCCGCTCGGTCACTTTCTGGACGAGCTGGACACCCTCCTCTCCGTCTTTCCTGAGGATGGTACTCCACTCATCCTTCTGGGAGACTTCAACATCCAGCCAGTAACCTTACAATCTCTGTCTTTCCTTAACTTCTTCTCATCCTTTGACCTTTACCTCTCTCAATCTCCTCCTACTCACAAAGCAGGGAATGTGCTGGACCTGGTCTTCACCAGATCCTGCTCCACCTCTAATCTCACTGTGACTCCTCTTCCTGTATCCGACCACCACTTTATCACCTTCTCCCTTCCCATCCCCCTCCCCTCCTCCCACCCATCTCCCCCTCACTCTACCACCACCCGACGCAATCTAAAAACTCTCTCACCCGACTCCCTCTCTTCTACCGTCCTCTCCCTACTTCCCCCTGCCGAGCAATTTGCTCTCCTGTCCACCGACGAGGCTTCCACTACTCTTCTCTCCTCTCTCTCCGCCGCTCTTGATTCTCTTTGCCCACTCACCACTAAGCCTGCCCGATCTTCTCCCCCTTCTCCTTGGCTGACTGAATCTCTGCGAACTTATCGAACTGAGCTTCGGGCAGCTGAGAGAAAATGGAGAAAATCACATCTCCCTGAAGATCTCTCTTCCTACCACCTTATCCACTCAAACTTCACTGATGCTGTCTCTAAAGCAAAAACCTCCTTCTTCATCTCTGAAATCCAGTCCTCTGCATCCAATCCCAGTAAACTGTTCGCCACCTTCTCCACGCTCCTCAACCCTCCCTCCCCTCCCCCTCCCTCCTCCCTCTCTGCTGATGATTTTGTAACCTTCTTTACTAAAAAGGTGGATGACATCAGCTCCTCCTTCCATCCTCCAGGCACCCTCACTAACACTCCCGACTCCAATCCTGCTCCTCTGCCCCCTGTCCCTGGATTTCCTTCCTTCTCCCCTCTCTCTCCTGATGAAGTGCTTAAACTCATCAGCTCAAACCGAGCCACTTACTGCCCCCTCGATCCTATCCCTTCCTCTCTCCTCCAAACCATCTCACCTAACATATCTCCCTTCCTCACTACCTTCATTAACTCCTCTTTGTCCTCTGGTCTTGTCCCGCCTGCTCTAAAGACTGCAAGAGTCAAGCCTCTGCTTAAGAAACCCTCCCTTGACCCTACTGCTATTCACAACTACAGACCTGTCTCTCTTCTCTCATTCCTTTCCAAAACCCTCGAACGAGCAGCGTCCGAACAACTTTCTCTCTATCTCTCCCAAAATGACCTCCTGGACCCTCTGCAGTCCGGCTTCAAGGCCTCTCACTCCACTGAGACAGCTCTTCTTGCTGTCACAGAGGCCCTTCACACTGCAAAGGCCTCATCCCTGTCTTCTGTTCTTGTCCTCCTTGACCTGTCTGCTGCCTTCGATACAGTCAACCACCAAATCCTTCTTTCCACTCTGTCTGACCTCGGCATTTCAGGCTCTGCACTCTCCTGGTTTGCTTCCTACCTCTCGAACCGCTCATACCAGGTCTCATGGAGAGGGTCCCTCTCCAGATCCTGTCCTCTTACCACCGGTGTCCCCCAGGGCTCAGTCCTGGGCCCCTTACTTTTCCTTCTCTATATAAGATCTCTTGCCTATGTGATCTCTTCTCATGGCTTTTCCTATCACTGCTATGCTGATGACACCCAGCTTTTCCTTTCCTTCCCCCCCTCTGACACTCAAATCGAGGCTCGCATCTCTGCATGCCTCAAAGACATTGGCGACTGGATGTCTGCCCACCACCTCAAGCTCAACCTTGGTAAGACCGAGCTACTCTTCCTCCCAGGAAAAGACTGCCCTCTCGCAGATCTCTCCATCTCCATTGACAACACCACTGTACTGCCCTCCCAAACAGCTAAGAACCTTGGGGTGATCCTTGACAACCAGCTGTCTTGCTCTGCCAACATAGCTGCTACAGCGCGCTCCTGTAGGTTCTCTCTCTACAACATCCGCAAAATCCGTCCCTTTCTCACAAGAGAAGCGACTCAACTCCTGGTCCAGTCTCTTGTCTCCTCCCGCCTGGACTACTGCAACGTGCTCCTGGCCGGCCTACCTGCCACCGACATCCGACCGCTTCAGCTCATTCAGAATGCTGCAGCCCGTCTGATATTCAACCAACCCAAATTCTCTCACGTCACTCCCCTCTTCCAGGAGCTCCACTGGCTTCCCATCCCGGCCCGCATCAAATTCAAGACACTGGTACTGGCCTACAGGGCAGTACACCAGTCAGCTCCCCGGTACCTGCAATCCATGGTCAGGTTCCAAACCTCTCAGCGCTCCCTTCGCTCCTCCACCAGTGCAGGTCGCCTCGCCCCTCCTTCGCTACGGGGGCTCAAAAGTCGCTCATCCCGATCTCGACTCTTCTCGTCCCTGGCACCTCAATGGTGGAACGAGCTTCCACCTTCGGTCAGGACAGCTGAATCACTGCCGATCTTTCGGAAAAGACTAAAGACACACCTTTTCAGGCTCCATCTGGGCCCTTCTTGATCTAACTTTGTTCTCTCTCTTTCCTTATTAAAAAAAAAAAAAAAAAAAACCTAACCTAACCTTGTACCACTAACCTAAACTTGTACCACTGTTCCTTCAGAAGTTGTAGTTGTCATAGACTGTGCTCCATAGTTGATTGCTCTATTGCTGACAAAAAATGTGTTATTGTAAGTCGCTTTGGATAAAAGCGTCTGCCAAATGACGTAATGTAATGTAATGTAATGCAATACCATTCCGGAAGTGTAGGGGGCATTAGTGAGTAAACAGTGAGTAAACAGTGAGTCGTAGTTCCGGGTTGCTCCAGATGAATGATTTTCGGTTTTTCAAAGACAGAAAAGTTGATTTTATGCAACAATTTGGAAGAGGTAACTAGGCTATATGTATTTAAAAGAAGAGGATGTTGGCCATCGGATAGCGTCTTCACTTCACGTTTTTGGCTCAGGTAAGGGTTCATTTTTATACCTAGACGTGAGAGCGGCACGATTGTTTGATGGGAAATACGTTGACGTTCGCCGGGCGCTATTGCTCAGTATGAGCAAAGAACTTTTATGGAAAGAAATGACAGCTCCATATTGCCCCATTGCAACATCAGCGCCCAGCAGCCTCCGCCATTTTTTATTTTTGGAAGCGTGACAGCGCCAAAAGAACCTTGCACAGGCTCGCAGTGGTCAGCTGCGGTAGCGTGGCCCCTATAATCAGCCTCTCTAAACAGTAACTCAACGGGAGAACACTCTAAACTTTGGGGATTCACATCTTTTTCGGGCGTACTGCAAATCTTGATTGAAGTGGTGTAGTGCAGGGATGTAAAACAACAACCATATTGTGGAAACTAAGCAATTTTTTTCGTTTTCTTTGTTTAGTTTTTTCAAGATAAATACCTAATGAAAAGGACCCGAGGTTCAACTCCCGTTGAGTTACTGTTTAGAGAGGCTGATTATAGGGGCCAGCGCTACCGCAGCTGACCACTGCGAGGCGCATTCTGTTTCCAAAAATGACCGGAGTGTCGTCTCTTTCCTTCCATGCTCTTTGGTATGAGCGAGAAACACCCGGCTTAATTGCTTCTGCCTGGTACTAGTGTGATGAGCATACTTCAATAAATTGAACGCTCCTGCCATCTTGTGGCAAAAAAACGCGGCTCAAGATTCAAGAAGAGGATGGATTGTGATCATTGATAGTAGTACATGTGATGGAGACGGATACTGTGGTGTTTGTTTGTCTGACCTGCTGGTTGGACTGCTTGTTGAGCAGAGGCGTCCAGGCGCTGAAGCGGGTCTGGGCCGTCACACTGTGGCCTGGCTGCGGCTCGTAGTCCGTCCCGGTCAGCTGCCACCGCTTCACGGAGTGCGGGGTGGACCTCAGGCTCGGCTCCATGGCACACAGGTCACAGGATAACCTGTTTTAGGGAAACGCTCCAAAGCTCTATGCGGACTGTGGAGTAAATCACTCACATTACCTGTCAGCGTAGTTGACTACCTGTAGTAGTTTCTAATGCATATTATAGTCCAACCATTTTCATTTTGCAGCTGTCCGCTCCTCTGTACCAGTCTCCCTAGAGACGCATCAACAAAACGAAGCGCACATTCCTTCACACAGTAGCCCGCCTCTTGCCTGGGTCCAGACAGAGCTTTGAATCCGCCCACTAAGTAGGCTAGAATGGCCTCCAGTCAGGGATAACAAGGCAAACATCTATCTACCAATAAACGAAAATCAACTAAACAATGTTTTCAGAAGTTATTATTTCTGCTTTAGTTTATAGCTTATGATGTAATCAGCTTGATACTATTAAGACAATTTATCTCTAAATATTCATATGGACTACAACATTCTGGCAACAAAAGTTTCTTCCTAATCAACAACCAGAATTATATTCAACATAAGCAATTATGGTGGTGTCTTTAATTAAGCTATTGCATAAGAAAATATTCTAAATGCCAATTATCTCTGCACATATGACTTGGGTGGCATTAATATGAACTATCTTAAAGCATTAAGATGTTATAGTATTGACAAAATCAGTTGTTCCTCATTACGATAATTTAGTCAATTGGTGGAATCTTGTTGTGTTCACAAGAATGTGTCCACAGTCCACACACACACACGAAGATATTGAAAACTGCAGCCCATAGATTCAGACAAGAACACTTTTATTATGCTGTTTTTAAACCAATAAAAAATAAAATCCACCAAACAGCTTATATCATGTAATCACATTTTACCACCAAATTAAGCTAAAAGTAGTAGTGATAAAATAAAATTTAATTTAGAATCCAAGCATCATCATACATGATTATTGCCTTCCACCCGCATTTTGAGCATCTAAACTGAAAATAAAACATACACATATGACAAACATAAGTCACATAAAAGATTTAAAATAATACAGGCAAAAATGATTAAATTAAGGCATGGTTGTGATGGCAACATTTGGATGATTCAGTCTTTTCCATAGTCACACTTGTGATATGTGCAGTGTGTTTTTTGCATGGATACACTGTGCAAATACATTCAACACTAGACTGAAGGGTTGGAGGTGAAATCACGATCAGGCCGCTCACAGCTAGCAAGGGATTACAGAAATCACATATTGGGGTTCCTGCTCATTTATTCCACAAAATACAACAAAACTTCTATAGCCAATATTGATCAGAATCTACTGTGCTTTCAAATGTTATAGTTTGACTGACCTGAATGCCCAAGGTCTTGTTCTATCACAAAATCAAGCTCAATGTTTACCACTCTACTGGTGAAAAACAATTATGAACCAATTTCCATGAAATTTACTACACATCTTTTGAATCCTGAATATTGTTCATACTGTTACTCAATAGGCCTGGGTTAGGGTTACTCATATTTATAAAGTCTGGCTCTGCTGCTTCAGTTTGTGTGGATAGTGACCTTGCTATTAGACCTGAGTGACCTTATGACCTGTGACAACAGATGAGACAAAGTGCAACAGAGTGAGTTTACATCTTTAAAAAATGCAAAAAGGGGCAAGTTAGCAGTCTATTCCAATTCACAATGAACACGATTCCAATTCACAACGAACACTGAAACAGTCAAGAAAGAGCTGAGCTGGTTCCCTATCAATCAACTCTGCAAATTCAAACTTTTCATAACTGAGTGAAATTGGAATGAACAGACTACAACTTTACTTTAAAGTGACCATATGACAGGGATGCACAAATGTGAATACTATATGAGTTATTGGGAAAATATAAGGCTGAAGTTTTCCCAATTACCCCAATCTAATTATTGAAGTATTTTGTTCAATAAAAGTAATTGATCAGATTGGTACTCATCCATTATGCTTCGAGCTCAGAATTGCCATCAGCAGTGAAAACGAGGCTATCAGTGCATCCCTGATAGTACAACTGACAATACATCCATTCCCCTCGTACAGCCAGGGGACGCTGGTGTGAAGCTTTGCTCAGGAGACGAGGAGAGGAGTCACACGCTGGCAGTCCTTGGAGTCTCTTGGTTGTCTGTTAAGTTCAGTTTCTGACTGGAGAAGCAGGGTCAAGGAAAAACACTGCTTCAAATCTGAGAGGTCTCTCAGACCTGTTAGGTCATTTTTAACTCGCATACCTCTATAGAGCTCAACAATCAGGTGACATTTCTTTCACCGGAAATTAGTTTCCCATTAATTTTCTCCATAGACATTTCAAAAAACCTTATATAACGAATTTTAAGGCTGGAACCAAGCCACCCTGTAACCTACTGAATCGTGAGTGACCATAAAACTGAAATGTTTTATGGTCCGTCACTATTCAGTAGGTCACCGGTTGGCTTGAATGGGAAACTCACTTCCGGGGCAAAAGATGTCACGTGACTGTTCAGTGTTCAGCTCTTAAGGGAGTTCATGAATGGTACAGCACTAATAGAGAGCCGCAGGGATGACGTATTTTTGTAGGCTGAATGCGGAAGTCCCGAACTTCCTGGTTCAACACTGTTTCTGTCTATGGGATTTTTGAATGGGTTTTTGGCGTGATGCTTCAAATAAGGTCTCTGGGCAACGCAAGTTTAATCAAACGCGAACCAAGGTTCAGCGGGATAATCTTCACACATGAGGACCACTTTCATGAGTTTTGAAGCGTAAATGCGAGCCCTAGAGGTAAAAAGCTCGTGCTAAGCTAATCCAGAACTACACACTGTCGCATAGGCTTCCACGTCACGTCAGCACTCAACCTGGACTGTTGTTGATGTGTGCACTGATTACCCTGGGCTGAACGGGGCTGAACCAGGTGAGGGAAAGAGAATTTCCGTGTTCGTCCTTTGAGTGGTGACGTTATTGACGTATATATCCCCATCGACTCAACAGTGTAGTCCCATATAGCCGTTTGCTAGCTAGCCGCCCTTTTAACGGCACATAAAAGCTTAAAAACTCATAAAAGTGGTCTTCATGTGTGAAGATGATGTTACTACCATCTGGTTCGCGTTTGATTAAGCCAGCGTTGCCCAGAGAGCGTATTAGAAGCATTGCGCCAAAAACCCATTCAAAACTCCCATAGGCGAAAACTGTGTTGAACCAGGGCTGTTAGCATCGATGATTTCCGGACTCGTTACTGCGGCTCTCTATACTGGATGATCTAGGAGCCAGTAGTCAACACCTCTCACATTCGATGTAAAGGCTAAATGTGTATAAAAATGGGGGGGAGGGCGAACAATGGAATAGTATTTCACTCCACATCTGGGATTATGCTTCAAGAAGTAATTTTGTCTGCTTGCAATTACTGATATTGAGAGGTAGTAAAAAATTAAATAACCCCCATCAGTGACAGGATAATCAGGGCAGCTAATGTTTGATGACTCTTCCTAGGTGCATGCACTAAAAGGGATGACAAGTT
Source organism: Poromitra crassiceps (assembly GCF_964638095.1). Classification (NCBI taxonomy): domain Eukaryota; kingdom Metazoa; phylum Chordata; class Actinopteri; order Beryciformes; family Melamphaidae; genus Poromitra; species Poromitra crassiceps. The sequence goes on from NC_139625.1 coordinate 63,001,519, forward strand.
TCCACTAAAGTAAATAAGCAATGCTACGTACTGAGGATCTCTCTGTGTGGCCAAAATCCGGAGGTTATTTTATCAGGTTTCCTCCCCCCACATTTTGAGGACATTACTGCTGCAGATGTGTACTGTGGCAGCAACTAATGTGAGGAGGCCAGTAGGGGGTGCTGGGTGAATGCTCCATAAGGGGAAGTTATTTTTAAAATTTCAAAATGCTAAATTCTGCTGCTTTGGAGAGATACATTTGTACAGATTGCCCAGAACATTTCCAATAATTTGTTACTGGAGAACTACTCATTAATGAGCAGCTATCAAAAGAAACACATACTTGTAATTATGATATGGACGACACACACACTAGGGCTGTGAATCTTCACTGGCCTCACAATTCGATTACGATTCAGAGGGCTACGATTCGATTCGATTACAATTATCGATGCATTTCGATGCATCTTAAATCGATGCATCACTTTTTTTCCCCCAATACATGATTTCTTTTTTCTCACTTTCTTTTTTCTCACTGTGTGGCTACTTTTAAAATAAAAGTGCATTTGGAATTGCATTGTATTATGCTCCATAATTAAAATAAACAACTGCATGTACTTCCATTATATTTTATTTGATTATTAAATTTAATAATCGATTTTTGACATTTGTGAATCGATGCAGAATCGTGCACGACCGCATCGCGATGCATCTTATAATCGATTATTTTTGACACCCCTAACACACACGCACACAAACTATTAGGGCTGGCACGGATCAGAAAACCCACGGTTCGGATTTTGAGCCACAGATAACGGATTTTTCGGATCAGCAAAAAAAAAAAAAAAAAAACTCTGATTTTTTTTCCTCAAAATTAGATTAGTAATTTAATTCGATTTTATTTTTTAATACTATTATACTTCTCTAACCATTTGTTGCCCTGCACAGCTCAAAAAATGTTTTTCTCATAAGTGACACAATTTATGCTTTTACTCTGAAGGCAGAACCCAACTTCCTGTTTTAGCGTGGCGATGCTAACTTCCTGGCTGTTGCTTGCTAACCTGCAGGCAACATTTCACCGTCCGGTGATAACATGTTCGTGAAAAGTGTGCGTGTGTGTGTTGTGGCTGTCGTTATCTTGTGCAGCCCGCAACACGCTGCTCGCATTCCTGTGCTTTATCAGAGGTGTTGAAATAAGTTTGTTGTGATGCTGTTTGCTGTCTTTAGTAGCCACTAGCCACAGCCTTCAGACTAGAGACTTTACAGTGGGGAGGAAGGGATGAGGAAGCTCACACGCTTGCCATGATGATGCCTGTCTGTGTCTGGCTGCGCTGCACGCGTCCTCATACACTACCATTAAATGCAACGAAAAGGGGGGGGGGGGGGGGGGGGTCCGCGGACCACGGACGTTCCGAACCACGTTCCGAACCATGGGGGCTGATCCATACGGGTCACGGATTATCCGTGACAGCCCTAGCATGATGCTTGAAGACTGGTGAATGTCAAAAGGATACATTGAAGAACTCAGCTCCTCAAGCTGTGAAGAGAAAGAGAACATTTTCAACTTATTATACACGTTTGCAGTTTAAACAATTCTCAGGTCGATGTAAATAACCTCGTATTTGAACTTTATCCCGCTCCACATGCAAGGAGAAGCTTATGGCAGTGTACAGCTGCCACAGTGGGAAAATAAAATATGTTCAGTATCTCGTTATGACATCTTTTCTCGTTGTTATGACATAGCAACTTATCTCACTTTAACAAGAAATTTTTCTCATTATTATGTAGAGGTCGACCGATTAATCGGCCGGCCGATTAATTGGGGCCGATTATTGGCATTTTTAATTAATCGGCATCGGCCTGCAAAAAAAAAAAAAAAAAAAAAAAATTGGCAGGCCAGGCCAGGCCAGGCCACCGGGCATTTGCCCGACGTGCCCGATTATGCAGTCCGCCACTGAATGTGAGTCTTCTCATGCACCCATGAGCCTACTGTAACGTTACGTTTCCTCAGTCACCACCATCTTCTGCAAACACACTTCTCCCATCAAATGACAGCAAATCTAAACAGTTACATAATTATTATTATTATTATTGTTAATGTATAGAACAGTGCATGAATGAGTTCTCTGACATACTGCTCTCTCGCTATAGCCTACCAGTCACTACTGAAATATATACCGCATAACCCAATGTATTTTTCTATTTAATAAAAAGAATAATCAAAAACATGTTACTGTACTGGCTAAGATAACATCTTATATTAGATGTAGGCCTACAGTATAATGTTATATTCGATTTTCAATGTGCATGAATGGATAATGGAAATCTAGGCTACTAGATTTATTTAAAAAAAAATACCAACAGAAGAATATTGCACATTTTTTGGGGGCGCTACCCACACGTTTAGCTGTGTGTTTCTCATTTCACGAATGCACAATCCTTACAAGTTGTACCCCGTTGTAAAGGTGACTAATCAGGCTTTCCAACTATATAAAATACAATACCAATTGGTATTATTAAAGGGGAGAAATAATCGAGCAAAATAACGTTTCCAAACTTTTTTTGAGGAGTTTATTTTAATCGTATTTTATCGAATGAAAAAAAAAAAAAGAATCTGCATTATATATCGGCCATCGGCCGCCCTGCTCTCTAAAGATCGGCATCGGCATCGGCCATTGAAAAAGCAATATCGGTCGACCTCTATTATTATGACATACCAACTTATATAACAAGATAAGTTTCTCGTTATAACGAGATAATTTTCTCGTTACATCGAGATAAGTTTCTCGTTATAACGAGATACATTTCTCGTTATAACTAGGGGTGTCACAATATATCGTCCCACGAAATTTCGCGATAGTAAAACGTCACGATATGTATCGTTGAGATGAAATCTCATATCGCAAAAAAAAAAAAAAAAATTTTTTTTTTTTGTTTTTTTTTCAAAAAATAGACTAAGAAACGTCTTTGTTTGTTGAAGTTCAATGTGTGGAAAGTAGTTCAGTTGAACAAGTCTCTGAAGAGACACATGAGAAGTTATACAGGAGAGAAACCATTCAATTGAGTTTCTGGCAAAACTGTTTACTTGACAGGAAAAACTGAAGATGCATAAAAAATAGATTAAGAAAAGTCTTGTTTTTTGAGTTTGAAGAAAAACTGAAGATGCATAATGAGAATTTATACTGCTGAGAAACCTTTTAGTTCAAAGTAAATCTAAGTGATGGTGTAACTCATTCTATTTCAAGATAAGCCTTATCTCCAATCTCATGTTTTTTCTAGTTGTTATTGTAATAACAATTTCCCACAACAGCATGTTTTGTATTTGTGCATTTCAAATAAAATACTACTTTTCCAGTCATATATTGTCATTATTCAAGTTTAAAAAAATATTGTTAAAATCTTATCGTATCGTATCGTTATCGTGAACCCAGTATCGTGATACGTATCGTATCGTGAACTGAGTGTATCGTGACACCCCTAGTTATAACGGGATAATTTTCTCGATATAACGGGATAAGTTGGTATGTTATAATGATGAGAAAAAATTATCGTTAAAATTAGATAAGTTGCTATGTCATAATAACGAGAAAAGATGTCATAACATGAAAATATCTCGTTATAACGAGAAAAAGATCTCGTTATAACGAGATACTGAACATATTTTATTTTCCCACTGTGGCAGCTCTACGCTGCCGGCTTACATGCCAACTAAATCCTTCAACGCTTATGACAAGAATAAACAGCTAAATCTTTACTGGGATGTTGAAAGCATTTATCCAGAGGGTCTTAAAATAAGTGCAAGAAGCTTAACTTTCTGTATCAGCAGCATTTCAGCAGTTGCACTCAACAGTTGTAGTCCTGTCTGCCCAGAGAGGTACATAATCATTACATTTATGCCGGAACTTCTTGAAAGTGGACCAACACAGAACGTTTGGGTACCTTACCAGAATGCTAAGAGCGTACAAAAAAGTACTAAAAAGGCATGTTACACTTCTGCCAGCGCCTTTCTGCAATTCATTCTCTATAGTAAGGACGTGCTAGGCACGCTCCTCTTTCAAGGACTGCGCCTGCCGTTTAAGCGCTCTTGGTGGTGTTTTTTGGCAGAGCGCTCTGGGCATCTCAAGCTGAAAAAAGTTCATTATTTGGAGAAAAGGCGCACGTCGTTGTCACTCCTCCTACCTCTTCTCCTGCCAGGGGGATCTTCAACCTCCACTGTTGCCAGAATTGTCAATAATCTGGCTTTCATCTTTACAGTGTGAATAATCAACAACATCAAACAGACGAAACTAGCTGGCTACCTGGCTACCCGTCCGTGTGATCGTTGCGTCCTGAAGTGTACTGCGTGCGACTGCAGGGGAAAACAAAACAAAGCACAGGGGGGATGCTCCGTGCACTGTTTTGTGTGCATTGGAAGCACTCTCTCGACATGATTTCCAAAGCGTTCTTATGTGAAATACACATGTGCTGTCTGCGCGACCCCTTACATTGAGCAGTAGTTTGTCCATGTTAGTGTCGCAGGCCGTTTTCCTCTGGTCCTCTGGCATTTCGTCCACCTCGCCATGGAGGTCAAAGTGCAAATGGGCCAGTTTCTCCTGCATCTCCCTCACATGCTCCATCTGCTCAATGGAGCACTCGTTGCCTGAGACAGAGGGAGACAAGAGCAAAACGGAGGCATATAGACAGCCAGATAGAGCTGGTGGTCTTAGCCGATGAGAGAGAGATGGTGGTCTTAGCTGATGAGAGAGAGATGGTGGTCTTAGCTGATGAGAGAGAGATAGTGGTCTTAGCTGATGTGTGGATGCCAATTGATATTTTGTGGTTCCCTTCTTCAGGATTTGAATACTGTAGGGGTGTCCAAACTTTGTTGAATGGGGGCCAGATTGGATCATGTGATCAGTGTTGCTCACAACACTGAGGAAGGCCTGTGTGCCGAAACTGTTTGTGCTGTGCTGCTGCCCTACCCAGACTACAGGTATTAAAACTTCAAAAATACTTTTTTGTGTGCTGGCGTTTCCTGCTGTGACTTATTTTATTCAACTATCACCATTTATTTCTTCCTTTCTTTCCTCTTAACACGTTCACTGCCATTGACGTATTAATACGTCAAAAATAATCCAACGGTTGACTGCCAGCGACGTATTAATACGTCAAAAAAATAGATTTTTTTTTTTTGACGGTGCTACGTGGATCAATGCCCCCCGCGTCTCCTATGGAGATATTGGAAGTATTGAATGTGTATAATCTATTTTACCGACCAGCTAGGTGGCGACGGTCCTCTCCCGACAGAGAGAAAGTCAACCAAAAGCAGCCGCCTCCCGCGGCTGCTTCCTCCATTCTCAAGGAAATGGCTTGGCGATTTTACAGTCAGAAACGAACGAGCCTCATTCTCATACTGTAGGCGGGGGCGCTTTCGCGCTGCTGCGGTGGGGGGTTCCAGAAATGGACTGGGTGGGCAGCATAAAGCCTAGAGTCGCACAGGGCTTCATCGGGGCTCTCAAACCCAAGAGACGAGTGAGACCTATCCACACTCGCTGCCAGGGAGGGAGGCTGCTCAAACTCGCTGCCAGGGAGGGAGGCTGCTCAAACTCGCAGCAGCAGCAGCAGCAGCAGAGCACTCGCTTGTGACAAACGCAGGCTGAAAGCCACTAGACACGCCCACGGAGGGAGGAGTTGAAGGAGAGGGCGTTCGGAACTATATTGTTTGGATGTCTGATCTCTCACTGATGCCAAAAATAAATGGTTAAAGTGACTGTTCTGCCTGTTTGATTGAATTTCACAAAACTGCGATTATCTCAGCTTTCACTCTCAGACGCTAAAACCATGCTGTACTCAACGGCTAATATCTACCGTAAATTCCGGACTATAAGCCGCGGCTTTTTTCCCGTTTTTTGGCCTTTTTTGGCCCCTGCGGCTTATATAACGGTGCGGCTTATCTATGGATTTTTCCAGCAAACGGCCACTCGGGAACCTCCAAAATCTATGGATGTTGGTATGAGGCAGAACGAGAGCAAGACAGACATTATGAGAGCGAGACCCTGATTGGATGATGTTGCAAAAAATGTGCCTCGCGACCTGATTGGAGCACTGTGCCACTACTCTCTCTCAGCCACTACGGTAAAACACCCTCCCTCCTCCCTCGCTCCGGGGGGAAAAAGGCAGCGATTGAGCCTGAAAGACAGTCTGAATGAAATTGAATGTAACATTCCCAATTCTATGTATTACATTCTAAAAAACTAACAGCAACATTTTGGAAGGCTAAGCCACACAACTAGCTCGTTGTAATCTAACATCATGCTTCAAAAGATGGAGAACTGGCTGTGTTACGACGATGGCGGCGATTGAGCCTGAAAGCCATGTCTGAGACAGTAGCGAGACAGGAACAACAACAACAGCAGCAGCAGCAAAGGATCATGCACAAACCCGAGACGAAAGGGACTGTCCGTCAGGGCGCGGACGACTGTGTCAGCAACTCTCTCCCGACTACCAGGAGAAAATTACAAACTTCGGCGAATTCACACAAAGAAAGATCAAGGAATATTCCATCGGACCGGAGCAGATCATAAATATGGATGAAGTGCCTTTGACGTTCGACCTGCCTCTCACTAGGACTGTTAACAAGAAAGGTGAATCGTCCATCACGTTGAGAACCACAGGTCACGAGAGAACGAATTTCACTTGTGTTCTCGGCTGCACAGCATCTGGAGTAAAGCTGCCGCCGATGGTGATTTTTAAGCATCTCACAATGTGTGATTTTGTCTGGGGATTAGTGACCTGACTTTTGTTTTGTTGAAATGTTAATAAATGGGAGCTTCCCCAAACAGCCATCTCTTTCCCGACAATCCCCTCTGTGCACGAAGCCTTACATATGGTAATTAAACATCAAAACACCCGCGGCTTATAGACCGGTGCGGCTTATATAAGAAAAAAATAGTCAACTCTGAAGGTGCGGCTTATACACCGGTGCGCCTTATAGTCCGGAATTTACGGTACATAACTACTAACTCTACAAACTAACTCTTTTAGACAGAGAAAGCACACATTCTATTAGTACTTTTGTGAACTTTGTGTTGACAAACTCCAAGCAGAAAAGAATCCTCGGCTCTTGTAAAATGAGCCAGAATCCTCAAAAAACGGCTTGGCAAAAGCTACCTACAGCAAAAAAAAAACGGCTGGCAGTCAATGTGTTAAGACAGTCTATAGGCTGATCAAGCTTTTTCACAAGAGACAGAACATATTCCATCACAAACATAACCCTCTTTGTAGCTCTAAAACGTGCAAGGTTTTTAGACTTAGCATATTTAGGAGAAAATGTGTACATACCTGAGCTGTATCCTCAGGTGATGTGTCCCTTTCAAATGCAACTTACCAAAAGCTTGGAGTTTCCCTGAGTGGAAGTCATTGAGGAGACCGAGAAGGCCGTTCTCCATCTCCTGTACGTCAGATACATCAGTCAGAAAGGAGTGCTGGATGGTGGGGGCTGCCTGGCCCTGGTTCTGGTTAGCTTTACCACCTAAACCCAACTGGTACCGGGATTTATCTTTAACGCCCCTGGGGAGAAAGAGGAAACAGGAGGAGACAAAAGGAGACAGGTCAACCAAGAATCCCATTAAGAAGGAAGAGACATCACTCTAGGGATTAGGGATGTCAACCGATAACCGTTTAACCGATAATCGACCGTTAGAACATTAACCGATTAATACTATCAGTTAAACGGTTAAAAAAAAAAAAAATCACGTCTCCTAAACACATGCAGAGAGAGAGAGAGAGAGAGAGAGAGAGAGAGAGAGAGAGACAGAGAGAGACGCATGGCCTGAAACCCGACACCTTGCTAATCTCACAGCGTTCAGCGCGCACTGATCAAACAGTAGTTTTTACCGTGTCCTAAAGATACAGACATGAAGCGGTCTAATTGACGATTGAAAAGTAACAATTAACGTTAGTCTTTACTGTCCAACACATCGCAGTTCGGAGAAATTGTTTCAGAACGGGACAGAGACGGATTGTTTGTAGACTGTATTCATTGACACTTTCAAGGCCGGTGTGAAAGCGGCTACTGACAGCTGCGTGCGACTCGTCTAAGAGCCCAGCGAGACACACAGAGAGCAGAGCCCTCGTCACGTGTGTGAAGAGAGAGGAATAAGGGGTGAGACCAAAAGCAGGTAAACCACTGTGGGATTAGTGAGGAGAAGATACTGTAGTGATGCTGCGCACTTTGTCAGTGCGCCCTGCAGCCTGGGCTGTCGTCCGCTCAAACACTACTTCACCGGGCAGCTGCGTGTCAATTGACGTGCCTATAATATGCAATGCGTGCAGCTCTAAAGTATAGCCTATCGGAGGAATGTTTTTGTTTAGATGGCTGGAGGCTTCAACTTGTTTTTTTCTGCTTGTAGATGTAAAAAATAAACGCTTTCTAATGAAAAAAATCAAGCATTTGTTGTGGTAATTGTTTAATGGGGCACAGACAGTCAAATAGCGCATTTTAATCTTCTCGGTTAACCGACAGTTGTCGGCTAATGAGTGTCGGTTGTCGGTCAAGAAAAATTATGATTTTCGACATCCCTACTAGGGATGCAGCCATTAACCAATTTCACCATTAACCATGGTTTAAAACGTCATGGTTATGTAACCGTAAACGCTCAGCTACACCGAGTGTTTCTGTTCTCACTCTCAGAAAAGGGACATTATGATACTGTGGATTGTGGAAGATAAAGGGACATTATGGCAGTGTGGAAGTTAAAGGGACATTATGGTACTGTGGAAGTTAAAGGGACATTATGGTACTGTGGAAGTTAAAGGGACATTATGGTACTGTGGAAGTTAAAGGGACATTATGGTACTGTGGAAGTTAAAGGGACATTATGGTACTGTGGAAGTTAAAGGGACATTATGGTACTGTGGAAGTTAAAGGAACATTATGGTACTGTGGAAGCTAAAGGAACATTATGGTACTGTGGAAGTTAAAGGAACATTATGGTACTGTGGAGATTAAAGGGACATTATGGTACTGTGGAAGTTAAAGGGACATGATGGTACTGTGGAAGCTAAAGGAACATTATGGTACTGTGGAAGTTAAAGGGACATTATGGTACTGTGGAAGTTAAAGGGACATTATGGTACTGTGGAAGTTAAAGGGACATTATGGTACTGTGGAAGTTAAAGGGACATTATGGTACTGTGGAAGTTAAAGGGACATTATGGTACTGTGGAAGTTAAAGGAACATTATGGTACTGTGGAAGCTAAAGGAACATTATGGTACTGTGGAAGTTAAAGGAACATTATGGTACTGTGGAGATTAAAGGGACATTATGGTACTGTGGAAGTTAAAGGGACATGATGGTACTGTGGAAGCTAAAGGAACATTATGGTACTGTGGAGATTAAAGGGACATTATGGTACTGTGGAAGTTAAAGGGACATTATGGTACTGTGGAAGCTAAAGGGACATGATGGTACTGTGGAAGTTAAAGGAACATTATGGTACTGTGGAAGCTAAAGGGACATGATGGTACTGTGGAAGCTAAAGGAACATTATGGTACTGTGGAAGCTAAAGGAACATTATGGTACTGTGGAAGCTAAAGGAACATTATGGTACTGTGGAAGTTAAAGGAACATTATGGTACTGTGGAGATTAAAGGGACATTATGGTACTGTGGAAGTTAAAGGGACATGATGGTACTGTGGAAGCTAAAGGAACATTATGGTACTGTGGAAGTTAAAGGGACATGATGGTACTGTGGAAGTTAAAGGGACATGATGGTACTGTGGAAGTTAAAGGGACATTATGGTACTGTGGAGATTAAAGGGACATTATGGTACTGTGGAAGTTAAAGGGACATTATGGTACTGTGGAAGCTAAAGGGACATGATGGTACTGTGGAAGCTAAAGGAACATTATGGTACTGTGGAAGTTAAAGCCCCAATAAGCATTTTTTCACCTTAATATAACAGCTTTTTAGTCATTGGAGATGGTACAGTGACTTATAACGGAGAGAATGTTGCCTCTATTGGTCACACACCGCCCTCCAAAGGCCTCTCCTGGGACTAAGCAATTTCATGCCTACGTCCCGGAGGCAGCCTGGAGGCACATACTGTGCATGCGCTGTACAGCTGAAGCGCTGTGTTCAGTAAAACAAGGAAGTAACTCATGCAGATTTGCTACGAAAATGAGGGTCGGACCTATCGAATAAAATAATGTTGTATTACTCGCTTGATTTTACACAGCAGAGCACAGTCAGACAAAGAGGAGGAGTGCACAGACACTCCCCCAGCCACACAGTCACACACAGACCCTCACGTGACGTTAGTCTGCCAGTCATACTCATGTCATGACATGTAGCTTTCCGCTCAGTCAGCGACAGACAGCGTGCTGTGTCAGTTAGGGCTGCTCGATTAATCGAATTTTAATCTAGATTACGATTTGGGCTGTCCACGATTATGAAAACAAGATAATCGACATCAAACGATTTTGCGGCTCTTGTCTTTCTCGTTCTGTCTTGTGTTATAAATCAAGCGCACCCCTTCCTTTGCTTGGCCCTCCCCCTAAGCCCAAAGCACCAGCTCGAGTTGTGAAATGACTGGGGACGTTTCTCCTCCCCGCTTATTTCCGTGGTAGCACAAGAATAAATGACAGAAGTCACAGAAAGAGAGCCGCTGGTCGAGAAGAGAGGTGAAACAACGTATGTTGGGTGGAAACACTATGGTTTCGCCGAGTTTAAAGGTCGTTACACTGCGCATATCTTGCACTGTTTGTTCCAAGTCTGTGGCTGTGACAGGTGGGTCAAAACTCGCATCGCAATTCCGTGCTGTATATTCGCATCGCTCTTGATGTGTAACTGATGTGTAACTTACACATCAGTTATAACAGGTTGATGAGCGATGCGAATATACAGCACGGAATTGCGATGCGAGTTTTGACCCACCTGTCAAGATATGCGCGGTCGTGCAGCACCCCGCAACACGACCTCTCCCTCTTTCGTTTAATCACTTGAAATCCACTCACAAAGTGGTCTATGACCAAGAAATAACGCTAAACGAACAAAAAGACAAAACCCCATCTAGTTACTCTGCCACAACACAGTCATCGATTCAGGACACTCTTTACAATGCGACCGCATATTCAACAGCTAACGAGCTCACAGATAAACATTAACAATAGCCTATTATGAACCTAAACGTAAGTCGCTTTGGATAAAACCATCTGCCAAATGAGTAATTTAATGTAGGCCCTAATGTAAACGAACGTTACTCAATAGCGTTCTCATTTGGTTAGATTTGAGGTTTAAGGACTACTAGTTCAGATGTTTACCAACATATTGAATGTAGATTAATAGTTGCAGTTGGTTGTGGCAGTTCACTGTAACATAGTAGGCCTACATATACTGTATATTTATTTTAGTTTTTATTTTATTTCTAAATCTTTGCACTTTTATTATTTATTTTCACTTATTTATTTATTTATTTTCAATTATATCTAAAATCCAGACATCCAATGTTAAAAAGAAAAGCCAGTGTCAATGTTCAATAAATTCATGATGTTCTCAATGTCAATGAATAATCGTGTTAAATAATCGTGATCTCAATATCAATCAAAATAATCGTGATTATGATTTTTGCCATAATCGAGCAGCCCTAGTGTCAGTATGTAAAAAAACAACAAAACAAGCCGTGTGGTGTGTGCCGTGTCAGCCTAGTAGCTGTAGACAGCTCCCGAACAGAGAGAGAGAGTCAAATAGAGAGACAGGCAGAGAGAGGATGCAGGAGCAGGACGGCCGCGCCGCAGCACACGGAACAGAGAGGGAGAGAGATGTGTCATTATATTGTAATATTGGCTTCGGGCCTCGCAACGGGCTCCGGCCAATTCATTTCATAACTCATCCGGGCCGGATCGGGCACGGCTCTGCATGTCATGGGCCGGGGAAGGCTCGGGCCAAGATTTCAGGCCCGCGCAGCTCTCTATTCTAGACCGGACCTTGCACCAATAATCATTTTACAGTGGGGCATTCAAAAATAAGGTTGATAAGCCCTTTTCCCAGCAACTGTTTTGGGGTGGTAAAGCAGGTTCACCAAAATAACATTAATGAGGGCCCTGGCACTGGAACACTATACCGAAATGGAATGGAACCATCATATTGGTTACACATGCTTTACTTCCTGTTTTACCACCTCAAAATGGTTGCTGTGAAAAGAGTCTATTAGAGGTCAACAAGGAAGGAGTGCTGGGTGACAGTATTATAGTAATGCTGCTAGTAGCAACCTAGACCACTCGTGTTGAAAAATGTGCTCCTTATTTCTCCAATGTTGCTCTTATTTCTGAGCCCAATGACTTGGACCAATGTTAACACAAGGAGAACGATGCTAGTACAATGCAGCTGGTACCTCCTACTCTTGGCCTTCTGGCTGGAGTGAGTCCCCATGTTGTGGCTGTAGCCGACCTGTCGTCCCCCGGAGGAAGCGTTGGTCTTGCGGCCAGAGCCGCCGCCTGTGGTCGGTCCCGCTGAGTTGGTGGAGGGCCTGGGGCTCTTTCTCTTCAGCTTCCGCTCCTCCATAGCCTCATGTTACGCTGCTGGCTGGTTAGCTAGCTACAGGGCAAACACGACAGCTGGCACTATAACAGACTGCTTCATCATAACTATGCAACAGAAATACGTCGTAGCCTATGTCGTAGCTAGATTCAGGCTGCAGTGGCTATGGTCTGGATGGCGAGCAAGCTAACATTAGCTTGTTAGCGCCATCAGCTAACTAATCTTCAACTGCAGTGTTCGTTTAACCTACATACCGAGACCATTCAACACATGCCTTTGAACATACTCACTTTTGCAGACCAGTTACTTTATCGTCGGTTTGACGGGTAAATTGTGAATTCGATTCAGAGATCCGCTGATCGCTGAAGCATAAAACTTGTACCTGTTAGCTAGTTAAAGCCTGCAGTGCAAAACTCACAAAACTTCCTGTTTTGATGGGACGCGACGCAACACAAAACACACCACTGACTACGGCCAAATGCCACTCTCCGCCCCTACAGCATGGCCACCTTGTAACGTCACAGAGAAAATATGTCGTGTTTTTGGCTGAAATACAATAATGTGGAGCAGCACAACCTATCTGCTGACTTTTTTTTTTTTTACTACAGTTTATTATCTTCCTCAAACTAGCAGAAATATAACAGATTTCAGTTCTTTCTTTCTTCAATTTAACTGTGACTGAGATGCAGGTGCAGAGAAGAAACGCAAGGGGGAGACAAGTGAACATCCAATAGTTTTTGTGTGTGACAATGGTGACATCCAGTAGTATTATCTCTCTCTCTCTCTCTCTCTCTCTCTCTCTCTCTCTCTCTCTCTCTCTCTCTCTCTCTCTCTCTCTCTCTCTCTCTCTCTCTCTCTCTCACACTCACTCACTCTCTCACACACACACACACACACACACACACACACTCGCACTCGCACACACACACACACACACACACACACACACACACACACACACTCGCACTCGCACTCGCACTCTCACTCTCTCTCTCTCTCTCTTTGCTTCTTTATGAAGTAACATAGCTGACAAATGTGTTGAAAAGAGCTAGTTTGTATATTTAACTTAATATCAACCACACATTTCTCTCTAGGCTATAGAGTACCGCAGGCATCACATATTTTTGTAGGCTTACCCAGAAATCGACGCCATGTTCTTAGGGGGAAACGGCTATGGGATTTCAGAATGGGGATTTTGGTTAAATGTATGACATAAAGTCTGTGGACAAGTTTATGGGAGTGTTAATTTGTGTTCAGCAGGATAATCTTCACAAATGCGGACCACTTTTATGACTTTTGAAGCATTTTCTGAAAATCATGTTAAAAAAAATGCATTCAAACGCATCAAAAGTCATAAAAGTGGTCCTCGTCTTTGGAGATGTTCCTGCTGAACATTTTCCACTGCCATACACTTTTGTTAACCACAGACCTTATTTCATGCATTTAACCGAAATCCCCATAATAAAATCCCATAGCCTTTTTCCCTTATGAACCAACATGATGTGATTTGCTACTTCTGTCTCATTCCTGTGGTACTTTACTGGCTATATATTTTATGGACAGTGTGGCCTAAAGGTTAGAGAAGCGAGCTTGTGACCGGAAGGTCGTCGGTTCAATCCAATCAAGGCCCTTAACCCCAACTGGCATATTCAATCTGCCATTTTGCACTGTGAAAGATGACCACAATGGAAATAAGGCCTCTAGTTTTGTTGTGTTTTTAATCCTTGACCATTTTGAATATCTTGTATGGGGACTGATATTCTGTTCAGCCCATCATGTGGTGAGCACATCAGACTGTGGTTGTACTGGTCAGCTGTGTGTGAATGTGAACAGGGTGCTGCTGAAAAAGAGAGAATAGAGTGCCCCATGAGTCCGTAAAACATGGATGCTAGCGGCTCGTATGTATAAAAGTGAATGGTATTTTTGTATGGGGATTTTGCTCAAATGCATGAAAGGTCTGTGGTCAACAAAAGTTTATGAAACAGCTAAGTTTATGTTCAGCAAGATAATCTTCACAAATGAGGACCACTTTTATGACTTTTGAGGCAATTTCTGAAAATGTAGTTGTTAAAAAACGCATTTACACTTCAAGTCTCTCTTTCCTCCTCTCCCTTCTCCTTTCGGCTTTGTGTAGGCCTGTGTGTGTGTGTGTGTGTGTGTGTGTGTGTGTGTGTGTGTGTGTGTGTGTGTGTGTGTGTGTGTGTGTGTGTGTGTGTGTGCGCGTGTGCGTGTGCGTGTGCATGTGTGCGTGTGTGTGCGTGCACGTGCGTGCGTGCGTGTGCATATTCTCTGCGTGACAGTGGCTGAGTGAGGTGAACCAGGATAAAATGTTACAGATGAACACATTTGGAGTGTTGTGTCCCCACTGCCATTAACTCAACACACACACACACACACACACACACACACACACACACACCTAGCTCTCATCTATAATTGCAGTGTAGCTGCTGTTTAGAGAGCTAGCTAGGTACGGCCAGTTCATTCTCTTCTCATCTGCATGGCTGCTTGAATTATGCATTGGATTGTAAATGAATGGCAACTATTTTTAATTACAGTACCCACCCATCTTACTGCAAATTCTAAGTTATACCTACTATTCAATGTGGCATTATTCCAGCATTTTAACAGCCTTACTTTAGCACCGAAGACACTGCAGTCTGGGGCCAAAAGAAAAAAAAAAAAAAAAAAAAAAATCAACAATACTTTTGGATAGACTTGCGCCACAGTTAAAATGATTTGCTCGCATAATTAGAAAACTATATCATTTGTATTTTTCCTTGTTTGATAAATGGGGCCCAGTGTGTGTGTGTGTGTGTGTGTGTGTGTGTGTGTGTGTGTGTGTGTGTGTGTGTGTGTGTGTGTGTGCGTGTGTGTGTGTGCGCGCGCAAGCGTGCGTGCGTGTGTGTGTTTTCAGGGGCAATGAACTATCTCATAATTTCAGACTGAAGATGAAGAAGTGACGATTTGTAATTAAAAAAAACTCCATTGCTCTCTCTCTCTCTCTCTCTCTCTCTCTCTCTCTCTCTCTCTCTCTCTCTCTCTCTCTCTCTCTCTCTCTCTCTCTCTCTCTCTCTCTCTCTCTGGACATGACCCATAATCAGAGGATAAATGTTGGTATTAATTGGAAAGTAAAAGCACAAAGGCTGTCGTATTGTTTGTATTGTCATTTGGATGTTCATTACATTACATTACATTACATTACGTCATTTGGCAGACGCTTTTATCCAAAGCGACTTACAATAACACATTTTTTGTCCGCAATAGAGCAATCAACTATGGAGCACGGTCTATGACAACTACAACTTCTGAAGGAACAGTGGTACAAGTTTAGGTTAGTGGTACAAGTTTAGGTTAGTATATATATATATATATATATATATATATATATATATATATATATATATATATATATATATATATATATATATATATATATATATATATATATATTTTTTAATAAAGAAAGAGAGAGAACGAAGTTAGATCAAGAAGGGCCCAGATAGGCCAGTACCAGTGTCTTGAATTTGATGCGGGCCGAGATGGGGAGCCAGTGGAACTCCTGGAAGAGGGGAGTGACGTGAGAGAATTTGGGTTGAATACCAGACGGGCTGCAGCGTTCTGAATGAGCTGAATCGGTCGGATGTCAGTGGCAGGTAGGCCGGCCAGGAGCACGTTGCAGTAGTCCAGGCGGGAGGAGACAAGAGACTGGACCAGGAGTTGAGTCGCTTCTCTTGTGAGAAAGGGACGGATTTTGCGGATGTTGTAGAGAGAGAACCTACAGGAGCGTGCTGTAGCAGCTATGTTGGCTGAGCAAGACAGCTGGTTGTCAAGGAGCACCCCAAGGTTCTTAGCTGTTTGGGAGGGAAGTACAGTGGTGTTGTCAATGGAGATGGAGAGATCTGCGAGAGGGCAGTCTTTTCCTGGGAGGAAGAGTAGCTCTGTTTTACCAAGGTTAAGCTTGAGGTGGTGGGCAGACATCCAGTCGCCAATGTCTTTGAGGCATGCAGAGATGCGAGCCTCGATTTGAGTGTCGGAGGGGGGGAAGGAAAGGAAAAGCTGGGTGTCATCAGCATAGCAGTGATAAGAAAAGCCATGAGAAGAGATCACATAGGCAAGAGATCTGATATAGAGAAGGACAAGTAAGGGGCCCAGGACTGAGCCCTGGGGGACACCGGTGGTAAGAGGACAGGATCTGGAGAGGGACCCTCTCCATGAGACCTGGTATGAGCGGTTCGAGAGGTAGGAAGCAAACCAGGAGAGTGCAGAACCTGAAATGCCGAGGTCAGACAGAGTGGAAAGAAGGATTTGGTGGTTGACTGTATCGAAGGCAGCAGACAGGTCAAGGAGGACAAGAACAGAGGAGAGGGATGAGGCCTTAGCAGTGTGAAGGGCCTCTGTGACAGCAAGAAGAGCTGTCTCAGTGGAGTGAGAAGCCTTGAAACCGGACTGCAGAGGGTCCAGGAGGTCATTTTGGGAGAGATAGAGAGAAAGTTATTCGGACGCTGCTCGTTCGAGGGTTTTGGAAAGGAATGAGAGAAGAGAGACAGGTCTGTAGTTGTGAATAGCAGTAGGGTCAAGGGAGGGTTTCTTAAGCAGAGGCTTGACTCTTGCAGTCTTTAGAGCAGGTGGAACAAGACCAGAGGACAGAGAGGAGTTAATGAAGGTAGTGATGTTCGATACTGTAATATCACCCAGTGTGACAGGACACTCTGGGGACTTGTACTGTATAGTCTGTGGGGAATTTGAAGGTTACAAGCCCGTGTGTGTGCGTGTGTGTGTGTGTGTGTGTGTGTGTGTGTGTGTGTGTGTCTGCGTGCGTGCGTGCATGTGTGTGTGTGTTTTCATCTCGGCAGCTGTGACCCAGAATAAGACATGCACCCCCATATTCCTTCATCGACAATATACCCTCATGTATGTACACACACACACACACACACACACACACACACACACACACACACACACACACACACACACACACACACACACACACACACACACACACACACACACACTTGAACCAAGTGTTTCTTATTTAAAATGATGATAGATTTATATCTCTCTGTCTCCTGTATATGAATACAAGTTCTGTGTGAAGGAGCCAGACATCTTGTCCTTGTCTAAAGGACAAGGAACAGAGTACATACACACACACACACACACACACACACACACACACACACACACACACACACACACACACACACACACACACACACACACACACACACACACACACACACACACACACACACACACACACACACAGGGCCAATGGAGAGCAGAATGGAGGAGGGGGAGAGAGGAATGCAGGAGAATGCAAAGAAAGATCTTGCTATTAAACCATACATTTATGAGTACAGAGAAGCCAGATTTATTCCACGTAAATGTCCACAAGATCTGCCACATATCACCTTTCTTGATCCACCCCGTCAGAAGAACTTTGTGCATGTGGTTGACAAAGTAATGATTGACCCCGTATGCATCCAGCCTGGTAGGCAGTGGCACCACACTTTACATGCTGGAGTAGCAGGAGGGATGCATGGCTTCGTATGGCCTCTGCTTCTGAGCAAACATGTCCAGCCTTGCATCATCAACACCATCAGCTGTACTGGACCTGTCAGACATCATGACCACGTTTTCCAAGATCTTCATGTCGGCATCATCTATTGTTGGTAGATACTTTCTGAAATTGCTGAAAACATTGGAAGCCTCGTTATAAAGTCCCAGGTTTGCCATGCAGTCTTTGGTAAATAAAGCTACAGATGCCATAAACTGACAGTCCTTCAGTTTTCGCGGAGCACAAAGTCCTTCATCACTTGTGTTAGTGGTAGAGAGTGGACTTGGTTCAGATTATGTCTGCCCAGCGCTTGGCAGATCCGGATCCGACACACGTGGGCCAGACTGCGAGGACATCTCTTGAACTCCAGAAAGACCCTGAGCGCCTCGGGATCCGCCCTCTCCTCCAGTTGTGCCTGCTCACAGGTAGAAAGGGAATTGAACCATGGGTCTGTGCGGTGCTAGGTGAGTGCTTTTACCTCTACCCAGACACCCCAATAACTTAGTTTCTCACTCCATCTGCCCCTCTGCCTCTCCTCATCTCTCCTCTTCAACTCCCTTTTCTCCCTCTCATTCTATAGACCCTTTTCACAGCAACCGTTTTGAGATGGTAAAGCAGGTGCTAAAGCAGGTATCCTCTCCCTCTCCTCCGTCCCCTTCTCCCCCCTCCCATTCCCCTCTTCCTGTCCTCCTCTCTGTGTTGCCTCTCTCCACTCTGTAGAGGGTCCAAGTGACATTTGGCTGTCCCCTGCCTCGAGGGGGTCCAGGAGATGCAGCCGTTTTTGGCAGGCGGGCACAGGGACGCCTAGGGGTCCTGACGGGGACTCCTGGACCAGGAAGAGAAAAAAAGCACACATCATAAACTACACCCGCAGTCACAAACACACACACACACAAACAAACAAACAAACGCATACACAGATGAGAGCTAAGACACGCAAACTCACACTACCTACATGTGCATGACAAACACACACCTACCAATTAAACACTTGACTGGTAAATGTGAGAAGGCGAGGGGAACTGCCCCCCATGGTAAAGTTTTGAAAAGGGAAAATGAAGCGGGATTAAATTAGAATTGGTAATCCTGGGAGGCTGGCTAGCTATCAGTAACAGTACTGGATCAGTAAATTGAACTGTATATGACAGATACTTGGAAATTAATTGAAGCATCTCTTCTCTCTTTGGAGTCATTCTGTTCATCAACCATTCTGTGTGGAAATCTCTTTCACTATTAAAAAAAAAGATATATATATGTTTAAAAAACGATTAATAAGGAAAAAACTGGCCAATAATATTCCATGTTTCGCTTTCCTCACATGTAAGATCTATAGTGATTGTATATTTTTATACAACTATCATGCAGGTGCTATATGGTAAAAGAATATATACTTCAAGTCCCAATACGAGGGATCAGCCAAGCAGCATTTTGGTAAACAAACCGCTTCGTGGCAATGGCAATGGAACCCTATGGAGCCTGAGTTGGAGCGTCTGACTCTAGCTGGCTGACCGTGTTTACAATTTAAAAACTGCGACAGTTCACACAACTTTAACATGACATGCTGCATCTATTATACATCGAACTCTTGAGCTAATTCTGCTCTCACTCAGAATGTCAAAATGTAAGCGATGTGATGTATACTTTTTGAGATATTAGCGTTTGTTTGGCACAACTCATACTAGTTAACTGCCACGGGGTTACGCATTTTTGGGTGGCAGTGACGTCGCGCTGATTTGTCCTATAGAAACACGACACGATTAAACACGATTTCAGACGGACAAGCCCGTCTTTATTGTCACACGGTTACACATCAACACATGCACGGAGGGCCACAAACACACACATGCTGACGGTGGCCGGTGAAATTTGTCCTCTGCATTTAACCCATCCTGGCTTTGTCCTTTCCTCCGGGGGGCAGGCCAGGAGCAGTGGTCGCTTTCTCGTACAGCGCCCGGGGACCGACTTCGGATGTTGTCGTCACTGGTCGGATGACGATGACGATCTGATCTTCTGCATGTTTTTAATGGGGGGGGGGGGGGGGGGGGGGGGGTGTTATATACGGAGGAACCCCCCTGGGGGAGCACGGGGAGAACATGCAAACTCCACACAGACAGAAAGGCCCTTACGACGAGATACCCCACCTGGGCAGTAGGCACTGAAGATATGGGGGGAACACAACCACAGTGCCCGCAGTGTCCCAGGCGAGAATCGAACTCAGGACCTTCTGACTGTGAGGCGACAGCTCTACCACTGAGCCACCGTGCCCCCCAGGCAGGAAGTAAAATAGGTGCAAGCAAGACATTGATTAGATCTAATCAATGTCTTGCTTGCACCTGTTTTACTTCCTGCCTTTTAGACACAAAATGGCTGATTTGGGTGGGATGTGAAATAGGCAGATATCATAGTGATTTTTTGTTTTGGTTATTTTGAGAAGCATCATCTAGCCTAAGAAGAAAGATCACATCTCACATATTGTAGTTCCAGTTTATTTCAGTTATTTTAAAGTGACAATCTGTGAGATCCATGTCTCTTTTTCCATCTCCATCTTTGGTAAACACTCATTGCTGCGGTGTTTCTGCACTGCACTTCCCAGAGTTCACCTGTCAATCAAACAGTGTGGGTGGAGCTTGGAGATTCTGTTGATGTAGTTTGAGTTTTTGTAGGTGGCGCTGTTTTCTTTGTTCAGCATATAAAGTTGGCTATCACTGCTTATGCTAACCAGAGACCTTTGATATTAGATAGAGACGCCCCACTCCAGGCTCCGCCAATTGTAAGAAATGTAGTCTGACTTGACGGAAGCAGGCTGCTGGACTAAGCTCTGCCATTGCTGACCATTTCAGTGGGCAGCGGAAGAAAATCCCTTTCCGCTCCCTAGCTCTGCCATTGGCTCCAACCAGCTCCGACTGCGACCATTTATGGATTTCCTTTCCACTCCCTGCGTGTCTAATCTGTCACTCTCAAATGCTTCCGCCACTGTGAAACAACAACGCTAGCTCATTGCTACACACTGAAAATGGCAAGTTTTGACGAAGATTTGGATTGTACGATAAAGCAGGGCTGCTTGGTACCTTCGGTGGATGGTTGTAAAGGTATTCAGAGCTTTTTCCCCCCGCTAGCTCAGAGTGAGAATAACACCAGCCAGACTCTCTCCTGCGTGGATACAGCGCGAAACGGAGAGTCTGGCAAACGAGATAATAAATTGTACTCTTCCGGTCTCCTAAATTGGCATGGTTATCAGCATGTGATTGGCTGTCAATGGTATGAAACTTCAATGGCTGACCACTCTCCTAAGGGGGCGTGGCAGTGTTGAAACCAGAGACCTTTAATATAGAGAGCCAAAGTGAACGTCACTTCCTGCCTTTCTGCAACTAATGAACGGAGAGATACGTTACTGCTTTTGATCCCGATTGAATTGTGCCACGGGGTACACATGTACCGGTACTTTTTGTAAATCTAAAAGATAACTATGCATGTCAAGAAAGTCGCAGTTCATCCTGAAACTGAAACATAAGGTTTAGTTTTGTCAATTGACTCCATCTCTCGTGTCGTACAATATACGTCACACCATCAACAACATTGACTGGTGGGAGAGATGTCACTTATGCGACTGGTTGTAGTCTTTCTGATTCATAACTTATAGTGCCACAGTTTTACCACAAACTGCGACTTTCTTGACTTGCAAAGTTATCTTTTACATTGACAAACATGATATGTGTACCCCGTGGCACAATTCAAACAGGATAAAAAAGAGTCACGTCTCTCTCCGTTCACCACCATTCATGTTTTCAGACACTGGTACACAGAGAAAGGCAGGAAGTGATGTTCACTTTGGCTCTATAGACACCCCAACTTCCAGTGACTTCCTGTATCTGTACCACAAAGGTTTCACCACTGCCACGCCCCCTTAGGAGACTGGTCAGCCAATGAAGTTTCATACCATTGACAGCCAATCACATGCTGATAACCACGCCTATAGACCAAATCAGCGGGATGTTTACATTTACTTCCGGGTACCCCTGGGTCCACACATTATAATGGCGGTGAACGGCACAAACTGACGTGTTGAAGACAAAAACAGACAAAGAAGACAAAAATGGTTCGTCCGTGTTGTGTTGTTGTTTAATATCATTCATAACAACACTTTCACTAACGTTAGTGGAGACCAGACTAGCTTATTTACCTGTTGGACCAGACCAGAGTAGACTTGACGCTAAATTAAATTAACGTGGCGTCGGTAGCTCTGTCTGTAACGTTAACGAGTCTGCTCTCGCCGAGAAGAGCCTGGTGACGCGAGGTTACGAGTCTGCAAAAAAACAGCGAGTTTGACAGACAAACAAACGTTATTAGCTAGCTAACACTACATAAAACAAACACAGAAGAAAGGCTAGATACGTTGGACAAGCATGTTTACCAACCGTTTAACCATTTAAATTGAAAGTAGTCGGCCGAAAACAACGAGAGGGTTTGTCAGCATTTATTTGACAACACGCACATTTAAACCTGCCGCCTTCCCCAAGTGGTACCCGGAAGTAAATTTGTTTACATGGTGACGTCACGGTGATTTGGTCTATTTAGGAGACCGGAGAAGTACATTTCTTACAATTGGCGGAGCATGGAGTGGGGTGTCTCTGGGCGAAACCTCCATGGCACAGATACAGGAAGTGACTGGAGGTTGGGGTGTCTATTGTTACAGGTCGGTCGAGTCTTATGCTCTATTCACCTTATTCAGAAGAGACCGTCTGGCTTGAGAGACTAACAGGAAGTGGAAATACAATCGGAGGTTCCGATTGTATTTACACTTCCTGTGACTCATAAATCTAGTCTGACACATAATGTGAGTTAAACTAGGTTTGGCCAGGTGAGTCAGACTAGTTTGAGCAGGTAAAACAGCCGGTGTTTTGAACAGGAAGTCACGATACAATGGGTCAAGTGGGCGGGGCTGCATAAGGTGAATAGCTTGTATTTTACCATGTCTAGGGGTTGACTGGCATAAATGACCCATAACATGAGAACAGAAAATAATCGAAAGGCTATGAGGAGAGTGGAAAGTAGTTAGCTCACCTGGCTCGCCGGTGTGCAAGGGCCCAGACGCTATGGCTTCTCAAGGCCAGCCCAAGCAGGTTGCGTTGATAGAGTCCTGTGCCGACGCACACACTATCAGTGTTCATGGGGACGCAAGACAGGACACACAGTAACACACGAATACAAAAGAAAAACCCAAATGACCGGAGCGCAGAAAATTATTAGATTTAGATTATTTTTTTATTTATCCCAAGGGAAATTTGTCTCGGACATACATACAGGCTGCTACATACAAAACAACACTGCAAACCACAAGACAGTGCAGACAATGCACTTCCTCTTCTCACGTGTGACACCCTCAGATGTCACTTACCCAATGACTTAGAGAGAAAAGAATGAAAGATGAAAGATGTATGAACAACTAATAACATTTACTTGAGGGGGGGACGACTGTAACACTATCTATATTAAAGGTATCTGTGATAACTACCAGTTCTTCTGTTTATTCCAAAACAAACTGCTGCCACTGAAAATCACACCAGAGTATTCTTAAAGCTTTCATGAACTGTGTATAGGTTGGATCCCCATAGTAGAAAAAACAACAAGATTTACTTCAATGAAATTGTCACTGATTATTACTTGGAGAAAAGCCAAAATGAAGACTGAGTCCGTTTTCACACTGAAAGCAATGATTCCTGTGCCCGAATATGATTGCCCCCCCCCCCCCCCCCCCCCCCCGCTGGTCAGCTTTCAGACAGCCAAAGTCGATGTGACGTCACTTCCTGCTTCAGCATGCGTACCAAGGGATTTTCATCCACCATTTATTTTCCTATAGATATTCCGTAAAATGCTTATAAAAATGGTTTTACTTGGTCAAACCAAATGATTCAGCTATATTTAGAAACAGGGGAGACCAAAGAACATTTCATTCGGACCAAACCTTAAAACACACACACACACACACACACACACACACACACACACACACACACACACACACACACACACACACAAAATATTATTTTTAAATCTAAATATAGTTGAATCGTTTGGTTTGAGCATTCCCCAGACCACCTTTTCAAGTGGACCCGGGTACGGTTCACTGTTCCGTGCTCGGGTACGAAACGCAACGTTGCACTCATCAAACGAACCGGACCTGGGGTCAGGTTAGAGACAAGTGTGCTTGGAAACGGTCCCAGCTCCCAAGTGTGACACCACCCTGAGAACAAGATTACAAGGCTTGCTCAGACAGACAGACAGACCTCTCCGGTCCCTCTGCCACCTCTCATCCATCCATTTCCCCCTCCTCTCTCCTCTGTCTCTCCGGTCTCTTCGGCGAGATAATGTGGTTGTCATCAGGGGGAGCAAGGGAGCGAGAGAGGGGGGGGGAGAGAGAGAGAGAGAGAGGGAGAGGAGGTAGAGAGAGGGAGAGATGTGGGGCTAATTGTGGGGTACCGAGGCCCGTCGGTGTGTGCTGCCCGTTGTTTTGGCTCGGCCATAATTACCTGGTCGACTCGCCGCCACAGATGTTTCACGCCATTGTTGCACAAACAGACAGAGAGAGAGAGATGGATGGACAGAAAGGCAGAAACCGAGGGAGAGAGGATGAAAGATATGAGAGAGAGAGAGAGAGAGAGAGAGAGGCCACTGCAAAGTTCTCCACACAAGAGCAAGGAAACATGAAAAACACAACGCTTTCTCTCTCTGTCCATCCCTCCATCCTTCTTTTTATTCACACTTTTATTCATTTCTTTCAATCCAGTATCAAACCAACCCGTTTTATATTTGCACCTTGAGTGTTGATGGGTGATAATAATTCTTTGACTGAGTGTGTGTTGTGTCGCTTGTGTGTGTTGTGTTGTGTTGTGTTCTGTGGTGTGTGTGTGTGTGTGTGTGTGTGTGTGTGTGTGGGGAGGGAGGGGGGGGGGGGGGGGGGTGCAGCCTTCCCACCGAGGCAGAACAAAGTAGCGTAATAACTCAGACTCTGAGCTGACCCTCTCTGCTGCTCTCAAGTACATTTAATGGAGGTGTTTGTGTGCGTGTGCATGTGTAAGCGTCTGTGTGTGTGTGCGTGCGGGAGCGTGCATGCGCGAGCATCTTTTTGAGTGTCTGACATCTGTCTGTTCCAGTGGATTTGAATATCAGTGCTGCGCGTACCCGTGTGTGTGTGTGTGTGTGTGTGTGTGTGTGTGTGTGTGTGTGTGTGTGTGTGTGTGGTGTTCAAATAGATGAACCCCTCCAGGGGTGAATTGTTATGGATGCTGTTCTGTTGAAATTACTGTTATTTGTTTCCTTTAAAACAAGCTAATTGCAGCGTAGTGGATTACTGCTACTGTGTGTGTGTGTGTGCGCATGCGCGTGTGCGTGTGTGCGTGCGTGCATGCATGTGTGTGTGTGCATGCGCGTGTGTGTGTGTTTGCTTCCTTGCTTATTGTTTGTTTGTGTCACATTGCAGACCCCTCAAATATCTTTAGCATGGACACATTTTCATTCTGGTGTCAAAGCTCAATCTGCTGCAGCTGTTGACTTGTACACAATTTTTTTCAAGCTAAACTCTAAATGGAACGCTTCACTCAGAAAGATGCTAATTATCGACATGTGAAAGCAAAAATGAGAACTAAGGAATTGCGCAGTCACACTTGACTTTGTGTGTGTGTGTGTGTGTGTGTGTGTGTGTTTTATCTTCAATTGTTGAAATAAGAACTGTTTCTTGCTGTGCATTATGGAGCTGTATTATGTTTGTTTTTTTACTTTCAAATTAACCACCCAATTACTACAAATACTATAAAACAGGTATTATTATTATTATTATTATTATTATTATTATTATTATTATTATTATTATTATTATTATTATTATTATTATTATTATTATTATTATTTTATTATTATTATTGTGACAGGTCTGGTTCTCAAAATAGGATCAAGCTCGTGTCTAGACAATCCAAACCTGCCACAACAACACAGAATGTCTTTGCACAGAACCACCAAACAAGAAGCCAACAAAATGGTCGGGAGCAGCTTACCTGCTAACAGGCCGGGGCGATGACAGCTAGACAGCCCAGCTTGTGTGGACAGCCCAGTCGGTAGTGTGGAGGCCAGATACAGGCAGCCTCCGCTCATAAGACGCTTAGAAAGAAAAGTATCACACACACACTAACACGTGAAAACGAAGGGATCAATAGAAAACTGGGGAACAGGAGCGATACGTGGCTGGCTCAAATTAACACTGGGAGAGAGCCTCGCGCACCTGAAACGCCACGTCAAATACCATCATAAGCCACTCCCACTTCCCGTTTGATACTCTGGGCAAAGACGTAAATTGCAATATCATAAGTAAACAAGGGGGTCCCTGACAATCACATGTCAATCACATCTCACCCTGTGACATTATTATTATTATTATTATTAACGACCCTCCCACTTTCCTGGTCCTGGACTTGTAGGAGCATGGTGGGTGGGGTCACCGTTAAGGTTTTTACAGTAATCCGAATACTAAGACCACGCTGATTATTCATAAGAGGTCTAATTCGTCATGTTACAGCAGTCGGGCGCACTTAGTGACAAGCAAGACAACGGTCAAACTGAAAGGTTTTTGTATTGAGTTAAGAGTTTGGCATAACACATTTCCCCAGCAACAACATAGGAAGTTGACAGCAAGAATATTCATTCATTTACTTTCATTAATTTCATTGCCTTGTTTCTACCACACCAGCGGAGTGAAACAAGGCTGTGTACTTGCCCCCCACCTGTTCTCCTCAAGCAGGCATTTGGCCAATACTGAAGGCATCCCTCTATCTATCCGACGGAAGCTCTTTAACCTGTCAAGGCTAAAGAGCAAAAACCAAAGTGCAAAAGTGCAAAAGCAGTCACTCTAAGAGACTTCCTCTTCACTGACGATGCTGCAGTTTCCACACACGATGAACACAGCCTAGCTCCAACAACTGACTGTTTTTCCAGGGCATGCAGGGACTTTGGCCTAACCATCAGCATCAAAAAGACACGTTATGGGTCAAGATGTGGACAAGATGTGAGTTCCCCTCACATCAGCATAGAATCCTACAAACTTGAGATGGTCCATGAATTCACATACCTCAGCTTGGTCATCTCAGACACCTTGTCTCTAGAGACAGAGCTGTCCAAAGGGTATGGATGACGAACAACAAACTCACGGAGCACACCAAAGTGCAGGTGTACAGGGCTTGTGTGGTGAGCACACTCACTTCAAGGGTAACTAACCCATAAAACACATTTTCAGCTTTTAACCAATGTAGCCTCTTGCTTTTGGGGTGGTGTGTGAAGAATTCTGTTCAAAATCTCCACATTTGAGACTAAACTGTTAGAATTCTACACACTGTATCATTTTCAGGCAGCGAGAGTGCCCCCTATGGGTTCAAACCTGCTTTTTTTGGCCCTCCAAAATGGCTGATTTGGTTCACCGTTACGTCCAAGCCCCCAGGAATAGCGCTGGGCTGTGAAGCCATTTGAACATGGTGGCGAAGCTCTGTATTGTAAAGTCACGTGACGCCATGCAGCCCAGAAAGGAAAATTCCCATCCACTTGCATGGGGACCCCGGCAGCTGTTAAACCCAGGGGGATTTTTTCCGGGTGTCACTCAAAGTATAAAACGACTCTTTTAATTATCAACTA
Source organism: Poromitra crassiceps (assembly GCF_964638095.1). Lineage (NCBI taxonomy): Eukaryota > Metazoa > Chordata > Actinopteri > Beryciformes > Melamphaidae > Poromitra > Poromitra crassiceps. Next base: position 63,029,255 of record NC_139625.1, read on the forward strand.
ATGTTTTATGGGGCATTTTTTCTTCAGAAGCCACTAGAGCCGTATACGGTTGTATTTTCTTCTTGTAATACAATCCATGGGTGGGAGGGGTGGGAGACGTCATGAAACACGTCATGGCACACATGCGCACTTCGCCTTGGGCTGCATGGTCAGGAAGTAAAACCAGGAAGAAAAACCGCCCATGATGGCTTCATGCGCCAGTGAGCAACCTCCGTCCGAATGCATGGGTGGGCGTGGCACGTCCCCTATCCAGTTCTTTTAATACATCCATGGTTACATCATGGTGAACACCCCCTTTCCCACTCATGTGATCATTAGCTAATGCCAGAGCCATATAATAGAAGAGTTGCAACATCTCATTCACTCCAATGGACCTGTTTTTTGTTTTGTTTTTTAGGATTAAGCAGGGCTGTCCGTTTGTGATGTACTTTTGAAAGGGTACTCATGACCCGCTCTGGTAGCCTACTGTGTACTGTCTGTGGCTAATGCTAGCTGTTGGCTGTGTGCTAACGTTATTTACATGGCAGTAAAACACCACTGAATGACCAATTTGATATAACTTTCAACCATTTTGTCACGCTGTTTCCATACAGCCCACCAGCATTAGCTAGTTGTTGCAGAGGGGGACCGCCGGGCCTTCTAGGTATTCAGTGAAGGCCCAAGAAGAAATGGAAAAGAAAATAATTTTCCCCCTAATACATTATTTGTATTTGTTATTTATTCGTTTTTATTCACTGAAATAACAGTAATAATGTCTCTAAATTGTTATGATCTTGGACTCACTTTGTTTCAGCAAATATGGGGTTAAAATAGGACCAGCCTCCACCGGCAAATGGTAGTTGATTGACAGCAAGCCAGCAACCCTTCGCGAAGACCCGACTCTGGTCCGCTCTTGTCATGACATGCATGGGGATGACAATTTTGATGACAGGTGTTTTAACCAATCAGAATTCCATTGAGTTGTGGGGTTAGGCAATCACAATTAGTTGAGTTGTGGGTGGGATAATTCCAGGCATTCGCGAATATAAACCAACCAGACGAGACGAAGCACAAGGAGGGAGGAGTTTATGATGTTGTGGTTGTGATGAAGTAGCAAATGGACGCGCGCAGCGGTAGTTTTCAAAGGATTTCTGGAGCTGTCAAGCTGCAAAAATATAATATTTTCGCCATTTCCAGGCTAGCAACTGGGAAATTTACGCTTCGTTTACATGCAGTTCAGCACGAGATGCTCTATATTACTGCTGTGTGCTCGGAGGGCTTGCTTGTTGCTTTTCGGGAGGATGGGTTTTGTCATCAAGTGAACGTCATAAGTTAAACCGAGATGTCGGTGCATGGGCAGGGAGAGTTTTGGACCCGCCCGTGAGTTTTTGAGTTCGTTGTGCTTTTAATTTCGGAGTCTTTCTGTGTATTGAACTAATTGTTAAAACTGTGGTTGTGTGACTGTCAGTAACACATTACTGTGTTACTGACAATCTGTCAGTATGTCAGTGTCACTGTCATGGATGTCACTGTCAGTGACAGTGACATATATATGATGTCACCAGGCAGCCACCGTACTTACTTATTTACTTAGAACTTACTGTTTCTGCTGCCGTTGGTGCGATCGCTGCAGTCGACTCCAAATAAACGTCCATGCTGTATAATCCAGTGCAGCACTTGCACATGTAGCATACTAGGCTAACACTATAGCTTTAAGTTTAGATCAAGACTGGATTGACCTGTATGGGAAAATAATACTAGCGCATTGCGTCTTCTCTTCCAACGTGTCTTCAGTGGAGACTCATGTTTGACGTTCTGGTGACATCATTGACATAAGGAGTAAGAAATAAAGCATCCCCCATCACGTTGATGTGTGCTATTTGTTTACTATACTGCCTTGGGTCCTTCGGGGGCTCCTTGCCATCTAACAATAGGCGGCTAACATGTGCGGATCAGCCCCCACGGTTCGGAACGCGATTCGGAACGTCAATGGTCCGCGGACCCCCCCCCCCCCCCCTTTCGTTTCATTTAACGTTTAACGTTAGTGTATGAGAACGCCTGACACAGACAGGCATCATCATGGCAATCAAAAGTGAGCTTCCGACCTCATCCCTTGTCGGTTGTCGCCAGGGCCGCTGGAAGTCATTTTAAGCAGGGGGTGCTGGGAGGAAGGGACTCTCGGTGGGGCCCGTTAGGGCCCCGCCAAAAAAAAAATTGACGTTTTTTTTTTACATTTTTTTGCCATATTTAGAGGAATATCTAATTTTAAATTAACATTAGGATACTATTGTGATGTAATTATTCAGTATTTTCTCCTTTTCTCACTCATTCAGAGCAAAGAGGGAGATATATAGCATGATGATAATGCTCTATATCTCCCTATTTGCTCTGAATACACCAGTTAACATGACACAGACTTAACATGACAGAAATATTATCAGCAAACTTAATGACTAGACTAACTATTCTGATCTGAATGGCATATATCAAGAAACATTGACTCCTCTCTTTGCTGTATAGTGGGAGGTGCATTTTTGAGTAGGCTATTAAAATAGCATGTCAAGTTCACATTTCTTTATTGCCAGATTAAACAATTCGTATTGGTTGTTGGTTGGTTCAACACAACATGTGCGTGCATGCGCGCTTCTTCTTCTTCTCTATAGCCTACAAGCATGTAACTTCCTTGATTGTTATTGTTGATAATTCTATTTAAATAGGCTACATTTTCATTTCCCGAAACATTCTTAAACAAGAAAGGAACATAGTGCACTGCAAAATATTTTTAATTACATTTGTAAAAAAAAAAAAAAAAAAAAAAATTTTTTTTTTTTTTTTTGGAAAAAATCTAGGGGGTGCTGCAGCACCTGCAGCACCCCTACTTCCCGCGGGCCTGGTTGTCGCCGCTGTAAAGTCTCTCTGAAGGCTGTGGCTACTAAAGACAAACTTATTTCAACACCTCTGAAAAAGCACAGGAATGCGAGCAGCGTGTTGCGGGCTGCACAAGCTTACGAGAGCCACAACACACACACACGCGCGCACACGTTTCACGAACACATTATCACCGGACGGTGAAATGTTGCCTTGGACACATAACAACAAAACACGTGGGGCCACCGAGTAGCTTAACGTAGCATCAACGTTATGTTTTCAGACTCACCCGGTCTGGTCTGTACCCGTGTCAAGTGACTACGTTAGCAAGCAACAGCCAGGAAGTTAGGCGCAGTGCCACCTAAAACAGGAAGTTGGGTTGTTCTGCCTTCAGAGTAAAAGCATAAATTGTGTCACTTATGAGAAAAAAATATTTTTTGAGCTGTGCAGGGCAACAAATGGTTAGAGAAGTATAATAGTATTAAAAAATCTAATCGAAAATATAATTTTGAGAGAAAAAATATGTGATCCGTGGCTCAAAATCCGTCACGCGATCCGATCCGTGGGTTTTCTGATCCGTGCCAGCCCTACTAGATAATATAATTAATATTAATGTTCCTCATTAATGATACATGATTTCACCCCCCCGCAACCCATCCGCTATTAATTAGAATGTTTATTTTTATGATCTGCCCCACCCATCTCTATTGTGTATACATATACTGAACAAAAATATAAAGGCAACACATTTTTCACAAGTTGAAATAAGATATACTTTTTCTATCCAAACAAAAGTCTTACTCCTCTATACAAGTTTGCTTACATTTGTTTAAATTCGTGTTAGTGAGCACTTCTCCTTTGCCTGGCAGGTGTAGCATATTAAGATGCTTTAAACAGCATGATTATTGCACAGGTGTGCCTTGGACTGGTCACAATAAAAGGCCAGTCTAAAATGTGTTTGATCACACAACACCAACCCAAGGCACGTGCAGTAATCATGCTGTTTCATGAGCATCTTGATATGCCACACCTGGCAGGTGGATGAAGGAGATGTACTCACTAACACGGATATCAACACATTTGTGAACAGAATTTGAGAGAAGTAAGCTTTTTGTGTGCATAGAAAAAGTCTTGGATCTTTTATTTCAACTCATGAAAGATGGCAGAAAAAACTATAAACTATATTTTTTGTTAAGTAGGCCTATGTCTGTGTGTGTGTGTGTGTGTGTGTGTGTGTGTGTGTGTGTGTGTGTGTGTGTGTGTGTGTGTGTGTGTGTGTAGGTGTGTGTGTGTGTGTGTGTGTGTGTGTGTGTGTGAGTGAGAGAGAGAGAGAGAGAATAATCTTCCCCAGGCTGGCTTTGAGAGGGTTAAATGTGTGTGTGTGTGTGTGTGTGTGTGTGTGTGTGTGTGTGTGTGTGTGTGTGTCTGTGTGTGTGTGTGTGTGTGTGTGTGTGTGTGTGTGTGTGTGTGTGTGATAGTGAGTGAGAGTGGGGGGGGTGAATGTAAGTGTGTGTGTGTCAGTGTTAAGTGGGACATCTCAGACAGACAGGCCCTCTCCTGCAGCCCCCTTGCCTGCCAGGCAGGTGAGCCGGTCACTGTCTCCCTCTCTCTCTTGTGCGCGCACACACACACACACACACACACACACACACACACACACACACACACACACACACACACACACACCTGCCAGCTCCTTCACGTCCCCCTGTGCCAGGTACGTCTACATCCTGTCTTTGTGTGTGAATGAAAGCGTGAGACAGATCTGAGGAGTGAAGACATGCACGGCGTTCTCACGAGGGGGGGGGGGGGGGGGGGGGGTGATGATGGAGAGGAGGACCGGGAGAAGAGGAGGTGGTCCCTCTCATCCCCCCATCCAACACTTCTCCTCCTTTCGTTCCGTTCCACTCGTTTGTCAGTTCTTTCCGTTTTGTGCCGTTCCATGCGCCGCTCTGTGTGTGTGTCTCTCTCTCTGCCTCCGCTCCTCTCCTGTCCTCCCTTTCTTTGCGCTCCATACTTTTTCTCCCCGGCTGCATCGCTCGCTTTCTTTTCCATCCATCCCCCCCTCCCTTTCTCCTTGCCTCGTTCTGATTTGTGAGTGCTTGGACGGGGCTGACTGCTCCGGTCACTGCTCAGGGAGTACGCTGAGCTAAAGTAAGGCCAGGTATAGGAGCATCACACACACACACACACACACACACACACACATGCACGTACGTACACTTGAACAAACAAACAGAAACGGGCGCATTCTGTTGCTCCAATTTCAATTGTGTCTTTTTTGCTATACCTGCAGATGTCTCTACCTCCTCCAGATCCTGAAGCTTATCTGTATACCTGCGTATGTCTCTACCTCCTCCAGATCCTGAAGCTTATCTGTATACGCCCAGCCGAGAACGCATTATGAGAACTGGTCTAACATCATACGTCCAAACACCAAGCGCTCAGATAAGCCTGCCTGCTCCTCTCCCAGGCAGGTATAACATCCAAACTAAGTTCGGCAACAACAGAATTGTACCAAAGTTCAAACCCAACAGATTGGAAGAGAATTTAGGAACTTGCATCTACTACTGTTACTTCATTTGGACATGCCAATTAAAGAGACAATAAGTACGATTTTGACTGCCCCTTAGCACAAAATGACCATAATATATCTGCATTGGGTTGTTTGTTGACCAATACTTAATTCCTTTGCTAAAAAGTTAGATTTCTGGCTCTCAAAACTCACTTTGCATGCTGTACTTTCCATATCTCGCCCTGTCTTGCATTTCCAACTGTTTTAAGGCCAAAAAGCAAATAACAAGAAGTCTTTTTATTATATTATTATAGCATTTTGCATCGTGATATTCAATCAATTCAATTCAATTAAATTCTTTATTTCAGACCCAGGGAGATCCATATCACATGCAGTAAGAAACAGCAAAAACAGCACAGTGCAGAATAAGAAAATAACAACAAAAGGGAAACATGTAAGGCCTTCCACAATGTTCAATGCCTAACATACAGACATGTTCGCCAATGGTTCCACAGTCTGGAAAAGAATCTGACAGAACTTCGTACACGGTTAGTCAGTAGAGCGATGAGGTCACTTTCTGACACAGATGCCCTACACATAGATTTATACATCAGATTCCAGATATGATATGATCTCTTTACAATACATTTCTGTTGTATCTGTATTGGCTAGCTTACATGTTGCTGTTGTGAAAATGTGACATTATCGCTAATGTCCATTACAGGCCACCATAGCTCAAGGAGTTTGGAGGGTTGGGTGGGATCACTTGTGGCAGCGGAGGACAAGAGGAGAATGTTCTTCCACCATTATGTTCTAATTCCAAAAAGTCACCAGTACAGGTCCTAATGAAACATTTGTACTGTAATGGGTATCAAAGAGTATTGGTTTGGTCTGACTGTAAGGGATCATCAATCAATGACTTCCTTCTCTCTTTCTCTTTCCTTTTCTCTTATTCACCATCATCACCATCATCGCCATCATCATCGGTATTCTCCTTCTTGTCCTCCTCATCTTCATCAACGTCATCATTGCATATTGATTTGTGGTCACTCTCCAGGCGTTCGGTGACCTTTCGTTTATAGGTGCTCGTTCTTCAAGACTTCAAGAGAAGAGGATGATTGATGTATGATCTTTGATATCCTCTGAAGATGTGTGTGTGTGTGTGTGTGTGTGTGTAGGTGCGTAGGTTACTTAGGACCTCCTATGGCTAAGGAACCAAAGGTCCTCAGGGTATTAGAGCAGGAGATCAGGGAGCTGGTTCACACACACACACACACACACACACACACAGTGTCTCAGCGACCTCTTGGTGAGTTCAGTGGCAAGGCGTGGTGAGTTTATAGTCGTTTGAACCTGCAGATCTTAAAGATCATGAAGACACACACACGCGCGCGCGCACGCACACACACACACACACACACACACACACACACACACACACACACACACACACACACACACACACACACACACATACACACACACACACAAATAAAATAAAATAAAATAAGGGCATGGTTGAACCTCTCTTCCAGGATTGGGAGACAGTTAAGCAGCATGGGAGGGAAAAAGAAAAAAAGAGAACAAGCAATTGACCAATGTTTGGGCAATATCATTAGGTCATTATTTCTTAATGGAAGTAGTAATGTGTTGTGCTATCATCATGTTACCTTCCATTGTACCTCCAAAATTGGCGATTTGATTGGATCCTCTTTAAAAGTTGTGATAACTCTGGTACATTTCCTGTAAAAGATCATGGGGAACCAGACCAATGACCAATATCCTTTTCATTCTTTTTGCTTGATACAATCAAACTAATTAGCCATACCTTCCCCAAGAGGGCGGACATCTTTCTGCCATTCTCAGCCCATCCTCACAAGGAAAACAACAACATTGGTCAATTTTCAAGGTAGTTAAAACGACCGTCGTGTGAGTAAGTGCATGCGTGCAGAAAAATTGAATCATTGTTATTTTCTCGTTTCGGTATGAGAACGTGTTGAGCATTTCTTAGCTCACTATGAATGAACCATGACTAATCCGACAACACACATCAGGGAATACTACAATCTGCTATTTAAAAGGGGTAATAATAACGAATGCCTGACTTTTGAATTAAAACAGAAAAAAGTAATTTGTTACACTGGAAAAATAACAACATTAGTGTAGCATTGACTGAGAAAAAGAGAGAAAGACAGAGAGACACCATTAACAAGTGAGAGAGAAAGAAAGAAAGAAAGAAAGAAAGAAAGAAAGAAAGAAAGAAAGAAAGAAAGAAAGACTGAGTTAGATGGACAAGGGAAAGAGGGAAAGGGAGGAGGGAGGTGGAGGTGAAGAGAGAGATGAAGAGAAGAGAGGAGTCTTTAATGTGTGTGGGTCTTGTAAGGTCAGCCGGAGGCTGGGGAGGGGGGGAAAGGTTACAGGAAAGGTTACCATGATTTATTTAATCACTGATCAGTCACACACAACACACACACACACGCACGCACACAGGCACGCACGCAGGCACGCACACACGCACGGATGCACGCACGGACGCACGCACACAGGCACACACATGCACACAGGCACACACACACACACACGCACGCACACCTTTTTTTCTCAGTCACACATGCGCTTAACACAGCTTAATCCTTTGTCTGATAAAACAACGAGGAGATGAAGGAGAGGTTATGAACAGGCAGGTGGTTTTGCGCTTCCAACTGTAAAATCCATAGACTAGAGATTGCTTTAAACCTGTGGTTCTCAACATGGGGTCTGGGGACCAGGGGTCCTTCAAGGAGTACCATGGGAGTTTTCAAAGCAACATAGTGCAACTAGAGTTCAATTTTGACAAAACATGGCAAACACAGCTAAATGTTTGCGGAACAGTCTCAAAAATCATTGTAACATTTTCCAAACATGACAACCTGCATCAACAAACGGTGGTTTCAAGTCAAATGAACCTGTAAACGGAGATGCTTAAAAGTGACCACAACAGCTCGGTGCCCGTTTCAGCAAATTTGGATATCCTGAGTCCAGTTTTAAAACCATCCAGATCCGTGAACTCACATTGTGCTTGGTTCTGTGAATCCGTCTGGACTCCGAGCTGTGCAGTCATTTCAGTGGTTGGAAGCAGGGCTGGACTGGGACCAAAAAAGCTACCTGCCATGTGTCAGACAGGCCCACAATTTCAAATCGGCCCAATTTTTCGAGCTTGCGCTCGCTTTGCTCGCGCTCGCGTGGGTTGGGGATTTACTTAAAGCCACATGTTATGACCCGGTCTAGGGGTTTTAGGTGTAATCATGGGTCGCGGAACCGCCCGGGCCACACGAGCCCGGCCCTGGGTACATTTCAGTTCCCCCCCCCCTCAAATACATAATACATACTTTTTCACCAACCTGACCGGCCCACTAGCGAGCGGCCCACCGGCCATTGCACCGGTAGAATTACATTGCAGTCCAGCCCTGGTTGGAAGTAGCCAATCAGTGTTGGATCCAGTCAAATCCAACATTGAACACATGGGCATCGTCAGCCCTGGGCTTCCGGGTCTAGAGCCCCGGATGTTTTTTTCCTAGCCCCGGAGTTTTTTTTTTTTTTTTTTTTTTTTCAATAAACAAAGTCTGGCATTAATAATCAGTACATTATACAAAAAAATCAGACTAAACATTTACAAAATTGGAACAGACAATCAAATAAACAACAAAATAAAATAAATAAAGCAAAATCATTAAGTCAGAGTTCTAAACAGTTTTCTAAAAAAAAAAAAACAGAAAATATCAGTAGGCTATGCAGGACCAAATTATCAGTTACTATTGTCATAGTGTGTCATTACATAATGTTTCTGCTTCACTCCTCACCACCTCTCCACACGAGCTCATCATCTCACTATGAAATTATTCAAACAAATGACATGCGCCAACATGCACAGCATCACAGTAGCTATAACTATGAAATTATCTTATGTTATTTAGTTGTTTAGTTGTGAAGATATTTTCTGAGATAAATGGGCCTTGAGCATCAAGGCCCATACAGAATATTATTAACCATACAACCTACAACCTACAACGCTAGCATCAGCATGAAGCCACAGCCATCCACTCCAATGTCTATAGAAGCTAACGTTAGCATGACTGTCACAATAACAATGCCTTCACTTCACAGTTACATTAAACACAACCACACATCACTGCTTCATTAAACCATTACAAAAAAACAATACCTTGTTCCCAATTCCAGCTAGGCGCTTTTGATTAGATAGAACCGTAGGTTGAAGAGCGACATGTGTTTTGCGACCGGCCGGTGAGCACACCTTACGTCAAGTAGCGTAGATATAACATCACTACGTCCGCTCTAAGTTTCAAAATAAAAGTACCAAAAACGGCACCATCAGAATTTAGGTTTACAGGAAGCGTGTACCTTAATAAAATACCTTCACAGGAGTTACTGGGGGGGTTCGTACCATTGAGATATAATATTTAATAAAATAAAATATGTAAATTAGAGGCCAATTAGTTAGAGGCCAGACGCTCTCGCAGAACCAAACACAAATGTGAGGTCATGTGACCGGATGGTTTGCCAGGCTAATCCTGAGCTCCACCGAGTACATATTTGTGGCAGACTGCCATGTCGAAACCGCAAACACTAAATAAATAAATAAATAAATAAATAAATAAATAAATAAATAAATAAATAAATAAACATCATTGAACTTTTATGGGAGGTTCTGATGTGTAAAGTATATTATCTCATCCTCGATTTCCCTAAATTTCTGAGTAAGCAGGTTGCCATGAAAGCCCTGAAACACCTGAATTCAATGCTGACAGTAACATGTTAAAGATCATGGTGCAGGTTGGAGACCATGCATTAATATTAGGGCTGGCACGGATCAGAAAACCCACGGATCGGATCGCGTGACGGATTTTGAGCCACGGATCACGGATTTTTCGGATCAGCAAACAAATATATATATCAGATTTTTTCTCTCAAAATTTGATTTTCGATTAGATTTTTTTAATACTATTATAATTCTCTAACCATTTGTTGCCCTGCACAGCTCAAAAAATATTTTTTTGTCATAAGTGACACAATGTATGCTTTTACTCTGAAGGCAGAACGACCCAACTTCCTGTTTTAGGTGGCACTGCTATGCCTAACTTCGTGGCTGTTGCTTGCACCAGCCACATGACACGGGTACAGACCTACAGACCAGACCGCAGGTCAGTCTGGAAATATAACGTTGATGCTACGTTAAGCTACTCAGTGGCCCCACGTGTTGTTTTGTTGTTATGTGTCCTAAGGCAACATTTCACCGTCCGGTGATAATGTGTTTGTGAAACGTGTGCGCGCGCGCGTGTGTGTGTGTGTGTGTGTGTGTTGTGGCTCTCGTTATCTGACTTGTGCAGCCCGCAGCACGCTGATCGCATTCCTGTGCTTTTTCAGAGGTGTTGAAATAAGTTTGTGTGACGCTGTCTTTAGTAGCCACTAGCCACAGCCTTCAGACATACTTTACAGCAGCGACAAGGGATGAGGAAGCTCACTTGTGCTTGCCATGATTATGCCTGTCTGTGTCTGGCTGCGCTGGGCGTTCTCATACACTAACGTTAAACGTTAAATGAAACGAAAGGGGGGGAGGGGGGGGGGGGGGGGTCCGCGGACCATTGACGTTCCGAACCGCGTTCCGAACCGTGGGGGCTGATCCGTACGGGTCACGGATTATCCGTGATCCGTGCCAGCCCTAATTAATATGTGGAAGGGCTATATAGCAATGGGATTTAGGGTGTTTTTTTTAAATCACACTAGCTGCATTTAGCTGCACTTAGACTAGTTTTTGTAACGAGCAGTGCACACAGCAACCAGCAGGAACTCCCTGTTGTGATGTCACAGGGATGCTAATCTCTCGAGACAGACTTTCGACTTTAATGATGGTTCCCAGATTGCAGGGATGTAAACTAGTCACCTTTAGGTGACAGTCACATTTTTCAGCTCAAAATATGATTTCTGAGTGGTTTTATGTCTGCCCTGGTATCTGTCACCTTTTTTCACTCTCCATGACTTCCCTGTAGCCCCAGCAGAACATTCTCCTCTTGTGATGTCACTCCTGCTGTTACGTCACACGCCCATTTATAGAATGGACGTGTGACGTAACATGTGACGCATGTGACGTAACTCATGTAAACATGAACCCAAAATGTAAATTCAGAAATGTTTTAACCTGCACCACGCTCTTTAAAACAAGACACGAGGGCGGTTTGGTGTTGTGATTACAGGGATTATGGAAATTGTCAGCACAGTTGGAATTGGTATTGTATAATGTGATATTGTGAATTGGTATTGTGCTGTACAGTATGTTACTGTTTCCTGTTTGTGTATCTGTACTCGCTCTGGTGGCAAACCATGTTTCCCCTCGGGGATTAAGAATAAACACCATACCATACCATACCATACCATACCATACCATACCATACCATACCATACCATTTTGTCTTTGAGCGATCTAGTTGCTTGGCCCGAATCTCACAGATGAACGAGGATTTTTTTTCCTTGTTCTTCTTATCCGCCCAACAGGGTGCTTTTGTTTTGTTGAGGGCATTTTTGTGAGGGAATTTCATCAGAAGCAGTACTTGGCCTGAGCTGAACCACTTAATGGGATATTGTTTAATTTGAACATAGTTTGGACGGCAAGGTGGCTCAGTGGTTAGTACTGATGCCTCACAGCAAGAAGGTCCCGGGTTCGAACCCTGGTCCATCCCAGGTCCTTTCTGTGAGGAGTTTGCATGTTCTCCCCGTGTTTGTGTGGGTTTTCCAGTGCTCCGGTTTCCTCCCACCATCAAAGACATGTATGTTAGGGTTCATACTCCTGTCAGTGCCCCTGACCAAGGCACTGGCAAAAAAGAACTGGAGTTGGTCTCTGGGTGCTGCACTGTGGCTGCCACTGATCCTAGTTCTAGGAAGGTTCCTAGTAGAGGATGGGTCAGATGCAGAGGATGAATTTCCCCATGGGGATAAATAAAGGATAACTTAACTTAAATTAACTTATTCAACCCAAAACAACCTTCTTTTCATGATTTTCCTCTCTTTCTCTCATCTGACCAAATCACTTGCACGCATCACAAGCTGACAGATTGTTTTATCATCTTGTATCTGTATTGTAGATTTCTAACGTTGTATTTGTTTTCATACGAATTTCCTCGACTGAGTTTTGCCTAACTTTATGTGAATTGCTTGGGAATTCAGTTGGACGGCTGCAAAAACTGCCAGTAACTACTACTGCTCCTACAACTGTCATTTTGTGAACTTTCCAAGGTATTTTTGGCCCGAGTCCCTGTTGGATCCCTAACCCGAGCGCCGAGATCCCTGGAACGTGTATAAAGAGGCACAGGAAGACGAAAGAGAATAGGAGAGTGGTGCACGCAAAGGAACGCTCATGAAATATGGAAGACTTTGGAATAGCCAATGTAATTAATGTTAGCGTTGATACAAAACGTCCACCTCTGCTGTCATATCACCCGATACCCCCGCCCCACACACACACACACACACACACACACACACACACACACACACACACACACACACACACACACACACACACACACACACACACACACACACACACACACACACACACACACACACACACACACATCTTATTAGGAAGAGACAGAGGGGGTGATGATGGGAGGATGAAAGTGCCACACTCGTTTTTTTCTGCCTTTTGTGGCGGAGAATGCCCCGAGGCAAGATTTAACAGAGGGGGGGAGAGAGAGACAGACAGACAGAGAAAATGATAGAGAAAGTGAAGGATAGAAAAAAGGGACAGAGGGGAGAAAAGAGGAGGTGTCTCAGTGACAATGCCAACCCCCATCTCCCACCACGCCACCTCCCCCCATGCCACCCCCCATCCCTCCATCTCGCCCTCTCTCCGCTCCATACTCCACTGTCTTGCTGGAGGCCTCACTAGCCCTTTGCAGGGTGCGACCTTGGTGGTCACTGAGCTGGTGTGAACAAGGAAGAAACAGGCCATATGGGACAAGAGAGAGAGAGAGAGAGAGAGAGAGAGAGGATAGTCTTAAAAGTAGTCTCTCGCTTTCACCCTATCTGATCTATCATTTGTCTCTCTCACTCTTCTTTCTTTCTTTCTTCATTATTCCATCTCTCTCTCTCACACACACACGTATACGCACCCACATACACACACACACACACGGGCACGCACACACACACACACACGTGCGCACGCACACACACACACACACACCCACACACACGCATGCACACACCCCGTCTGGGCTACATATGTGCTCCTTCACCCCTCTCTCTGGGCCAGGGCTGGGGGCAGCGGCCCTGCCACCTTACCCAGGGCAAGGGCTGCATATGTTGGGAAGGTGGGCGCTACGGAGGGGGTGGGTGGGCAGCAGATGGCCGAGCCCTAAGGCCTCCACTGGTGTGGCCGGTGGTGTGTGTGTGTGTGTGTGTGCGTGCGTGCGTGCGTGCGTGTGTGTGTGTGTGTGGATAGGTGGGAGGATCGTGCCCGTGCGTTTTCTGCTTGGAAGGATGGATGGAGGGGCACCAGTGCAGAAGAGCTTCTTCTGGTCACGGCGAGAGAAGAGAGCTGGAAAGAAAAGAGAGGAGGAGGAGGAGGAGAGAGAGGGAGAGAGAGAGAGAAGCAGAGAGACCCTCAGTGGAGAGACATACAGACCATCTGCAGCACAGCGGAGCAGCCAGAAGAACTACCTGCCTCCATTTGTGCTCGTTAGAAAAGTTTGCATCAGCATCAGCATCATTATATGAATATATCACAGACATAAGGAAATCATCATTATATGAATATATCACAGACGTAAGGAAATTCTGCAAATTTATGTGAGGATATAGACCGTTTCAACTTGACATCATAAACCTTCTAAATTTCCCCCAGCTTACTCCCTACTGGTACAATATCTGACAGGAAATAAGCTACATTTCAAATGTCTCCCTAGCAACATAATTCTGTGAAAACATCTATAAAGTAAAAAAGAACATAATCTAATTTATCAAACTGTTCTCACTCGCAGCTCGTCAACATACCGACGTTAATTGGACCGGACACCTTGGAGTCACTTTTTAATGCATTTCAACATGCAGGATAGACATACTGTATAGACATAATACATAGACATATAGATGGTTTTCACGAAATTGTGTTGCTACGGAACAGTTTGAAACCTAGCTTCTTTCCTGTCAGCTATTGTATTAGCATCATAGATGTACAGTAGTATACACTGCAACAGGAAGTTAAAAGCGTCTATAGAACTCCCACAATGTCTCAAATCGACACCACGCGAGTGCGAAAATGAAATAAAATGGTGGTAGAGGCCGTATAGGCCTACCCTTGGCTTTGACACGAGGGGGGTCCTGACCAAACGTCAGTATTTGGTGAGTTGGGGCTGAGAATGTGTTGTGGTGAATACAATAGGCAGGTCAAATGCTCCACTCCGCAGCCACTTCTGGTAGCTGAAAATAAGACTACAACTTAAGCCGCAAACGCACTCGGAGCGAAACTTGACGCGCGTCAATTTCTGCCCCTATAGCGCACTGCAAGCATCAGATCCATAGGTGTAGTCCCGGCAGAACGCGTGGGAACGGCGTTCCCATACTTCTCCAAGGGGTGTTTTGTGTGTGTCAGTGTGTGTGTGCATGTCGAGCCAATAAAACGAGTGAAACTTGACAACGTTGTCATTCGTCCTATATTTAAGGTGGGCTGAATTATTCACACAGCATCAACTCGCGGCTTGAAGAAAGAAGGAAACATTCCACCTTAACTATATTTAAGGTGGGCTGAATGATTCACACAGCATCAACTCGTGGCTTGAAGGAAAAGGAAACATTCCACCTTAACTAGCTACAGCGCGGGGGAAACCTCAGTTTAATAAAAGCTATACTGAAATATACTGGCTTTTTCAGCATCAAAATATATTTTTTTCCACCAGTACCTCACTATAACAAGTAAAGATGAAAAAGGCAGCCAAACATCCTTTAATTTTTCGGACCAGCTGCTAAAAGGTACGTTTACAAGCATGAAGGAACAATGTTAAAAGCGTGTTTCTTTTCAACGCGGTTGAATCAAAAGTTAGCGTTAATCACCCCATTGCAATTTGCATCGCCAGATGCCAGTTGTGCAACTTGTGTGATCGCTGGTTGAGAGATTGTTTAGCTGTTTGTGTTGATAACTGAGTCTGCTCTGCTGTGCCCATATACGTATTGTAGTGGACCAGGTTTGTCCACGGTAAAGGTGATTGAACCTGAAGATGGCGCCGGGAGAAGGCGACTCGCTAGGGAGCTCTAGTGACTTCATAGACAAATAGGCTTGTATTCCAGTGTAAACGCGTTTTGTTTTGATTTCGTTGCTTCGACTTGCTTTGTAAATATCTATTGTATATAACAGTGTAACTGAATAGTGTAGATAGTGGCGTCTTCGCACTTTTCTTTGCAAGAAACCGCGACGGCGGGGACCCGCTCTGCCCGCTTTGTCCGCTCGCACGCAAAAAACAACAACAAACAACAGCCCCGCGCCCCCGCCATGGAGGCAGAGAACGGAGGCACGGACACCAGCGGATATAACATGGAAATCAGCGTCGGAATAAAATACAACAGGGACGCGCTGATCAAAATCAGGAAAGAACGGATATATCCCAACAGCAACTGGCAAGCTCCAGATCTTACGGATTTTCCTGAACTCAAAAAACAACGCTGGAGGAGGGGGAAGAGAGGGGGGCTTCTCGCCCGCTTGAGGAAGCGCGCGGATAAACCACCTCTCCCAAGCATACTGCTGGCAAATGTTCAATCGCTGGAGAATAAACTTTGTGAACTAAGAGCGCGTGCACAATACCAAAAAGACATAGCGCGATGCAATGTTCTGTGCCTAACGGAAACCTGGCTTACTCCTGACACAACGGACCACTCTATCGCGCTACCAGGATTCAGTGTATTCAGAGGAGACAGAAACGAACAATCCGGTAAGAAGAAGGGAGGGGGCGTATGTCTTATGATTAACGAAAACTGGTGTGTAAACACCACAGACATTGGGAAACACTGCTCAGCAGATCTTGAATATGTAATGGTACAATGCGTGCCGTTCTGGAGTCCGAGGGAATTCACGACAGTCACCATCATGGGTGTATACGTTCCTCCACAAGCGAACGTGACTGTCGCACTGAAAGAGCTGCAACGCGCCATCAGTGCACAGGAGACAAAACAACCCGAAATGGCCCTGGTGGTGACTGGGGATTTTAACAGGGCAAACCTGAGAGGCAGAATGCACACATTGTACCAGCACATTCACTTCCCCACGCGAGGCAGTAACACACTGGACAAATGTTACTCAAACATCCGACATGGCTACAAAGCCGTCCCTCGCCCCCCTTTCGGCAAATCGGACCACGCCTCCATCCTACTTGTACCCAGGTACAAACAAAAACTAAAAAGACAACCCCCAGCATTCCGAACCGCCCACTGCTGGTCAGACCAATCAGACGACATCCTGAGGGACTGCTTTGACCAAGTGGTGTGGGAGGAGTTCAAAGCTGCAGGAGACCTGGGCGAGTATGCAGATACGGTGTCATGCTTCATAAAGAAGTGCACCGACGACATAGTCCCCACAAAAAAAGTCAAAATAATGCCGAACCAAAAGCCTTGGGTCAACAGCGACGTCAGGGCTGCCCTTCACGCCAGGACCACCGCCTTCAGCTCTGGCACAACTGACCAATACAAGCAGGCACAATATGCCCTCCGGACCGCTATAAAAATAGCACGTAGAGATTATGGAAGGCAGCTGGAGTCAAAACTGGACACTAACAACCCCAGACACCTGTGGAGAGGGCTCCATGCTGCCACAGACTTCAAAGAGGTGAAACGACAGAACCCCAGCACGTCACCCACCCTACCGGACGAACTCAACGCGTTCTACGCTAGGTTCGACCCCTCTGCCAGAGCGCCTCCCCTCCTCCCCCCCCCCTCTCCCACCCCTCTCCCCCTCTCCTCCCCCCCATCACCCCCCCCTCCCTCCTCCCCCCCACCACCCCTCCCCACCCCCCCTCTCCCACCCCTCTCCCCCTCTCCTCCCCCCCATCACCCCCCCCTCCCTCCTCCCCCCCACCACCCCTCCCCACCCCCCCTCCTCTCCTCCCCCCCCACCTCTCCCCCCCCATCACCCCTCTCCTCCCCTCCTCCCCCCCCTGCCACCTCTCCCCCCCCATCACCTCTCCCCCTCGCCGCCCCCCCACCACCCCTCCTCCTCTCCCCCCCCCCAATCACCTCCCCTCCCCCCTTCCTCCCCCCCACCCCCCTTCCTCCCCCCCACCCCCCGATCACCTCCCCTCCCCCCTTCCTCCCCCCCACCCCTCAGCACCCGCACCCCCCCCCCATTCCCACCTAACCACCAACCCCACCCACCCTCCACCCCCCACAGACCGCCCCCTCACCATCACTGAGGATGAAGTGTGCCGGTCGTTCCTGCGTATCAACCCACGCAAGGCGGCCGGCCGGGACGGCATCCCTGGGCGGGTCCTCAAGGCCTGCGCCCACCAGCTGGCAGCCGTGTACACAGACATCTTCAACCAGTCCCTCTCCCTCCGACGAGTTCCCTCCTGCTTCAAGGCAGCAACAATCATCCCCATTCCCAAACAGAAAAAAGTGACCAGCCTCAATGACTGGCGCCCTATAGCCCTCACACCAATAGCCAGCAAGTGCCTTGAAAAGCTGGTCATATCAAAGATCCGTCCCACACTCCCCCCGGACCACGACCCGCTGCAGTTTGCATACCGCCCCAACAGGAGCACAGCGGATGCAGTGGCACACGTGCTCCACACCGCCCTGTCCCACCTGGAGGGGAAGGACACCTATGTGAGAATGCTGTTCGTGGACTACAGCTCAGCATTCAACACCATAGTACCCTCCAGGCTGGTAAGCAAACTCAGGGACCTGGGACTAAACACAGCGATGTGCGACTGGATCCTGGACTTCCTGACAGACCGCCGCCAGGTGGTGAGGGTGGGCAACCTCACCTCCTCCCCGCTGACCATCAGCATAGGAGCACCCCAGGGGTGCGTCTCCAGCCCCTTCTGGTACGACCTCTACACCCACGACTGCGTGGCGACTCAAACTTCAAACACCATCGTGAAGTTTGCAGACGACACAGCAGTCGTGGGGCTGATCTCGGGGGGCGACGAGACGGCCTACAGAGAGGAGGTGAGGGTCCTGGAACAATGGTGCCAGGACAACCACCTCTCTCTGAACGTCTCCAAGACCAAGGAGATCATTGTGGACTACAGGAGAGGGGGGGGCACACACCCCCCAATCACCATCAACGGCACAGTGGTGGAAAGGGTGGACAGCTTCAAGTACCTGGGAGTCAACATCCACCAGGACCTGACCTGGGCCGGCCACACCGCCACTGTTGTCAAAAAGGCCCAACAGCGAATACACGGACTCAGGCGCCTGAAGAAGTTTGGGCTAAGGAAAGAAATCCTCAGGGACTTCTACAGAGGCACCATTGAAAGCCTGCTGACTGGCTGCTTCACCGCCTGGTACGGGAACTGTACCACCATGGACCGCAGGGCGCTACGGAGGGTGAGGCGCGCGGCCCAGCACGTAACAGGAGACGAGTTGCCAGAACTGCACGAACTGTATAACCAGCGGTGCCTCAGGAGGTCCCTGAAGATCATCAAAGACACAAACCATCCCCACAACAGCCTGTTCTCCCGGCTACCCTCAGGGAGGAGATACAGGGTTCCAAAAACACGCACAAATCGCTTGAGGAACAGTTTCTTCCCGCAGGCCACGAGACTCCTAAATATGCACAAATAGTGCAGTAGTCGTACCGCAGTACCGTACTGCAGCTGCTACTATTACGGATGCCTAACGTTTAATTGTAAATTTAAGTGTATGTTTAATAAGGTGCCTAACGTTTAATTGTAAATTTAAGTGTATGTTTAATAAGGTACATGCTATTTGCACATGTATGTATAAAACGTCGAATTTGGAATGTCTGAACACGTCTAACGTATGCACATGACATGTGCACCTATGTGCAATGAATATGCCACTGTCGTATAAGCCACCGACTTGTCTTATTGCTTATAAGATGCCTATTTCTTATTGCCTTATTGCTGTCTTATTGCTTATTGATGCCTATTTCTTATTGCCTATTACTTATTGCTGTTGCCTATTTGTACTATGTCGTAAACGGAGTCCACTGCACAAGAATTTCACACGTGGTACTTGTACCATGGAGTGACAATAAAAATCTTGAAAACCTTGAATCTTGAATCTTGATTGACAGGTAATCACAACCAAGACATTTCACCTGTTTGACGCTGCGCGCGATTGACTGGCTCCTGAGTTGATCAGCCGCGGCTGGACTTGATTAGAAGGGTTCCATGTCGCTGTTCCGACCTCTCGCTGTTCCGACCTCCCCTCTCCCAGCCCCCATGCCTAAACCTAACCTCCACCAGACCCTAACCCAAAACCTAACCTCTCCCACCCCCACGCCTAAACCTAACCTCCCCCAGACCCTAACCCAAAACCTAACCTCTCCCACCCCCCACGCCTAAACCTAAGGTCGGCATTGCGAGTGGTCGGCATAGCGGGTGGGAGGAGGGCGCTTTGTTGGGACCTGTGCGTGTGCAGGTGTTCCCCATATAGGTGCGTTCCCCCACTTCTCTAGATAGCACTACACCTCTGATCAGATCTGAAAAGTATACACCACAGAATGACAGAACCATCAGTATTTTGGGGAAAAGGCCACTAAATATGTATGCAGGCACAATGACCAATGAAGAAAAGTTGTTATACCGTAGTTTTGAGCCCCTGTCATTCAGAGGCTGTTGGATCATCCTACCTGTCTGCCCTGCACAGGGGGAGAAAAAAAGGCAGTGCTGCAGGAGAAAATGATGCAATCATTCTGTCCAAACTTTCACCAATCTAATCTCATCATGACATCCAACGCATCGGCTAGCAAAATATAGCCTATCCTTGGATCATCCAAGGATGGGGGGAGCTCAGAGCGCTTTGGTCACTGCTGGAACCTCATTTGACGCTCCAAAATCGAAACGGCTTCGGAGTACGGGTGTCAAGGCAGTTT
>NC_139625.1:63054716-63062216 GCF_964638095.1 Poromitra crassiceps
GTTTCTGTGCAGCCTGCGTGCCCACCCCCCCCCCCCCCCCCCTCTCCACCTCTGAGCTGCGGGCTCCTCCCACACGCACAGAGTTTGTTTTCTCGACTCCGTTTTTGCCCCGGACGGATCCCAGCGCCCATCAAGGAAATGATGCGCGCTGGCAAACGCGACTGAACGAAAAGGCTTGGCCGTTCGGCTTCGGATGCTGGCTTTCTGGCAGGAAATCGTGTGGAGATAGATAGAAGCATAAGAGCTCAGTTGTGAGCGCGGATGCAGCCGAGCCCACTCTCCGCTGCAGACAGAGCAATATATACGGCTCTGGCTGAAGCATGCATCGGTTTCCTCTTTGATCACGTCTTTCCCTGCTGTCTCATGCACAAACTAAAGGATCTGAGGTGGGTGGCGCAGCTTCCGTGACGATGTTTAAGGTGGCGCCGTGTGATCCCTTGAAGGGATTCATGCTCACTGGCTAGGTACGACCTTAAACAGCAGAATTATGGAATAATATGAATTATGATTTTAGGACGTCCACAGACGTCCTTGGCACTCCTCGTTACTTTTTTTTAGGACGTGCACAGACGTCCTTGGCACTCAATGTGTTAAGTACCCTCGCAGGGGTCACCTGACACATCATGTGATACATAAAATTAAACATACAGTGCACTTGTTCACATAATCAAATCTCAATCAGTCTCCCCCCCCCACACACACACACACACACACACCAGTAGGATACTGTGACTCAATTACCCAATTATAGCTACTAATTTGATGAAACAGAATATACTGGTGATCCAAGTTTATTTGAGCAACATTTATATTTTTCATATTCAAATGCATTTAAGGGTTGGGCTTTTGCAGTTGGATCTGCCAAGTGGCTGATCTTGGGTTCCGCTTACATCATCAAGAATCCCTTTCCCATCCAGAGTCATCTGTCAGCGGTGAGTCATCTGTCAGCGGTGAGTCATCTGTCAGCAGTGAGTCAGCTCTACCCCAGGTTGAGACTCTTGATTTGCATTTTTTTAATGAATGAGTTTTTGAGATAACGTTTGTTTGGCACAACTCATACTATTAACTGCCGCATTGTTCCGCATTTCTGGGTGTCAAGTGACGTCACGCTGATTCGTCCTATAGGCTACTCCCAGTCAAAAATAATAACAGTACCAATGGCATGCAAATATAGGCTACTTAACCATAAAATAGGATACCAATATTAATGCAACAGTGGGCCTGTATCTTCTTTGCACAAAGCTCTCCAATGTTGTTTTGGCACAATTGAAGACAGATGTCATTTGCAGATATTTAGTCTCTACACTGCTGCTACAAAGGACATTTATAAATTCCATAAGCTGCTCATATTCTTCATGTTTTGTTCAAATGAAGCAGTAATGTAGCCTACTACAGTTAAGCCTCTTCTAAACATGAAGTCTGGATCATGTCCGGCTAGCCAGAGCAGGATATTTTCTGGTTTTACCTTTCTAGACATGAGGAGTCTGTGTTTAGAAACAGCTGGAAATGGTCCGTATTCTAGCATGTATCGATAACAAGAAATGTGATATGGAAACAGCTTTAGCGAATCTGTAACAAAACTCCATTCAAAAACATGCCGTTTTAACGGAGGTTCCATTCCGACCATTCAGGCAATAACGAGGGGTGGCAATGTGCCAAAAATGAGCGCTTGCCTTGTTACATAAAGCCGCCCAGTCAAAATAGTGGTCGCACCGTCGTCAATCACTGTGGGTGATTTATTTTACAAGTGGCATTCAAGTCATATCTGACTAGTTTTCAATTAATTTCTCCTCACAAAAAGTTAGGCTAGGCCTATGTCTCGATATAGGCTGTCACAGTCACACAACACTGGACACTCACAGTCACACAACACTGGGTGCCTCAAATGGCTGCCTCACACAACTGCATCCAACTCGAGAAAACTTTTCAGACCCTCCTGGAGACAATCTTTCTCAGAAGAGACTAACGTTATAGCGACAAATCTGGAGACTTTTTCTGACATGGGAATGATGGGATTAACATTACCAGCACGCAGCAGTAAAAGCAGGCAATGACGATAGCTGGGTAAGTCCCGCTAGCATCGATGCTAAGTTAGCAAAGTACAGCGAGAGCGCAGCTGAAGCTAATTAATATGGACGTTAACATCCATATTAATATATAGCCATGTGCCACGATGACATTGTGTATTATTGATGTCAAAGGGTGGCGATTGACGATCTGACTGAGGTCAAGATCGCGCAACTCTAGTAGGCTTATCATCTCCCTTGTTGCATTTTTAAACTGGCAGATGGGGGACAAAGAAACGATTCAACTTTTAGTTGTTTACTCACCTAATTTGGCTCTCTTCCAAATAATCCAGCCACGTAACTAACGCTACATCCATTCATGAAAATAATGATGGGACATTAATGGTTTGTAAAGTGCCACCACCCGCCCACTCACACATAACAGCTAGATGATCTGGATCATGAGCTGCCAGTGTTAAACAACAGCTGCTTTTCCTATAATGCGGATCGTATACTTGGGCTTGAGATGGATATGATCCGCACTCGCGGGAGTGCGCATATGCCGGCTAATTGTTGTTGGTTATAATCCGGATTCCACTGCATGTTAAGAAGTGGCTAGGTTCTACTTCAGTATAAGCTATTAGTACATTGTTCTACTAGAAAAGTCTGACTAACTTTAATGCTATGGTTGGAAGGCACAAACATGCCATGTGTTTCATATCTGAACAGAAGCCATGAATCCCATATCAGCAACCTGTCTGTTCTGTTTTATTGTAGCCTACACACTTTAATCACATGTGTTGCTTACTGTATTTACCTAGCCTGGGAGTTGGGACAGTTGAGAATCAACCAGTGGGCAAAGCATGGAGACGGGACAATAGAAATGTTTATAAGTTTTAAGTTTGAATAAGTTTCATTATAAGTTAGATAGAATAAGGAGACAATTATTTTTTCATCATTGTAAAGCCACAACATAGTGAAGAGGATATTAATGTGATGTGTGTAGTTTATCTACTAGCCTCTTCTTCATTTTGCTCTTAGAGTGCACCAGATGAATGCATTTTACTTTAAAATGTACAACAATTCTTTGTCCAGGGGAGGCAGTGTCCCAACATGAAACCCCCCAGTCGGGGTACAATTTTCATCCTGGTGGTGCTACCCCTGTTTGGAAAGCCTAGAATCGCCTATGTTCTACACTGTGTTCAGACTCAATAGATTAAAAAACAGCTGCGTTGACACTGAGAAAACCTGTGGAGGCCTACTTTTTTCCACACAGAAGATTGATCGATAAGGGAATCGATAAAGAATCGGACGGATAAGCAGAATCGATGGTATTGGTAGCAATAAAATTGTATCAATTCCCATCCCGACTCTTCATGTATTTTTTAAATCCGACTCTTTGAAAACGATTGTACCACAGAGCGCGTGAAAGCATTTTTTTTTCTTTCAAATGAGGCCCGGTGCCATCTGCCCACAGCAGGGAAGGGCGTGTGTGATCTTAACTCATCATCAGTAAGGTTATATTCAGATACATGTCTCCTCTCTGCAGGTGATCACCACAGCACAGGAGCTTCAGATACATGTCTCCTCTCTGCAGGTGATCACCACAGCACAGGAGCTTCAGATACTGTACATGCAAGGGAGCTGGAAGGTGGGTGCTGAGGGTGCTGCAGCACCCCCTGGTGGCAAGAAATGGGATTTTCGAAATTGTTGGATTTGGCTGTCTTGTGTTTATACCACCAACAAAATGCATTAAAAAGAGCTTCCCAGCTCTAATCTTATTTCATACGCTCTCTCTTCAAAAGTGTTTGATTTTCATCATAATCTGGTTTTCCATAATAATAATAATAAGTTCAGTGTTTATGCCTGTGTTGCTGTCTGTTGTAGTGTAAAACGACTAAAGGGAGAGCAGGTGCTTACATGAAAGTGAGTGAGAAAAGGAGAAGATACTGAATAATGACATCACAACAGGATCTTGAATCTTGAATCTTGAATCTTGAATCTAATCCTAATGTTAATTTAAAATTAAATATTCTTCTAAATATGGATGAAAGTCCAAAAAACGTAAACTTTTCTTTGGCGCTGCCCTTGCGGGCAGCACCGACAGTCCCTTCCTTGCAGCACCCCCTACCTAAAAGTACCTCCAGCGCCACTGGATACATGTCTCCTCTCTGCAGGTGACCGCCACAGCACAGGAGATTCAGATACATGTCTCCTTCGCTGCAGGTGACCACCAGAGCACAGGAGCTTGAGTCTCTCAGCGTATGGGAGGGGAAGAGAAGTGACACAATTCCAGCATGTGGGAGGATCACACTAGTCCCCCAGTTCCCCTCCCCCCCAACCAGGCACGCCCCGACCGACCAGAGGAGGCACTAGTGCAGCAACCAGGACATATACCCTTAATTCGGTTTTACCTGCTGACATGGCCAATTGTGCCTGTATGGACGCCCGACCAAGCCGGAGGTAACACGGGGGCTCGAACGTGCAACCCTCATGTTGATAAGCAGGGAATCTACCGCTGCACTACCCAAACACCCTGTCTCCCCTCTCTCTCTCTGTCTCTCTCTCTCACCATGGCGGGCAGACAGCAGTAACCCTATAGGGAAGTGCTTGCGCTGTGGGAAGGAGCCTTGGCTTTAAGTGGCTCTAAGTGGCTCTCCCTGTTTGTCTCTTTAGTTGTTTATTTTCTCCTTCGCTCGCCCCGGGCAGGGAGGAGAGAGAGACACTTAGTGTGGGGGAAACCGCAGCATGGCCAGGCGGGGAGGTTTAATACCGCTTAGTAGCCCGCAAAGCTTACGTGTGTGTGTGTATGTGTGTGTGTGTGTGTGTGTGTGTGTGTGTGTGTTTGTGTGTCTGTGTGTCTGTGTGTGTGTGTCTGCGTGTGTGTGCATGTGTGTGTTGCATGCCATTTAATCATGGGAAATTGTTTTCATTTCAAATTGTCATTGTTTTAATTAGCCTGTATAGTGTGTGTTTGTGTGTGAGTTTGTATTGACAAAGCTGAAAGGTCCCAGGTATGACCTTCTAAGATGACATTATTTGCCATTGATCCGCTTCTGCTTCATAGTTTGTCTCACTGTGACTACCAACAATGGCCCGCCGTTGTTCTAGTAGGCTACTTTCCTTCAGCCTAAAAAACAATAAGTGCAACAATTCTATTGCTGGTCTGTGAGCCCAGTGAGGAGAAGACACGGTCAGCCATGCTTGCCAGTTTGGTCCTAGGAACAGAAAGGAGGTTGGAGCTGCATGCTCGGAGTGTCCGGGGTGAGGATTGAGGGGTGACAAGTTCTTGGAGGTAGGTTGGAGCTGTGTGATGAATGGCCTTGTATATTAACAGAAGTTTGTAGGTGATGTGGTGGTTAACTGGGAGCCAGTGAAGGGAGTGCAGAACCGGGGTGATGTGCTCTGACTTGCGTGTTTTGGTGAGAATCCGGGCGGCACAGTTTTGGACATATTGAAGTCTCTGGATGGTTTTGGATGGAAGGCCAGCGAATAGGGAATTCGACTAAATAGTCTATTCATAGTATTCCCATGACGTCACAAGCATTTTCCTACCAATATGGCGCTACAATACACACAGCTCATTGGCTGGTTGTGTCACTTGATTGTAATCACCTGTTAATTGATTACAATCACCTGCTATTTTCCTACCAAGATGGCCGTGTGGTGATGAAACAGAGCCTGTCACTCAAACGTGAAGGATTTTGCTTTCTAAACTAAAGAACGGATGAAGGTAGAATCAAACTTTTTTTTTTTCAAAGTCGAGGCTCTCTTCTTTCTTTTGGGATATTCAGTCTTTATGTAGTCATAGAAGAAAATATTCTGTGGGTCTTGGAAAATTAATGAAAATTATCAAAAACCCGATGGCTAGTGACTTTTTCTGAAAAACTCCGGCAGAGAATGAGTTAATGTCATACATTTCTCTCTGACGCATAGTGACATCATCAGTGATGTCATAGAAGTGGCTGGTGACTGCAGTTTTGGATGATGCATGTGTTGGTCTAGAACTCTCCCCAGATTGGCAGAGGGGGTGGAGCAATAACTGGGACACCGTGGGGAATTGGCCAAGCACAATTGGGGAGAAACTCGTGGGGGGGAAAACAAATAAAACAAATAAAAAATAAAGGACTAGTACAAAAAAGCTTTTGATAGTGCACTGCATTTGAATAGAGAGCCGCAGGAATGAGTCCGGAAAACATCGATGCTAACACTCCCGGTTCTTCACTGTTTTCACCTATGGGATTTTTAAATTGGTTTTTGGCGCGATGCTTCAAATAAGGTCTGTGGTTGACGCAAGCTTATTCAAACGTGAACCAGTGTTCAGCAGGATAATCTTCACACATGAGGACCACTTTTATGAGTTTTTAAGCTTTTACGTGCCGTTAAAAGGGCGGCTAGCTAGCAAACGGCTAAATGAGACTACACTGTTGAGTCGATGGGGATATTATACGTCAATATCACTTCAAAGGACGAACACGAAAATTATCTTTCCCTCACCTGGTTCAGCCCGGGGTAATCAGTGC
This sequence comes from Poromitra crassiceps, assembly GCF_964638095.1. Taxonomy (NCBI): domain Eukaryota; kingdom Metazoa; phylum Chordata; class Actinopteri; order Beryciformes; family Melamphaidae; genus Poromitra; species Poromitra crassiceps. The sequence goes on from NC_139625.1 coordinate 63,061,246, forward strand.
ACAGCAGCGCACACATCAACAACACTCCAGGTTAAGTGGTGACGTGACGTGGAAGCCTACATGTATGTGACACTGTGTGTAGTTCTGGATTAGCTTAGCACAAGCTTTTTACTTCTAGGGCTCGCATTTACGCTTCAAAACTCATGAAAGTGGTCTTCATGTGTGAAGATTATCCCGCTGAACACTAGTTCGCGTTTGATTAAGCTTGCGTTGCCCAGAGACCTTATTTGAAGCATTGCGCCAAAAACCCATTAAAAAATCCCATAGGCAGAAACAGTGAAGAACCATGAACGACTTCCGCGTTCCGACTACAAAAATACGTCATCCCTGCGGCTCTCTATTGCATCCTGCGTATATGGAGATGGAATGACTCTAATCACTGATCAATCTAAGCACGTTGCTGTTTTGTCATTTAACTGGTCATTGTTTTACACAAAAGCTTTCTCTATAATTCTTATGTTTACAACTTATATTAGCTATACTTATTATATTACTTAATTATTATACATTTTTTATATTATGCCATTTTATATGTTGTGTAGGCTACTTATTTTATTTATTTATTTATTTATTTATTTATTTTTCCCCCGATTTTTTTTATCCCATTTTTATCCCCCATTAGTGCTCATTTTGATTTCTCAATCCTGGTTGCTACTCTCTCCTCTGCCGATCTGGGGAGAGCCGAGACTGGCTCCATGCTTCCTCCGAGACATGGGCAGTCACAAGGCCGCTTCTTTTCACCTGACAGAGGAAGCTTCACCGGTAGGACATAGCACGTGGGAGGTTCACGCTATTCCAACCAGTTCCCCTCCCTCTGAACAGGCGCCCTTAACGATCAGAGGAGGAACCACATTAGCAACCAGGATGTTGCATGTTTTTGTGAAGGGGGTTCCTATATGAAGGAAACCCCCGGGAGGCACGGGGAGAACATGCAAACTCCACACAGAAAGGCCATTTTGCGGACCCCACCC
>NC_139625.1:63072216-63099716 GCF_964638095.1 Poromitra crassiceps
TTTTAGCAACTTGTTTTCAGACTGCATGTCATGATAGTTTGTTGAATGTCAATGCGATTCACTTAAGGCAATGCTCAGACAGTGAAGTACAGCTGTGTGGTCAGTTTTCACAACTCGTGTGGTCATGCCCAAATTCCCCCCACCCCCACCCCCTCTCTACTTTACACCCGGAGGTGCTCCATATGTATGAAAGCAACATGCCTCATGTCTGAAAGGGTACACTTCACGTATCCCCCGGGTCAGGCTCAGGGGAAGCAACCCTGACCTGACCCGGAGTTCATGTCTGAAAGTGGCTTTAGCTACTTCTCTTCTTCCGCTGGGTTCCACTAATTTATGACATCACTGATGATGTCACAATGTCTATGACATCATCAGTGATGTCATAATTGCTCCAGTGACATCACTGGTGACATCACCAATTCACAAGTGAACATCTGTGATTTACGACAGTCATGTCATAGACATTGTGACACCAGTAATGTAATGAGCCACTGGTGCTGATCACTAAATGTTTTTCTACATTGTGCTAGCAGGATGGGAACCAGATCTGGTCACCTGACCAATCAGTGGGGTGGAATGTAGTGAATGTGTGAGTCTCATATAACACGACTACTGATTGCTCGCTTCACAGGCATTGATCCAATCGCTGAAAACATCCACTGGCTTAGACAGATAGGTTATAGTTGTCTGGAACTCCTCCAAGCAAACCGTGCACAATATAATTCCTATGTTCCGAGTTCGTTCCATTTTCACATTACAGGACTTGTCGTGGTTACAGAACGGGCAGGTGACAGAACTTGGTGTCGAGGTTACCCATCAGTTTTTTCAAGGGGGTGTCTTTCTCTTTGGCTTTCTGCGTGATTTATCCTATCAAAAGCTTTAGAAGCATCAATAAAACCTACTAAAACAGAAGAATTAGCTCTTCTATATGTTTCAACCATCTCTTTTAGAGCATAAATGCATAAATCTGTACTGTGCTTGGGCTTAAAGCCGAACTGATTGTCTGTGGTAAAAAGAAATTAATCTAATCTATCTAATACAATTTTCTCCAGTACTTTGGATAACACACTCACTAATGCAATAGGTCGGTAGTTATCTAAACTCCCCACTTTGCCTGCTTTGTCCTTAATTACAGGGACAAGAGTAACAGCCAGCATGGATTCTGGCAAAATGCCATGGGACATAAAGGCTGTAAAACATATTGCACCCACTCCCATAGCATCCCTCCATCCTGCGGCTAACAGTTTGTTTGAAAGTAATTTAGTAATTTTGTGGTTATGGCCGAAGTGGCTGCCGCAAACCGTTTCATTTTACTTCCTGATGACACCGGCCCGCAGACAGACCTTTACAGTCTATGAGACAGACTAACATCAACACTCGCCGATTCACTCGGCTTTCAAGCGAGACTACTCTGCGTTGGTCTCGTCTAATATTAGAGGTAAGATGTGAGGCATCGATATTACATTTAGACTGTTTAATAACAATCAAAAATCTTGTCGTAGCTGCTTTAAGCTTTTGTGTTATGTCTCTCTCTCTGTCTCTCTCTCTCTCCCTCTGTCTCTGTCTCTCCTCAGCCCAGCGCTCTGGAGGATCTCCTATAGTGTATTTTATTTGTCCTGCCTGAGAGCGCTCTTCAGATGGCATCTTTGTGTGTGTGTGTGTGTGTGTGTGTGTGTGTGAGCAGTCCTCTTTTGTTCAGTTCAGTAAGTATGTCTGTGTGTGTTGACCTGATAATCTGTGTGCTTTATAAAGTGCTGTTCACACATCGGTCTCCACTCTGATCCCAAACCCAAACATGCCCGCCTCCCCACTCATTCCTCCTTTATCAACCCACCCACTCCCATAGCATCCCTCCATCCTGCACCCACTCCCATAGCATCCCTCCATCCTGCACCCACTCCCATAGCATCCCTCCATCCTGCACCCACTCCCATAGCATCCCTCCATCCTGCACCCACTCCCATAGCATCCCTCCATCCTGCACCCACTCCCATAGCATCCCTCCATCCTGCACTCACTCCCATAGCATCCCTCCACCCTGCACCCACTCCCATAGCATCCCTCCATCCTGCACCCACTCCCATAGCATCCCTCCATCCTGCACCCACTCCCATAGCATCCCTCCATCCTGCACTCACTCCCATAGCATCCCTCCACCCTGCACCCACTCCCATAGCATCCCTCCACCCTGCACCCACTCCCATAGCATCCCTCCATCCTGCGGCTAAAGGATCATTATTTCCCTCCATTCATTCAGGTAAAACTGTCAACCATGACAGTTTATTCTTTCCACCGCTCAAATTACATTTTGATGGTGTGTTTGCGTTGTGTTCAGGTGCTGGTGGGAAATTCAGACATCCGGGACTTCCAAGCTGCCTGCTAAACAGCTTTGCTCTTGTTTGAAAACGTGAAAAATCCACCTCAAGAGAGTGTAAAAACTTTGTTTTGCAAAATTGAGGGTGTGTTTTTGTTTTTGTTTTTTTCCCCATCACTTTTTTCTAATACTTCAAAATGTGCATCAAAATACGTTGATAGAAACCCGACTATTGTGTCATAACTGTTTTCCATTAAAAGTAAATGTATGAAAAGACTGGCGTACAAATAACACGAGTTTCCACTTTCAAAAAGCGTGCATTTAATACACAAAAGTCAAATTTTACATGCAGTTGATGAGCGTATCAAGTGCTGAGACTGGAGGCCGGGCGTGTGCAGTTGATACCAGACTGACCGGTGCGCTCGACGTGAGCCGCGGCTCCAGCTCCAGACGGAACCGATGGGAGACTTGGTGTAGCTAACCGCTAACGTGAGGCCATTTTCTGGTTGAAAACGGCACCGGTTTCCTGGTTTATGGATGTTTACAAGTAAAACAACTTGGTTTAGGCTAGAACAACTGGGTTAAGGTTAGGGTTAAAACGGGGTAAACAAAAATAAAAAAATATGTGTCGGCCTCAAACCGGCTCGCTCGCAACAGGAAAGTTGGACATCGCAGCGACCTCTGGCATGCAATTAGAACGTTTTGCTTTTTTTTTTTTTTTTTTTTTTTTTTTCCAGATTTTTTTATCCCATTTTTATTCCCTGCTTACTGCTAATTTTAATTTATTTATCCTGGTTGCTGCTCCACCATCTGCCGATCTGGGGAGAGCCGAAACTGGCTCCATGCTTCCTCCGAGACATGGGCAGTAGCCAGCCGCTTCTTTTCACCTGACAGGGGAAGCTTCACTGGTAGGACATAGCACGTGGGAGGATCACACTATTCCAACGAGTTCCCCTCCCTCCGAACAGGCGCCCCTAACGACCAGAGGAGGCACCACTTCAGCAACCAGGATATTGCATGTTTTGGTGTGGGGTTCCTATATGAAGTTAACTCCCAGGGGGCACGGGGAGAACATGCAAACATCACACAGAAAGGCCCTTTTGATGACCCCACCCGGGCAATGCGGGCACTCGAGGACATCCGGACGGGCACGCACTCGAACCCAGGACCAGCTGTGAGGCGACAGCGCTTACCACTGCGCCGAATGTTTTGCATATTAAATGTACTATGTAATTTGAAAGTGGAAAGTTATATTGAGGAGAATGAGCTTTTTTTGTAATAGCCTATTGTTTAATAGGTGTAGGTTTAGTAGGTTATTACAATAAGTGTGATTTTAATGAATGGGATTCTTGGGTAAAACACTGTCAAACATTTTTGTATAGTATTTCAGTGTTATTCTCCCAAGCTATCTGTTTCTCTCTCTCTCTCTCTCTCTCTCTCTCTCTCTCTCTTTCTCTTTCCCTCTCTCTCTGCTTGTGCTGATCACACACTGAATACTATGCAAATCCCAAACTCAAACACTGATCCTTTATCAGAGAACACACTCACATAATCCCTGGATGACTACACCTGGTGTGTGTGTGTGTGTGTGTGTGTGTGTGTGTGTGTGCGCGCGCGCCACGTGCATGCATGCCTGTGTGTGTGTGTGCGCGCGCGCGCACACGCACACGCACACACACACACACACACACACACACACACACACACACACGTTTGTGTCCCCTAACCTGTCACAATTCTCAGTCACAGTGTTCTTGAGACAGTAATTTTGTTGAACATTTTATTTTCAGAAAAGTGTGTTGAAATCCAATCAGCAAATTGAAAGTTGAAATTGCTCATTTTTGTTTTTAGGTGGAAATTACCACATCATACTGTGTCCTGTACATCTGAACAAACAAACAAACAAAGGTTATTGAGAGTTGATGAGTTAAGTTGTGGACCAGTGATTCATGCACTGGTCAGACATCCACAACATAACTCAAATCCACTCTCAATAACTGTCAAACTATATGAATGACAGATAAACTGTTTACAGTTTACTGATATACTATTGTTGTAATGATACAAAGCTGGTTGAAAATCGAGTGTTCCGGAGTGTTCCTTTAAGTAACGAGGGATGATTAGGTGGCCATGATTGAAGGAAGGCCTTTATTTATTTTATTTTGTATTTAGCCATGGCACCATACTCTAGATTGATTGATTTTATTTGATGTTTTCATTGTAAAAGTACAGCAGCTCTGCCAAGACATGGCCTGCCCTACTCTTGCAAAGAGCACAGATGGGATTTGTAATGACTACAGAGAGTTAGGACCTTCGTTTAAGTCTCATCCAAAGGACGGTGCTCACTCACAGCACAGAGTCCCTGGGCTCTATCATCGCAAAGGTGGTAATTTTGCGTTTAGCGCCCGTTTTGCTCTGCGCAAAGCCCTAATTGTGGGCGTGTTGGCCGGCTGCGCTTGGCGTCATCTCGCGCAAACCTCCATAGGCGTGTTTATGCCCAAAACAGTATTCACACGTGTGAGATCAGTCCACTCCCCTCACAGTCACATCTGTGACAGCAGCTTCTTTCTTGCTGAGTGCTGTGGGCAAGCAGAGGGACAGAGTGAGAGAGAGAGAGAAAGAAAGAGGGCGAGAAAGAGATGGGGAGAGCAAGAGAGGGGGAGAGAGAGAGAGAGAGAGAGAGAGATAGAGCGGAGAGAGAGGGAGAGAATTGAAGGATGAACCAGTTCGGATTCAGATAAACCATTAGAAACGAAAATAGAGGGTATGCATGTGATGTCACAGAGGCAGAAGTCACTGTGGGGTCACGCCCACTGAGTCACAGCAAGACTGAGCTTGAATGCAATAATCAGCCAACTGACACCTGCTGCTCAGGGAGGAACTTGACACTCATTTTGACACTCCCGAGTGAGGGGCGTGTTCCAGTGGGTGTGCATACCCTCTATTGGTGCTGATGGAATGATCCATTTGAAACACACCAAAGGGCTGCTGCGCAGTTACGCAGTGAATATCCCCATGTCCCAAAGCATGCGCTTACTTCGTTCATATAGGCTATAACATACACATTTAAAAATATTTGTTTCTTTAATAGGGTAGGGGTGTGTGAGATTTTAATTCTAGCCTATTTCAATAGCCTATATCAGAATTGTCCACTCGGGTTAAGCTATTGTTGCATGGTGCAATTGCAGGGAAATAGGTTACTGCATATAGCCTACTGGCCGGCACAACTTTCTCAAAAGCAATCTACTGTTACCTCACACCACAGACCTGAATGTGTAATAGATATATGAATATGTGCTAAAACTAATTTAAAAAGATATATATGCTAAAATTTAGTTAAAACAATAAATAGGTTTGAAATTGATATCAATGCTAAATTCATGGGTTAAAATACACTCTTAATATGTTAATGTGCACTGAATATAAGAAAGATAAATGCAGTATATGTGTTGAAGTGCAATCATCAGTTTATCGGTAATCCATTGCTTTGGTATTCAGATGTGTTTTCATTGCTTTCTGGCATTTCAGCTAAAAGATAACAGTAGCTCACTGTAGCCTATGTGTCACTAATGCACTTTTGGTTTGTTTATTTAATGTTTAAGACAATGCATGTTGAATGGCATTTGACAATGTTTCCTTATTCACCCAAGTTCGGTTATCAGTTGATATTTCTCATCTAAAGATTTGGTTCGATTGCTTTGGTCTTGGTTCTGTCTGTAGGGGGAACGTTGTCTTGGCTTGGTCATTACACCCGAGACTTGAGACCAGCAAACAACGTGTCCTGTTCTCATTTCACTATTTCCCCTTTACAGGTGAGAATAATGTCTGTAACAACGTTTAATGGTGTATGCACAGTGTTTCATGCTTTCTGTATCACAAGGAACATGTTGATGGTAAAATGTCCGTCTCTAAAGTGATTTTATAACTGTTAAACATCAAAAGGCTTTGCCGACAGCAGTGTGCTTGCTAGCTTAACTCACGTAGACAGAGCGTGGTGAAGACATTATGTGATATCGCCGTGCAGTAGAGAAGCAGGGTTTGACTGGTTGATACTGTAGTATGTATGTGTTTATAGCCTATGGTTAAATAGTGATGTCAGTATGTTTCAGTTCAAGAGATACAGTGGTTGTTTAATGTATGTGTGTAGCTAATGTTGTATGTATGTATGGCAAAGCTAAAGTAAGGGTCAAGTATATTTTAGTTATTTCAAAGGAACAACAGTATTGGAGAATGCATGCCCATTATATTATTTTGGTTAAAGGTGCAGTACGTATTTTATTGTTTGTTTCATTTCAATGGAAAAAGGTAATACAAGTTATTGAATACAGAATTGTACAATATGTAATTTCCTAATTATTTCTTAAAGAGATTTATAAATGATGTTGCTTAAGGAGACAATACATTTGTTATTTTTCACAAAAGATGTAATTTGGTAAAATAATATATTTTGTTTAGCTGTTAAAGGGACAGTGCACCCGTTTTGTTGTATGTTGTGTTAAGTGGGATCCAGACTGTTTATTTTGATTTTGAGTGAACATGCTAGTTGAAAATCAACATGGCATTCTGAGGAGGGAAGAGTGTGTGCGCGCGCAAGGTGTTGGAGAGAGAGTGACATTCATGCCATGCGTAATGTATCCAAGCGAGGATTTCCTGCACTGCGTGGAGAATACTGTGTGCACCCCATAGCGCGTAGTGGGGTTTTTTGCGCTAAGACCCGCTATTAGGTGGCGTTAAAATTGATAGTACCCAAGGCCCTTTTTTCGAACACATTGCTCTGGAATGCCTATTTTGGCACGGGCAACGTCCAAACCTGTGTTTACGCTCGGAACATGGCGATGGTATCTTCGCCAGAGCGCAAAAGGACACTTGCGGGAGGCAGATGATAGGCTAAGAGGCGCACGGACACGCCTGGGCCACGCCTACACCTGTATCTGCATTTAGATTTCAGCGCAAAACTGGATGGTGGAGGCAGACGATAACTTAAGACGCAGGGAAGATACCGTAAGAGGTGCGCAAACAATAGCACCGTACGACGATAGGGCCCCCTGTCTCTGCCCTTGGGCATTGGCAAGATTATTCATGAGACCAGAGGGAAGAGCACCTCCTACTGGTGCTCCAACACTACTTCCAGCACTAGTCTCCCATCCAAGGACTAACCACATGTTTGTCAGCCCTTCTTAACTTTTCCAGTAATGCAGGAGCCACTGGTGCTGACTGATCTAGAAATATGGGTTAGCGATAAATAACAAAAAGTTTACATGTGAATTACTTTGAACACGCTGGGACACAAACCCCGGTCTCCGATGTCAGAGGCAGCGGCTTACACCAGTTTTAACTTAAATAAAATAAAGAAATAAAATAAAAATAAAAATTCAAGCCCGACGAATGCAAAATCTAAGCGGGGAAACAAAACTCCTACCGGGAAATTTCCAAGCGTCGGCATGAGGCAGAGTAGAAATAAATTGTCTAATGATTAAATGGGGCACGTTGAGGTTTCCTGTTGATGTCAATTACATCTTTAATTAGTGCATGTGTAATGTAAATACAGGCTGTTTTGATTGCTCCTGCGCCTCCTGTCCCACGGTGAAACAGATTTTCTCCCTCATTAGGCAGTCACTCCTTCAAGTGCCTCCGTCCCCCAGGACCTGCCTCGGACGAGGCTGTGTGTCTGTGTGTGTGTGTGTGTGTGTGTGTGTGTGTGTGTGTGTTTGTGTGCGTGCGTGCATGTGTGTGTTTGTGTGTGTGTGTGTGAGAGATATATCCATATGGAAACACTGTAAAAAAATAACAACCCCCCTCAGACCCCCCCCCCCAAAAACAACAACAACAACAACAACAACAACAACAACAACAACAACAACAACAAAAAAACTTACAGATTGTGACACCACCCATTGGTTTGTGGACTCCCATTCTGATGCCTCAGGTTTGGCATTTTGGCCGCTGCCATTTTGTTTTTTTTTAGCCAGAAGTGATGTACTGTATATTCACCGCCTGCTATTAATCGATGATCAATGCGCTATCACTGGGCTGGGGACCTGTCAATCAGGCCCCAAAACATATTTTTTATTGTCTATTTTACTCTAAACGGGTGAGATATATAAAAATTCATCGCCATACAGTTGTCATGAAAGGTGAAATTAGCTATAGAGACCAAAACCATTTTTTGAACCAGGCTGTATTTTATTTTTTTTATGCTGTAAAGTTGGGCATTTTAACATTGGGGTGAACGAGGAATTACTCCTTTTTGGAGCCATCCTCAAGTGAACATTCGAGGAACTGCAGTTTTTGGTACTTCCGCATTGGACTCAATGCGAGCAAACAAAACTGTCCCCTCAGTCTCGCCAGAAAAAAACATAAAAAAGACTAACCTGTTCAGTCCAGCTCTGATGTCTCCCAGTCCACAACCCAACTCTGTTCAGTCCAGCTCTGATGTCTCCCAGTCCACTGCCCAACTCTGTTCAGTCCAGCTCTGATGTCTCCCAGTCCACTGCCCAACTCTGTTCAGTCCAGCTCTGATTTCTGCTTTGGCTGTTGTCATTGTGGTAGACGTCATCCCTTTATGTCTCATCACGACTCCTGGGGTTCTTGTATGAATGCCGAGGCGTATATAAAGGAACAGGAGCATTCTGAATAGGCCAGGCCAAAAATGGCCCTCGAAAACGACGTGCAAAGACCTGGATCTTTCTTTTCCAAGAGTCGCCGTCTTTATGTGAACACGACTGGACCGTGTGGCTGAGCGCGTGGCTGCAGGCGTGCATCTGTGTGTGTGTGTGTGTGTGTGTGTGCGTGTGTGTGCGTGTGTGTGTGTGTGTGAGAGAGAGAGAGAGAGAGAGAGAGAGAGAGACTTGGCCTTCATGCATGCTGGCCACATATTGAACTATTATACCTTTTAAAGAGGGTGCCTTTTGAACAGTTTCTGGGTCAGAGTTAAATAACAAAAACATTAAATGTGACTTACAGTTGAAATATAGACTTTGGAAATGCTGGGGATGGAACGCCCATCTCCGTTTTCCACCCCCAACAACATCGCCGTTTAGCCACCATGCTATTTCAATAGCAGACTGTCATTATTTACATGAACCCTAGGGGTCACTAGGCATTTTCAGAAATGTTAAATGTCAACATTGTATTCTAGTGACTGGGCTGAGAAGACATAAAATACCTTAATTTTCACAAGTCCATCAAAACATACGCAGGTCACGATAAAGTCAACAAGTACATTAAAGGATAAGTTCACACAAAAATTAAAATTCTGTCATGTACTCACAACCATGGCGAGGGAAAGACGCGTGAAGTTTCCTATAGTCCACAAATCAGTTGAAGTTTCACAGCAAAACAGCAATGCAGAATTCTCCTTAACAATTGAAGCGGATGGGGTCCAACTTTTAAACATAAACAATGGCTACTGCTCATAATCCAAGTCTCCAGCAGCCCTGGAATGCCAAGGTAACTTGAAAAGACATAATTTACGGCATTTTTACCTGAAATCGTCACTGTAGCAGGTTACCCCCTTTCTTCTTTGCTGAGCACATGAAGATTTCAGCTAAAAACAGGGTGTAAATGTGATCTTTTTAAGTCAACTTGGTACTGTATCAGGACTTGTGGAGACTTGGATTATGCCAGGTGAGTATGGATGACATGTTTTCTTTTACGTTTTTTTAACGTGTGAAAGTTGGATCCCATCTACTTCAATTGTTTAGTAGGATAATTCTGCAAGGAAGTTTTGCTGTGAAACTGAATATTTTATGGACTAAAGAAAACTTCACCCGCCCTTCCATAGCACGGGGGTGAATAGTCTCGCAGTAGCCAGCCGTCGACAAATATCTATGTCTGGGGCAAAACTCTTGAAAAGTGGTTAAGGACTAAGATAAAAAATTAAATACTGTGACAGACATATGAATTGACCAACCATGGACCTCCTTATTTGTGTGACACAACTTGTGGGGAGGTACATTCTGAACGATGGACCAATGCACACATACAGCTGGACTTCCATTATAGTCCAGCCAATCAGAGGCTTGCCACCGCTTTTCGTGTGGGAAAACCCAGAAATGCTGTGATTCAGACCCTCCATAGCGTAGGGGGTCTGACCATGTGAGACTATAGGGCAGTGATACTCAACTTGGGCCTGGGGGCCAGATGTGGCCCACGACAGGGTGCAGAGTGGCCCCCCGACCATTTTCTAATAATTTCACGTTAGTTTTCATTGTGAATTAGAATCTAATTCACAATAAAAACTAACGTGAAATAAAGTTTGACTGAGCTCCAGCTAAATTGTCAAATACTGCCGTCTGCTCGCTACCCAGGCATATGTATGTACTTAGCGTAACTAACTTAACCTAACTAACTATCCGGTGTGCACAACATTGTCAGACTAAACTCTGGCTGACACCCCAAAAACCTAAAATCCGCTACAGAAAAATGTATATTGTTTGTTTATTAACTGGCCCCTGGCCTCCTATCATTTCACGAAAGTGGCCCCCAGGCAAAGCAAGTTGAGTATCCCTGCTATAGGGGCTGAGTAGATCACTGAATTTTCATTTTTGGGTGAACTTATCCTTACATTATGTTATAAATACATTCTATTATAAATACATTCTATTATAAATCAAATTATAAATAGGCATGGAGAATAAAACCGCAAAAAGAAAAGAGGTGAGGGGGGAATAGGAGAGAAGATGGAGCGGGAGATTTTGAGGAAGGATAGACAGAGAGAAGTAAGGCTGTAACTAAGATTTATTTTCATTATCAATTAACCTGTCAATTTCTCGACTAATCTAGTTGTTTGGTCTATAATGTCAAAAAATTGTGAAAATATGTTGATCACTTTTTCCCCAAAGCCCAAGATGACATCCTCAAATGTCTTCTTTTGACCTGACCATCCACAACCCAAAGATAATCCAGTTGACTGTCGTAGAACACTAAAGAAACCAGAAAATATTCACATTTAAGGAGGATTAAGCTGGAGAGATAATTTTAGATTTTAGTACCTTCTCAAAAATGAGTCTAAACGATGAATCGATTATAAAAATAGTTGTTGATTAATTTTCTGTTGATCAAGATATCGATCAATCTACTAATCATTGCAGCTCCAGAGGGAAGAGAGGGAGAGAAATAGGGCAAGACAGAGAGAGAGAGAGAGAGAGAGGGAGAGGAGAGAGAGATGCCATGTGTTGCACACCTGAGCCCTGAGAAAAGGAGGGGGTGGGAGAATCAGTTCCACTACACGCTCATTACCGCCTATTCATCTGGAAGACATCTCTGCACAGATACACTGCTGGCTTACTCCACTGATCTGGCTCCGTGTTGCGTGTGTGTGAGAGAGCGTACACAAGCGCGCACGCATGTGTGTGTGTGTGTGTGTGTGCGCGCGCTTGAGTGTGTATGAATCGATGTTTGTTTGTGTGTGTTTTGCATGCACGTGTATCTATACGAGAGTCGGCCTTTGTGTCTCCCCCCTAATAAGATACATGCCTCCATAATGACCCATATTTTCATCCCATCTCCATGCTCTTTTCACCCCCTTTCTTTTCTTTACGCGCGGCTCGTCTCCGCTGTGCGTATCCAGCCTCTTATACCTTGGAGGCAGCGACAGCAATTAGAGCCCCTTTACTACAAAGAATACAAGTGTATAGGCCGCATACATGCATGCATCCTCAGGATAATGGAAGGCAATGTATGCCCCCTTACAGCGGCCCTGTCTTGCTCACTCTCCTCTGAACCATCAGGGCGCACTTTTGATATTAAGTGCATTATTGAATATGCTTCTTAAGAACAATGTACAGCCACTCAAAGACAAGTGTGCTCAAGGACAACTCAGTTGATGTGTGCTAATATGTATGCACTGTATGCAGAACAAAAGTTTTAGAGATTCAAATTCAATTCAAAAGAGAAAGTCCAGAGAGTGAGACACATACAGTTATGAATATGTGAGAGAGAGAAAGAGTCAGTTTAAGAATGCTTAAGATCTCCCGTTATGAGAAATGATTGTTTACTCTCCTCACAAGGTGTGTCCTTTAGCGTCTATATGAGATGCACAGGGCTTTCAACTAACTCCCATGTAAACCCATCTGCGTCATTATCAGACACTCAGACCAACTGCTCCCACTCGACGCCATGGGAGAAATAAAACAATGGCCAGTGAGGGCATTGTGGTCGCGGGGGATGGAGACCATGGAGTTCATGTCCAAGTGTGTTCAAAGTCGACATTTCAACCGTAAGTCACATTGAACTTGACCAAGTTGTTTTAGGTGCCTATAAACATGGCTGTTACGGTCTCATACAGGTGGTGTCCGGTGGCGTCAAGGGTGTACGTTTGATGTGTAAAGTGGGGTCTGGGGTCTCAGATTTATTTATTATTTATTTAATTTCAAGACTCCAGCATGCAGAAATATTCAAATAGAATAGGCGAAAATAACATTTATACTGCATGCAAAACACTACATGGTTTTTGCCAATAACTGCATCATGGGATTAGCATGACGTGGGCATGTCTGTAAAGGGGAGACTGGTGGCACCTATAGAACTGATTTTTATTCAGATATCTTGAGGTGAGAGGCAGGGTGGGAATTACATGGAGGTCATGGCGGCCGTTGCCCCTCCCTCTGGCCGTGATGAGATCCCTAAGGCCACCTTGGCAGTGCCCTGCTAGCAGCCTGCTACTGTCAGTAGCTTTACAAGCGTCAGTGGTCTCAGTTTAATGTAGCCTGCCCTATGCAAAGGATGTGGAATTGTTGGCTCATTTGAACACACATTTAGGAGAAATTGCTCTTCACAATGTCAATAGAGCAATGGCCTTGTGCCCTGACACGTGGCCTTGTGCCCTAAAAAAAAGGTGATGCTGAAGGCCAGGTCAGGTTTCCCCCCGCCAAAATTGAGCCCAACTTTGCAGCATTATTTAGCCCTCTTCCCGACAAGCTAGCAGCATGACATGCCTTAGGTCTTCTTGTTTCATATGATACCAGTACCTTCACTCTGCCTTTAAAAATGAGCCTGCTACAGCCTCTGAAAGGCAATAATGTCGGCCACGGACGTCCAAATAGTGGTGGGGACTAGTGTTAATTTCGTCGATGAAAACTGTTAGACTAAAACTTGACTAAACAAAAAGAGGATAGGGTTGACTAAATATGATAAAAACTAACAAGGACATTTGACACAGGACTAAGACTACGGCCCCTATCGTTGTATCAGCCTATAAACTGCACTGAACGCCCAGCGCAGTGGCCATGGACCAGCCTACTCGATATCTTGGTGTCGGCGCTACACGCAGCCTTAAGCATTACAACCACGTATTTTAAGTGTAAAATTATGCACAGTCTGCTCATTGGTGAAGTGCAGTAAAGAGTCACAAGCTTGCCTTTTAAGCTCCAATTCCACGGAGAAATCCAGTAAAACCAGACAAGCCAAGCGCTCTGCTCCCCCCCCCCCCTCCCTTCATCCCGTCTGTCTGTCTCCATATATAGGCTATTATTCCATATTATTATGCTTCTCAAACCAATCTAACTGCAGTTTAAATACTGCAAGCATGTAAATACGCTACACTATAGCAAGATCAAAGTGAAAAGAATGTTCTAAACGCATCAGCTAGAAAAATATAGCCTATCCCTATATGATGAGATTAATTAGATTGGTGAAAGTTTGTCCAGAATTATATCGTTTTCTCTCCCCTGCTGCACAGGTAGGATGATGCACATAAATATAGCCTACATTATGTGAAGTCATTGCAGAAATGTTTTTTTATTGTAAAACGAAATGTGAAGTAGGGCCAATTTATTGGAGCAGACATCACAGTATAGCCCATGACAGTAGAAGCACGTTACGCTGTCACTTATCTAAATCACGTTAAATCGACGAGGGATATATATAGGCCCAGGATCACATATATGTTTCACATAGGGTTGTGTTTGGATTTCGCGATTTTATTTTGTCCAATATTGAAATGTTCTACAATAACATGTTGTGGGAACATTACACATTATTTAGATCTATTTCGATGTACCTTTCTATCTATTTAGGCTAATTTCGATGCCATTTATTATCCAAATGGATTAGCCCAATGCATGCTGGGAGGTTTCACATGTCTGGCTGTTGCAGGGAAGGCAGGCAGTGAATGTGTTTGCCCACAATGATCTCGTTCCTTCACTGCACAGGTAGGATGATGCAATAGCCTCTGAATGTCACGGGCTCAGTCAAAACTGTCATGTTAGAAAAAACTGTCATGTTGTTAAAATATGTACGGTAGAACAACTTATTTTTTCTGAGAGAGAGAGAGAGAACCGGCAAACTTTTTTTCAAGCAGTCCGTATTGTGCCTGTCAGACTGATGATGAGTAAGATTGAGGGAGTGACACAGAGAGAAGGGACAGAGGAAAGGGCAGAGGAGCGCTCCGCGCAACCAGCGCACTGAATAGGCCTGGTTTTCAAAAGCGCAAAGCGCTAAATTTACGCCAGGTGGGAAGATATCATTAGGCCGGTATTTAAGGCTGAAACGCCCATTCTCGCCCATTCTGGGACTGCGCCACGCCCATTCCGCCTAAAGCGCATTTGGCAGCCTAAAGCCATGTTGATATCTTCCCGAGGCAGGCGCAAGGCACGTTTTTTTGCGTTTAAGGCCCGTTTTAGCGCCGAAGGCCTGTGGGAGAATAGGGCCCTACGTCAACATTTAAAAATATACAACAAAATTAACACTAATTATAGACTGTTTCTGTCAGGATCGGAGTGAGAAGTGTGGATCTAATCGCGGGTAGTTGATGACCACGGGAAACTTGGTAGGTCTGGGGAAGCTGGGGTGTTGTGGAACTTGGTAGCTTGAAAGCTGGGGCTGCACTGTTCGAGGTTTTGGGAACGGTTGCAGAGAGATTGCAGAGTTGCTGGTTGCAGGAATTGCAGGTTGCAGACGTTGCTTGAGATTGGTATGATCCTAGTTTAGATTATGAATCACTGGCCAGAGCCTGCTGGAACAGGCCTTTATAGATCCGAGCATGACACCACCTGTGCTATGACATCATACCGTTTGTGACATCATCAGAGACATGACATCACCTGTGCTATGACATCACTAGCGAAAGGCATGAAAGACACTTATGAACCATGACATCATCAGTGATCGATGACATCATAGTCGGAATGATGACGTCAAAGTAGGGATGCTGACGTCATCCTAACAGTACCCTCCCCTCAACGGACGTCACCTGGCGTCCAATGATGGCATCTGGGAGACAAAAAATCTGTAGGTTCTGGTGGAGGTGCTCTTCCGCAGGTGGTTAGACGCAGATGGTTAGGCCCCAAAGGGGGTGTAAGAGAGTGAGGTGCTCTTCAGCAGGTGGTTAGATGCAGGTGGTCAGACCCCAAAGGGGGTGCAGGACAGTGGAGGTGCTCCTCCCTAATACAGGATATCGAAGCCATAGATGGACCGATACGTGGATAGAACTTCCACCGGGTCCGGTGGATCCTCTGAGACCGGCCATCCCCCGGGGCACGATCCAAACATGGGAGGCTGGGGACCATCAAAAGGGTCAAATGCCGCCGTCTCCGAAGGCAGAGCCGCAGGGGGATCTGACACAGCGAGGCCTGCCCTCCCGACCTGTAGTTTGGGGAGGTCACCCACCGTCTCCTCCTTTAAACGCCTCTTATTTCTTCTTGCTCTTGACCGAGGGCTGACGACACTACGGGAGCCTCCCAGCATGAGTTGATGGTCCAGCATGAGTTGTTGGTCAAGGACAGGAATTGGCTGCTGCTGGGGTACGGGTTCAGACTCGGCGAGGGGAAGGTCCACAGGTTGTGCCTCAGGTACAGGTTCAGACTCGGCGAGGGGCAGGTCCACAGGTTGTGCCTCAGGTTGTGCCTCAGGGCCAGCAGACTCGGAGACCCCCTGCGGGGGGACAGAGCCGATCTGCAGGCAGCGATTGAGCTTCCCAATGAGACGGTCGACAGTCCTCTCCAACTCGTTAACCCTCTTGGAGACGCACTGCCACTCCTGGGTCCTGTAGGGAGCGCTACCCAACCGTACAGATCTTTCGGCTGGACACGTAGAGTCTTGATCCAGAGAGAGTACCACGGGCCGGCGAGCGGTGGGACCACTTACTGGACGCCGGGAGCAGGAGGAGAGGTAATGCCCGGCTCGACCACAGTACAGGCAGCTCCGGGTGTCCAAACGGCGCTGCCTCTCCTCTGGTGTGATGCGAACCCTGCCGGTCAGATCACGGTACAGATGGCTGCTGGGACTCGAATGTGGCTGCCCCTGCTCTGGGATGACGCGAACTCCCCCCCAGAATATGCCCTTAGCAGCTGGAGGCGGCCGAGAGGCAGAGCTAGAAGCAACGCCCGCTGTGGGCGGGGGAGTAGCAGGCCTGGAAACCTCCGGAACGGCGGTGCGCTCGGAAGCTGGGGCTTCGAGACGATCTAGCCGGCCAATCAAGAGGGCGTGCCGATCAGCGGCTGCGGAAGCCAGAGCCTGGATTGCTTTTTCCTGGTGGGCAATCAGGCGTCTTGACTCAAGTGCGAGGTCTTGCAGAGGCTGCGGGGTGACACCCTGGGGGCCTAGCCCTTCGAGACGATCCAGCCTTCTATCGAGACGATCTAGCCTTCTATCTAGGTGCTTAAGTATGATATGGAAGTCTCCGAACGTGATAGGACGAGTGGAGACATCAGGATGAGTGAAGGTATCAGGATGAGTGGAGATATCCAGCTGACCGCCTGGTGGGTCAGCTGAAGCGACCGGCCGGGTAACTGGCGTTGGGGCGACTGATCGCCCAGAAGCTGGGGCAGGAGGGGCAGGGGGGGCAGGAGACTGCGGAATGACGCCCTGGGGGCCTAGCCCGTTGAGACGATCCAGCCGGCCAACCAGGAGGGCGTGCCGATCATCGGCTTGGGAAGCCTTGAAAGCTACGTCCCGAAGGATGTCATCGAGGAGCGCCTGCCCCCGTTGCATTTCAGAAACAGCAGAAATCAGCGCTGTCAGGGGGGTGTCGCCTGGTGGACCACCTGACGTGGCCGGCGGGGAAACTGGGGTCTCGGGGGCCTCCTCCTTGACTGGCGGAAGTGTGTCCGCTGGATCCGCTTTAGAGTGATTGGGGGCCTCCTCCTTGATTGGGGTGAGAAATTTGCCCGCTAGATCCATTTCTGAGTGATTCATACTGTCAGGATCGGAGTGAGAAGTGTGGATCTAATCGCGGGTAGTTGATGACCACGGGAAAGTTGGTAGGTCTGGGGAAGCTGGGGTGTTGTGGAACTTGGTAGCTTGAAAGCTGGGGCTGCACTGTTCGAGGTTTTGGGAACGGTTGCAGAGAGATTGCAGAGTTGCTGGTTGCAGGAATTGCAGGTTGCAGACGTTGCTTGAGATTGGTATGATCCTAGTTTAGATTATGAATCACTGGCCAGAGCCTGCTGGAACAGGCCTTTATAGATCCGAGCATGACACCACCTGTGCTATGACATCATACCGTTTGTGACATCATCAGAGACATGACATCACCTGTGCTATGACATCACTAGCGAAAGGCATGAAAGACACTTATGAACCATGACATCATCAGTGATCGATGACATCATAGTCGGAATGATGACGTCAAAGTAGGGATGCTGACGTCATCCTAACAGTTTCCCCCCCTCAATGCAGCAGTTCAGGTTCCTGTGCTGCAGCATCATAGATGTAGCTGGCATGTAGCTGTCTTAAAAACATTTACAGTAGTTACAACAGAACCCACCCAGTCCTAGCTAAGGGTCTTATCTCTATGTGTATGAGGCATTGTGTTCCCAAAATGTACAGCTACTTGCTTGTCTACATTATATCCAGAGAAGTCTGAGTGCTTTCCGCACAGCCAGGCTCCCTCCATTCTCCCCTCAGCTGCGGGCTGAGCAGGGACTGTAAATACGGTCCACTTGTCGTTGCTACCGCCGCACACCGACACTGGCCCGGGTGGGCAGAGTCACCATTAGCTCCTGGGAAAGAGTTGCCAACACTGCTTCGAATTACAATTACTAGTGCAAGCGCATCAGCAGATTCAACAGTTTTCATTGACTAAAACTAGACTAAAATGTGAACAGTTTTCGTTGACTAAAACTAGACTAAAATACTTATGGTTTTATTTGACTAAGCTGAGACTAAAATGCTCAAACCTTTAGTCGACTAAAACCTGACTAAATAAAAACAGGATGAGGTTGACTAAATATGATACAGACTAACAAGGACATTTAACACGGGACTAAGACTAAATTAAAAATAGCCGACAAAATTAACACTAGCTGCGGGCTGAGCAGGGACTGTAAATACGGTCCACTTGTCATTGCTACCGCCGTACGCCAACACTGGCCCGGGTGGGCAGGGTCAGCATTAGCTACTTTCCGTGGGAAAGAGTTGCCAACACTGCTTCGAAATACCATTACTAGTGCAAGCGCATCAGCAAATTCAACAGTTTTCATTGACTAAAACTATACTAAAATACTTATGGTTTTATTTGACTAAGCTGAGACTAAAATGCTCAAACTTATTTAGTCGAGTACAATTTGACTAAATAAAAACAGGATGAGGTTGACTAAATATGACAAAGACTAACAAGGACATTTAACACGGGACTAAGACTAAGACTAAATAAAAAAATAGCAGACAAAACTAGTGGGGACAAGTTTAGGTAAATAGAAAAGTGGTAGGGACATCATGTCCCCACCATCCCTACCATAAACTACGCCCATGGGCCGCGTCGAAAAACGACATGGAATAATTCTCAAAACAAATCTTACTGCCAACATCTAAACACAGACGGTCATAATAAAAATAGGCCTAATCCTACAGTCTCATCAGCCTTCCAAGACCCCTACTATTCAGAATTAAAGCGTACGTTCAAATTTATTGCTAAATTTCTAAAAAAGTACTGACCAAAGCTTCCGTTCACTTCGAAAATCAGCATCTTTGCGCATCCTTAATCGTCTGGCTGTTTATGGGTTTGTAATGGGCTTTGGGCACCGCACACATGTACTGTGCTCATGTGTGTGTGTGTAGCTGGCAGCCTTGCAGACAGGTGGGCAGGCAGCGTTTTCCCTTCCAAAGAGTCGTAGCCTCGCAAATGTCCCCTCCCCCTCCTCTCCCTCTCCTCACGTCCTCCTCCATCGCCTTCCTCCTCGTCTCGTTAGCTGCTGCCTTTTTATGCCGCTCTGCGTTGTCCCAATCTGGAGGGACATATGCAGCCGCGCACTCCCCCCTCGTTTTGGGTTTTCCGAAGAAACTGTCCCGCATAAATATCGCAAATTAGTGAGACCAAATGGCTTTTTATGAAGTCTTCTGTCACCAAAGCAATTTCAAATGGCTGTTTTTATTTTCTCTCTGATGTACATCTGTTAAAGGAAATAAAGGAGAACTGCAGCCACAGATTTTCCTTAGTGCGTGTACGTGTGAGAGCATGTGTGTGAGCGTGCACGTGTGCCCTTGTGTTGTGCAATGTCTGTCCATGTAAATGTGTCTGTGTCCGCATTGTACATTTGTGTATGTGCATGCCGTGTGTGTGTGTGTGTGTGTGTGTCTGTCAGATGTCTAAGCTGCCATATTCTGAGTCTCTGACCCTCAGATTTTCCGAGGCTTATTGTTATTATCTTATATTAGATCAGGGGTTTTCAAAGTGGGAGGCGGGCCTCTCCAGCAGGGCTCCACGCAGTTTCAGGGGAAGCTCAGTGAATGAAGTGAAAGTATTACATTAGTTATTAAATTAGTTATCAAAAGGAGATAGCATAGAATAGCCTAAAAGTGTGTGATTTGGTTAAAGAGAGTTTTTCCCACTTTCTCAGAGTCAGTAACATGCCCACTTAGACTGCCGTTTTTTTCTTCTTCCCGTTAAAGGAACACTCCGCCCATTTTCAACCAGCTTTGTATCATTAGAACATCAGTAGTATATCAGAAAACTGTAAACGGTTTTGAAGTCTGTCATTTAATTTGACAGTTATTGAGTGTTAAAGTGTGGACCAGTGACATCACTGGTCCACACTAACTCAAATGAATAACTCATTAACTCAAATCAACTCTCAATAACTGTCAAACTATTCATCATTCATCTAGTTTGACAGTTATTGAGAGTTGATTTGAGTTAATGAGTTATTAATTTGAGTTAGTGACCAGTGATGTCGCTGGTCCACACTCTAACACTCAATAACTGTCAAATTAAATGACAGACTTCAAAACAGTTTACAGTTTTCTGATATACTACTGATGTTCTAATGATACAAAGCTGGTTGAAAATGGGCGGAGTGTTCCTTTAAGGGAAGTCTTTTCCATGACACACTGAGCCATATCCGTTTCACATTCATGTCCCATTCATGCATGTTACTTACTTGGCTTCTTTTCAGGAGTCGTTGTGTCTCCCATTTCCTGTAGGAGATATGGACACAGATATGGACGCAGAATCGATCCTGACTCCGTGGGAAGAGACCCACCACTAACTACTATCACTATTATTAGTCCTGTTCTTATTACAGCTGCTACCATTAAAACGGTTGTATCTGTGCATTATTACTACTTGTGCTCTTACTTCAGAATCAGAATCAGAATCACTTTTATTGCCACAGTATGCAAGTTACATATGAGGAATTTGTCTTAGTGTCTGTATGCAGCGTAGCGGTCACATCAATATACAGGGATAAGAAGTAGGAAGATAACTAAAGGCAATCGCAAAGTTGCAAGTGCAATCAATCAAATCAAATCGAGTCAATATATACAATATGTACATAAGTGGTGAAGTGTTCTGTGGATGATAAATATGAATTTACGTTGGATTTACATGAGATGAGTTAAATAGACGTTAAATAGGCAGTGGATTTACATGAATTTACAGTCGGAGTTAGATAAGAGTTTACATTGAATGTACATGAAATTTACAGGCTAAGTTAAATAGGCATTAATGTGGAGGGAATTTACATCAATTTACCAGTCCCAGTTAGACAGGCATTAAATTAGATACAGTATGAGTTCCAGTTTTATGGGGGGGTGAGTTTAGGAGGAGGTAGTGAGTTTGTGTGTGTGTGTGTGGGGGGGGGGGGGTTTGTTGGTGAGGCCCTTGGTGGAAGGGGTTTCCGGGCCTTGTTGGTGAGGCTGATGGCGGTTGGGAAGAAGCTGGTCTTGTGGCGGGTGGTTCTGGTCTTGGCAGACCGTAGTCTCTTGCCGTGGGGGAGTGTCTTAAAGAGTTTGTGGCCAGGGTGGGAGGGGTCAGCCATGATCTTGCGAGACCACTTCAGTGTCCTGGCTCCGTGCAGGTCCTGGAGGGATGGCAGGTTGCATCCGATTATCCTCTCAGCGCAGCGGATGATGCGCTGAAGTCTGTTGATGTCTTTTTGAGTGGCAGCAGCATACCAGACGGTGATGGAGGAGGTGAGGATGGACTCAACGATGGAGGTGTAGAAGTGCACTCTCTGGCACTTTGAATTTCTTCAGCTGCCGCACAAAGTACATCCTCTGCTGTGCCTTCTTGGTGAGAGCTCTGATGTTCAGCTCCCATTTTAGGTCCTGGCTGATGATGGTCCCCAGGAAGCGGAAGGACTCCACAGTGTTGACTGGGGAGTCACCCAGGGTGATGGGGGAAGGTGGGGCTTTGTGCTTCCTGTAATCCACAATTATTAGAGTTGTTAATGGTATATCATTATTAGTACCATTACTGTGCATCTCTCCCTCTGTCTCTTAACCCAACCGCTCATGTCTCCGCCCACCAAGAGCCTGGTCTGCTCAAGGTTGTCTTCGCTGTTAAAGGTTTTTTTCCTTGTCGCTGTTGCCAAGTGCTGCTCTTGTTGGGAATTTGTTTCAATTGCCAAATTGCCAAAACCTCGCAGTAAAATCGCCAATGCATCTGAGAATTGTTTCAATTGTTGGGTCTAAAATAAAGAGCCTCTTCTACCTGCTCTATTTGTAAAGCACCTTGAAATAACTATTGTTATGATTTGATGCTATATAAATATAAAATTGATTGATTGATTGATTGATTGATTGATTGATTGATTGAGTAACACATAAATTCCTTCAGACAGACCTTTTTCTGTATTTGTTGTAGTCTGAAATATGTCAAGCAGCAATATCAGGCTATCTTGGCACAATTGGTGCGTGTGGGATCAAATAACATAATTATCATCCCTTAGGCATCCAGGAATTGAGCGAGGGGGGCTCCTTTTTCCAAGCTCTGTCTTTGGGGAGGCCCACAGTCTCAGACATTGAAGACTCCTGTATTAGATTATTGGAAAAATCTAATCAGAAATGTCAATTAAATTCAACAATGATGGCACTAATGTTTACTATTTCTTTATAGAAATGTAAACACAATTCAGTTTTTTAATTTCTGAGGAAATCCACTTACTGAAGTGAGAAAATTGAGAATTAATGGTCCGTAACCTGCCTTACATTCCCTGTTCCTTCCATCCACTTACAGCACACAGCGACAGTCCCAAGTCCGGGATGCTCCTGTCCACTTTTCCTTCCCAAACCGAGCGATTGTGTCGGAGCAAAAGGCCCGTCCCTGCCGAGACACAGGCAATGTCATCCCACTAGCTTGAGCATTTGTCTGTGTGTGTGTGTGTGTGTGTGTGTGTGTGTGTGTGTGTGTGTGTGTGTGTGTGTGTGTGCGCGCGTGTGTGTGTGTGCGCGCACGTGTGGTGTATGTGTTGTGGTGTATGAGTGTGTGTGTCTGTGTGTGTGTGCGCGTGTGTGTGCGCGCACGTGTGTTGGTGTGGGTGTGGTGGAGAGGACTGTGCCAGAGCCCTCTGCCCCTCTCTCCATCTGCTGAACCCCCCCAGGCTGGACCAAGGTCACTCCTCTCCTCTCCTTTACTGTGAATGCATGTGTGTGTGTGTGTGTGTGTGTGTGTGTGTGTGTGTGTGTGTGTGTGTTTTCATGCATGTCTGTGTGGACTTTTGTGTGCGTATGTGTGTGTAATAATTGGAATAGGGAGAGGCGTGGCCTCAAGAAATTGCAGAGAGGGAGAGGGAGAGAGAGAGAGAAGGATGAGAGAAGTTGGAGATAGCATCATTGCTGGAGAAATGTACACAGCATAATGAAGGATGCACTTGACCGAATTTACATTGTGAATAATAAGGCAGCATAATGCACATCACATGCTCATACTAAGTATTCTTTATCACACTTATGTGAGTATTTTATGCATTATAATTTGGGTTGGGTCGTTTGGATTTTAACGATTCTGATTCCAATTCCGAATTCTGCTTATCAATTTTGGTAACGATTCTCAATTCCAATTATTTGAGTGGCGGAGTCAAAACAGGTCACATGCAGATTTTCTTTTTTTGTATAACATCTTCAATTAATAGCGGTCTGTGTCCGCCACTTTGGGTTTGGGTGGGAACTCAGATTGTGTCAAAGTGTTCTGAATGCAAAATTCGTTTAGGGATCAATAAGCAGAAACATTAAAATTGTGATTCCTTTTCGATCCCTATGGAGATTGAATTCCTTTGCACTCTGAATTTTGGAAGCGGTTCCTTTCTCGATGCCCAACCCTAAGAGAAATAATATCACATGAGCAGGTTTTTGACCTGATGTATTCTTACATGCATTGTAATACAGTGATTCTGGTATGATTATGCAACTTATTGGCTACAGATATACACGTGTGTATGTTATGCTGACAAATCCACAATCGGCACAATTTTACTTTAGTGAAACCAGTTTTTCTTTCCATCTATCTCACACCAAACTGGTGTGGCGGGGGGATCCTCAATGTGAATGTTTGGATTCAAAGACAATCAGAAGCTGTCCCTTAATTGGCTATACCAATTTTTCTTTGTGATTATTCCATCAGTAATTCATCTGTGAATGCGCTTTCAAATGGATACATTCATTCTGAGACTTGGGACAAGGCCAGCTAGCTTGTTATCATGATTTCTGTGCTCTTTAATAGTTTCACACATAAAGTATTGTATGTGCGTCGGAGGGATGCACTTTAACACAAGATGACACCAGATCCATGGAGAATCCAAGAAATTGCAAAACAAAACAGAGCTTACAGCTTGTGGGGACAAATGACGCCATTTAGAATATTAAATAAAACAATGGCAGAGTAATGAAGGTCTTTTTATTTGACAGTGAGGTCTGCCTCGGAGCATCTCACTCACTCCATGTGTTATTACAGGAGTGTGTTGCACACTGTGCTCTTGTTAGTGATGAAAAGGAGCAGTGTCGCTGCAGGAAGCCAGGAAATTAATGAGTCAGAGATAGTCACATGTTGGTTTTACACCTCATTGAACAGTTATGTTCATCTGTGGTAAGTCAAAATGTAAACAGCAAAAAGTGCTGTTAGTTTGTGTCATTGAAAATTCTAATAATACTACATTTTTAGTTAGACATGTTCTGTTGACAGAACACTTGTGGCAGGCAAAAACAAGAGACTTCTCTCCCAGCCCGTCTCAGAGCACTGCTTCGTCACGCACCTTGTGCGTTTGAGCTTAGCCACATTGACTCAATTGAGCCACGTTGAGCCACATTAAATAACATTTCAGTTTTTGTGGCAAATGCACCTGCAGTAGATTTATAGTGAAAAGATGAGAGGATGCAATTTTGTGTCGTTTTTTTTGTGGTAAGTGTGCAAGCACTGCATGTAGTCACAATGTCCATAGACTGTAAAAAAGAAAGACAAAAAGATGGACATTAGTCAGTGTGATGTCACCCATTGGCTGTGTCCTCTTATTTTGTATAAAAAGTAGAGTCCTCACACTGCAGGTAAAGGTATCTCCCAGTATATTTATTTGCAGTGTGCGGAATCTACGTTTTATTCATTTTGTGCTTCCTTTGTCCAGCACCTGCTCCTTTAGTAGATGTTCAAGATTCAAGATTCAAGATTTTTATTGTCACTCCGTAGTAGAAGTATCACGTGTGAAATTCTTGTGCTGTGGACTCCATTTACAACATAGTACAAATATAACAGGGCATATGAGTGCAAAAGCAACAAGGGACACAACAAGCAATAAGGCGGTAGAGTGATAAGACAAGTCAGAGACAGTGGCATATTCACTGCACATAGGTGCACATGTCATGTGCATACTTTGGACGTACTTAAACATTTTAAATCCGACGTATTTGACGTACAGGTGCAAATAGCATATACCTAATTTAACATACAATTAAACATTAGACATACATAATGGTAGCATCTACAGTGCGGTACAGTACAGCTACTACACTATTTGTGTATGTTAAGGAGTCTCGTGGCCTGTGAGAAGAAACTGTCCCTCAAGCGATTTGTGCGTGCTTTTGGGACCCTGTATCTCCTCCCTGAGGGTAACAGGGAGAACAGGCTGTTGTGGGGATGGTTTGTGTCTTTGATGATCTTCAGGGACCTCCTGAGGCACCGCTGGTTATACAGTTCCTGCAGTTCTGGCAGCTCACATCCTGTTACGTGCTGGGCCGCGCGCCTCACTCTTCGTAACGCCCTGCGGTCCATGGTGGTACAGTTCCCGTACCAGGTGGTGAAGCAGCCAGTCAGCAGGCTTTCAATGGTGCCTAGAAGTCCCTAAGGATTTCTGGCCTTAGCCCAAATTTCTTTAGGCGCCTGAGTCCGTGTAGTTGCTGTTGGGCCTTTTTGACAACAGTGGCGGTGTGACTGGCCCATGTCAGGTCCTGGTGGATGTTGACTCCCAGGTACTTGAAGCTGTCCACCCTTTCCACCACTGTGCCGTTGATGGTGATTGGGGGGTGTGCGCCCCCCCCCCCCTCCTGTAGTCGACAATGATCTCCTTGGTCTTGGAGACGTTCAGAGAGAGGTGGTTGTCCTGGCACCACTGTTCTAGGGCCTTCACCTCCTCTCTGTAGGCCATCTCGTCGCCCCTGGAGATCAGCCCCACGACTGCTGTGTCGTCTGCAAACTTCACGATGGTGTTAGAGATTTGAGTCGCCACGCAGTCGTGGGTGTAGAGGTCGTACCAGAAGGGGCTGGAGACGCATCCGTGGGGCGCTCCTATGCTGATGGTCAGTGGGGAGGAGGTGAGGTTGCCCACTCTCACCACCTGGCGGCGGTCTGTCAGAAAGTCCAGGATCCAGTCACACATTGCTGTGTTTAGTCCCAGGACCTTGAGCTTGCTTACCAGCCTGGAGGGTACTATGGTGTTGAATGCTGAGCTGTAGTCCACGAACAGCATTCTCACATAGGTGTCCTTCCCCTCCAGGTGTGAGAGGGCAGTGTGGAGTACGTGTGCTATTACATCTGCCGTGCTCCTGTTCGGGCGGTATGCAAATTGGGCGCGGGTCGTGGTCCGGGGGGAGTGTGGGGCGGATCTGTGATATGACCAGCTTTTCAAAGCACTTGCTGGCTATGGGCGTGAGGGCTATTGGGCGCCAGTCGTTTAGGCCGGTCACTTTCTGCTGTTTGGGGATGGGGATGATCGCTGCTGCTTTGAAGCAGGAGGGAACTTGCCGGAGGGAGAGGGACTGGTTGAAAATGTGCGCGTTCTACTCTTTATCTGTACTCTTATTTTGAAGCCTCGGGTATGACATTTTGGGCACTGGCACCTTTTTTCTTTTTTAATCTAGAAGTGACATGTTTGTAGCCCTATTTGAATCAGAGGGGGTTGCCCAGAGCTGCAGTGCCACCTGCTATTGGTCCATGATTGGTGAGCTTGATGACAGGCGACCTGTCAATCACGCCCCAAACATCTTACGGGTGGGATATATTAAACATCTGCCCCCTCTACAGTTGTCATAAAATATTAAATTAGCTATAGAAAACCATTTTTTTGAACCAGGATGTATCCCTGTTTATTTCTGCTGTAAAGTTGGGCATTTTACCATGGGGTGAATGGGGAATGACTCCCTTTTGGAGCCACTCTCATGTGGCCAATGGAGCTACTGCAGTTTTTGATACTTTTTCATTGGCCTCAATGCAGGTATCTCAGTATCTGAGCGGTGTGCACAACACACAGCGAGATGAAAGAGGACAAAGAAAATGCGTAAAGAGCGCGGTGGTGAAAGAGGGAATCGGACGTTCTCTTGATCTCTTCCTTCCTCTCCGTCTCGGTGAGAGCAGTGGCGGGCACGTAAGTGGAGATATGAGCGTGTGGTCGAAAGTCGAACACACACACGCGGGCCAGCTGAGGAACGGCGGAGGCCCCCCACAGCGCAGGAGACCCCCCCAGGGCCCGAGACCCGGAGGAGAGGAGGAGGAGTGGAGGATAGCCAGGTCAGTGTTAAAGGTTTTGGCACCCCAACCTTCGCTCGC